>NW_027141274.1:0-311550 GCF_036365525.1 Heterodontus francisci
TGACTTGTCATGACATGGATTAATGTGACAGTGATAGTGTGGATATTTCATAGACTTGTCATGACATGGATTAATGTGACAGTGATAGTGTGGATAATCATAGACTTGTTATGACATAGATTAATGTGACAGTGATAGTGTGGATATTTCATTAGACTTGTCATGACATGGATTAATGTGACATTGATAGTGTTGATATTTCAGAGACTTGTCATGACATGGATTAATGTGACAGTGATAGTGTGGATATTTCATAGACTTGTCATGACATGGATTAATGTGACAGTGATAGTGTTGATATTTCATAGACTTGTCATGACATGGATTAATGTGACAGTGATAGTGTGGATATTTCATAGACTTGTCATGACATGGATTAAAGTGACAGTGATAGTGTGGATATTTCATAGACTTGTCATGACATGGATTAATGTGACAGTGATAGTGTGGATATTTCATAGACTTGTCATGACATGGATTAATGTGACAGTGATAGTGTGGATATTTCATAGACTTGTCATGACATGGATTAATGTGACAGTGATAGTGTGGATATTTCATAGACTTGTCATGACATGGATTAATGTGACAGTGATAGTGTGGATATTTCATAGACTTGTCATGACATGGATTAATGTGACAGTGATAGTGTGGATATTTCATACGACTTGTCATGACATGGATTAATGTGACAGTGATAGTGTGGATATTTCATAGACTTGTCATGACATGGATTAATGTGACAGTGATAGTGTGGATATTTCATAGACTTGTCATGACATGGATTAATGTGACAGTGATAGTGTGGATATTTCATAGACTTGTCATGACATGGATTAATGTGACAGTGATAGTGTGGATATTTCATAGACTTGTCATGACATGGATTAATGTGACAGTGATAGTGTGGATATTTCATAAACTTGTCATGACATGGATTAATGTGACAGTGATAGTGTGGATATTTCATAGACTTGTCATGACATGGATTAATGTGACAGTGATAGTGTGGATATTTCATAGACTTGTCATGACATGGATTAATGTGACAGTGATAGTGTGGATATTTCATAGACTTGTCATGACATGGATTAATGTGACAGTGATAGTGTGGATATTTCATAGACTTGTCATGACATGGATTAATGTGACAGTGATAGTGTGGATATTTCATAGACTTGTCATGACATGGATTAATGTGACAGTGATAGTGTGGATATTTCATAGACTTGTCATCACATGGATTAATGTGACAGTGATAGTGTGGATATTTCATAGACTTGTCATGACATGGATTAATGTGACAGTGATAGTGTGGATATTTCATAGACTTGTTATGACATGGATTAATGTGAAAGTGATAGTGTGGATATTTCATAGACTTGTCATGACATGGATTAATGTGACAGTGATAGTGTGGATATTTCATAGACTTGTCATGACATGGATTAATGTGACAGTGATAGTGTGGATATTTCATAGACTTGTCATGACATGGATTAATGTGACAGTGATAGTGTGGATAATTCATAGACTTGTATGACATGGATTAATGTGAAAGTGATAGTGTGGATATTTCATAGACTTGTCATGACATGGATTAATGTGACAGTGATAGTGTGGATAATTCATAGACTTGTTATGACATGGATTAATGTGAAAGTGATAGTGTGGATATTTCATAGACTTGTCATGACATGGATTAATGTGACATTGATAGTGTGGATATTTCATAGACTTGTCATGACATGGATTAATGTGACAGTGATAGTGTGGATATTTCATAGACTTGTCATGACATGGATTAATGTGACAGTGATAGTGTGGATATTTCATAGACTTGTCATGACATGGATTAATGTGACAGTGATAGTGTGGATATTTCATAGACTTGTCATGACATGGATTAATGTGACAGTGATAGTGTGGATATTTCATAGACTTGTCATGACATGGATTAATGTGACAGTGATAGTGTGGATATTTCATAGACTTGTCATGACATGGATTAATGTGACAGTGATAGTGTGGATATTTCATAGACTTGTCATGACATGGATTAATGTGACAGTGATAGTGTGGATATTTCATAGACTTGTCATGACATGGATTAATGTGACAGTGATAGTGTGGATATTTCATAGACTTGTCATGACATGGATTAATGTGAAAGTGATAGTGTGGATATTTCATAGACTTGTCATGACATGGATTAATGTGACAGTGATAGTGTGGATATTTCATAGACTTGTCATGACATGGATTAATGTGACAGTGATAGTGTGGATATTTCATAGACTTGTCATGACATGGATTAATGTGACAGTGATAGTGTGGATATTTCATAGACTTGTCATGACATGGATGAGTGTGACATTGATAGTGTGGATATTTCATAGACTTGTCATGACATGGATTAATGTGACAGTGATAGTGTGGATATTTCATAGACTTGTCATGACATGGATTAATGTGACAGTGATAGTGTGGATAATTCATAGACTTGTTATGACATGGATTAATGTGAAAGTGATAGTGTGGATATTTCATAGACTTGTCATGACATGGATTAATGTGACAGTGATAGTGTGGATATTTCATAGACTTGTCATGACATGGATTAATGTGACAGTGATAGTGTGGATATTTCATAGACTTGTCATGACATGGATTAATGTGACAGTGATAGTGTTGATATTTCATAGACTTGTCATGACATGGATTAATGTGACAATGATAGTGTGGATATTTCATAGACTTGTCATGACATGGATTCATGTGACAGTGATAGTGTGGATATTTCAGAGACTTGTCATGACATGGATTAATGTGACAGTGATAGTGTGGATATTTCATAGACTTGTCATGACATGGATTAATGTGACAGTGATAGTGTGGATATTTCATAGACTTGTCATGACATGGATTAATGTGACATTGATAGTGTGGATATTGCATAGACTTGTCATGACATGGATTAATGTGACAGTGATAGTGTGGATATTTCATAGACTTGTCATGACATGGATTAATGTGACAGTGATAGTGTGGATATTTCATAGACTTGTCATGACATGGATTAATGTGACAGTGATAGTGTGGATATTTCATAGACTTGTCATGACATGGATTAATGTGACAGTGATAGTGTTGATATTTCATAGCCTTGTCATGACATGGATTAATGTGACAGTGATAGTGTGGATATTTCATAGACTTGTCATGACATGGATTAATGTGACATTGATAGTGTGGATATTTCATAGACGTGTCATGACATGGATTAATGTGACAGTGATAGTGTGGATATTTCATAGACTTGTCATGACATGGATTAATGTGACAGTGATAGTGTGGATATTTCATAGACTTGTCATGACATGGATTAATGTGACAGTGATAGTGTGGATATTTCATAGACTTGTCATGACATGGATTAATGTGACAGTGATAGTGTGGATATTTCATAGACTTGTTATGACATGGATTAATGTGACATTGATAGTGTGGATATTTCATAGACTTGTCATGACATGGATTAATGTGACAGTGATAGTGTGGATATTTCATAGACTTGTCATGACATGGATTAATGTGACAGTGATAGTGTTGATATTTCATAGCCTTGTCATGACATGGATTAATGTGACAGTGATAGTGTGGATATTTCATAGACTTGTCATGACATGGATTAATGTGACATTGATAGTGTGGATATTTCATAGACTTGTCATGACATGGATTAATGTGACAGTGATAGTGTGGATATTTCATAGCCTTGTCATGACATGGATTAATGTGACAGTGATAGTGTGGATATTTCATAGACTTGTCATGACATGGATTAATGTGACAGTGATATTGTGGATATTTCATAGACTTGTCATGACATGGATTAATGTGACAGTGATAGTGTGGATATTTCATAGACTTGTCATGACATGGATTAATGTGACAGTGATAGTGTGGATATTTCATAGACTTGTCATGACATGGATTAATGTGACAGTGATAGTGTGGATATTTCATAGACTTGTTATGACATGGATTAATGTGACAGTGATAGTGTGGATATTTCATAGACTTGTCATGACATGGATTAATGTGACAGTGATAGTGTGGATATTTCATAGACTTGTCATGACATGGATTAATGTGACAGTGATAGTGTGGATATTTCATAGACTTGTCATGACATGGATTAATGTGACAGTGATAGTGTTGATATTTCATAGCCTTGTCATGACATGGATTAATGTGACAGTGATAGTGTGGATATTTCATAGACTTGTCATGACATGGATTAATGTGTCATTGATAGTGTGGATATTTCATAGACTTGTCATGACATGGATTAATGTGACAGTGATAGTGTGGATATTTCATAGACTTGTCATGACATGGATTAATGTGACAGTGATAGTGTGGATATTTCATAGACTTGTCATGACATGGATTAATGTGACAGTGATAGTGTGGATATTTCATAGACTTGTCATGACATGGATTAATGTGACAGTGATAGTGTGGATATTTCATAGACTTGTCATGACATGGATTAATGTGACAGTGATAGTGTGGATATTTCATAGACTTGTCATGACATGGATTAATGTGACAGTGATAGTGTGGATATTTCATAGACTTGTCATGACATGGATTAATGTGACAGTGATAGTGTGGATATTTCATAGACTTGTCATGACATGGATTAATGTGACAGTGATAGTGTGGATATTTCATAGACTTGTCATGACATGGATTAATGTGACAGTGATAGTGTGGATATTTCATAGACTTGTCATGACATGGATTAATGTGACAGTGATAGTGTGGATATTTCATAGACTTGTCATGACATGGATTAATGTGACAGTGATAGTGTGGATATTTCATAGACTTGTCATGACATGGATTAATGTGACAGTGATAGTGTGGATATTTCATAGACTTGTCATGACATGGATTAATGTGACAGTGATAGTGTGGATATTTCATAGACTTGTCATGACATGGATTAATGTGACAGTGATAGTGTGGATATTTCATAGACTTGTCATGACATGGATTAATGTGACAGTGATAGTGTGGATATTTCATAGACTTGTCATGACATGGATTAATGTGACAGTGATAGTGTGGATATTTCATAGACTAGTCATGACATGGATTAATGTGACAGTGATAGTGTGGATATTTCATTAACTTGTCATGACATGGATTAATGTGACATTGATAGTGTGGATATTTCATAGACTTGTCATGACATGGATTAATGTGACAGTGATAGTGTGGATATTTCATAGACTTGTCATGACATGGATTAATGTGACAGTGATAGTGTGGATATTTCATAGACTTGTCATGACATGGATTAATGTGACAGTGATAGTGTTGATATTTCATAGACTTGTCATGACATGGATTAATGTGACAGTGATAGTGTGGATATTTCATAGACTTGTCATGACATGGATTAATGTGACATTGATAGTGTGGATATTTCATAGACTTGTCATGACATGGATTAATGTGACAGTGATAGTGTGGATATTTCATAGACTTGTCATGACATGGATTAATGTGACAGTGATAGTGTGGATATTTCATAGACTTGTCATGACATGGATTAATGTGACAGTGATAGTGTTGATATTTCATAGACTTGTCATGACATGGATTAATGTGACAGTGATAGTGTGGATATTTCATAGACTTGTCATGACATGGATTAATGTGACATTGATAGTGTGGATATTTCATAGACTTGTCATGACATGGATTAATGTGACAGTGATAGTGTGGATAATTCATAGACTTGTCATGACATGGATTAATGTGACAGTGATAGTGTGGATATTTCATAGACTTGTCATGACATGGATTAATGTGACAGTGATAGTGTGGATATTTCATAGACTTGTTATGACATGGATTAATGTGACAGTGATAGTGTGGATATTTCATAGACTTGTCATGACATGGATTAATGTGACAGTGATAGTGTGGATATTTCATAGACTTGTCATGACATGGATTAATGTGACAGTGATAGTGTGGATATTTCATAGACTTGTCATGACATGGATTAATGTGACAGTGATAGTGTGGATATTTCATAGACTTGTCATGACATGGATTAATGTGACAGTGATAGTGTGGATATTTCATAGACTTGTCATGACATGGATTAATGTGACAGTGATAGTGTGGATATTTCATAGACTTGTCATGACATGGATTAATGTGACAGTGATAGTGTGGATATTTCATAGACTTGTCATGACATGGATTAATGTGACAGTGATAGTGTGGATATTTCATAGACTTGTCATGACATGGATTAATGTGACAGTGATAGTGTGGATATTTCATAGACTTGTTATGACATGGATTAATGTGACAGTGATAGTGTGGATATTTCATAGACTTGTCATGACATGGATTAATGTGACAGTGATAGTGTGGATATTTCATAGACTTGTCATGACATGGATAAATGTGACAGTGATAGTGTGGATATTTCATAGACTTGTCATGACATGGATTAATGTGACAGTGATAGTGTGGATATTTCATAGACTTGTCATGACATGGATTAATGTGATAGTGATAGTGTGGATATTTCATAGACTTGTCATGACATGGATTAATGTGACAGTGATAGTGTGGATATTTCATAGACTTGTCATGACATGGATTAATGTGACAGTGATAGTGTGGATATTTCATAGACTTGTCATGACATGGATTAATGTGACAGTGATAGTGTTGATATTTCATAGACTTGTCATGACATGGATTAATGTGACAGTGATAGTGTGGATATTTCATAGACTTGTCATGACATGGATTAATGTGACAGTGATAGTGTGGATATTTCATAGACTTGTCATGACATGGATTAATGTGACAGTGATAGTGTGGATATTTCATAGACTTGTCATGACATGGATTAATGTGACAGTGATAGTGTGGATATTTCATAGACTTGTCATGACATGGATTAATGTGACATTGATAGTGTGGATATTTCATAGACTTGTCATGACATGGATTAATGTGACATTGATAGTGTGGATATTTCATAGACTTGTCATGACATGGATTAATGTGACATTGATAGTGTGGATATTTCATAGACTTGTCATGACATGGATTAATGAGACAGTGATAGTGTGGATATTTCATAGACTTGTCATGACATGGATTAATGAGACAGTGATAGTGTTGATATTTCATAGACTTGTCATGACATGGATTAATGTGACAGTGATAGTGTGGATATTTCATAGACTTGTCATGACATGGATTAATGTGACAGTGATAGTGTGGATATTTCATAGACTTGTCATGACATGGATTAATGTGACAGTGATAGTGTTGATATTTCATAGCCTTGTCATGACATGGATTAATGTGACAGTGATAGTGTGGATATTTCATAGACATGTCATGACATGGATTAATGTGACATTGATAGTGTGGATATTTCATAGACTTGTCATGACATGGATTAATGTGACAGTGATAGTGTGGATATTTCATAGACTTGTCATGACATGGATTAATGTGACAGTGATAGTGTGGATATTTCATAGACTTGTCATGACATGGATTAATGTGACAGTGATAGTGTTGATATTTCATAGACTTGTCATGACATGGATTAATGTGACATTGATAGTGTGGATATTTCATAGACTTGTCATGACATGGATTAATGTGACAGTGATAGTGTGGATATTTCATAGACTTGTCATGACATGGATTAATGTGACAGTGATAGTGTGGATATTTCATAGACTTGTCATGACATGGATTAATGTGACAGTGATAGAGTGGATATTTCATAGACTTGTCATGACATGGATTAATGTGACAGTGATAGTGTGGATATTTCATAGACTTGTCATGACATGGATTAATGTGACAGTGATAGTGTGGATATTTCATAGACTTGTTATGACATGGATTAATGTGACAGTGATAGTGTGGATATTTCATAGACTTGTCATGACATGGATTAATGTGACAGTGATAGTGTTGATATTTCATAGACTTGTCATGACATGGATTAATGTGACAGTGATAGTGTGGATATTTCATAGACTTGTCATGACATGGATTAATGTGACAGTGATAGTGTGGACATTTCATAGACTTGTCATGACATGGATTAATGTGACAGTGATAGTGTGGATATTTCATAGACTTGTCATGACATGGATTAATGTGACATTGATAGTGTTGATATTTCATAGACTTGTCATGACATGGATTAATGTGACAGTGATAGTGTGGATATTTCATAGACTTGTCATGACATGGATTAATGTGACATTGATAGTGTTGATATTTCATAGACTTGTCATGACATGGATTAATGTGACAGTGATAGTGTGGATATTTCATAGACTTGTCATGACATGGATTAATGTGACAGTGATAGTGTGGATATTTCATAGACTTGTCATGACATGGATTAATGTGACATTGATAGTGTGGATATTTCATAGACTTGTCATGACATGGATTAATGTGACAGTGATAGTGTGGATATTTCATAGACTTGTCATGACATGGATTAATGTGACAGTGATTGTGTGGACATTTCATAGACTTGTCATGACATGGATTAATGTGACAGTGATAGTGTGGATATTTCATAGACTTGTCATGACATGGATTAATGTGACAGTGATAGTGTGGATACTTCATAGACTTGTTATGACATGGATTAATGTGACAGTGATAGTGTGGATATTTCATAGACTTGTTATGACATGGATTAATGTGACAGTGATAGTGTGGATATTTCATAGACTTGTCATGACATGGATTAATGTGACAGTGATAGTGTGGATATTTCATAAACTTGTTATGACATGGATTAATGTGACAGTGATAGTGTGGATATTTCATAGACTTGTCATGACATGGATTAATGTGACAGTGATAGTGTGGATATTTCATAGACTTGTTATGACATGGATTAATGTGACAGTGATAGTGTGGATATTTCATAGACTTGTCATGACATGGATTAATGTGACAGTGATCGTGTGGATATTTCATAGACTTGTCATGACATGGATTAATGTGACAGTGATAGTGTGGATATTTCATAGACTTGTCATGACATGGATTAATGTGACAGTGATAGTGTGGATATTTCATAGACTTGTCATGACATGGATTAATGTGACAGTGATAGTGTGGATATTTCTTAGACTTGTCATGACATGGATTAATGTGACATTGATAGTGTGGATATTTCATAGACTTGTCATGACATGGATTAATGTGACATTGATAGTGTGGATATTTTATAGACTTGTCATGACATGGATTAATGTGACATTGATAGTGTTGATATTTCATAGACTTGTCATGACATGGATTAATGTGACAGTGATAGTGTGGATATTGCATAGACTTGTCATGACATGGATTAATGTGACAGTGATAGTGTGGATATTTCATAGACTTGTCATGACATGGATTAATGTGACAGTGATAGTGTGGATATTTCATAGACTTGTCATGACATGGATTAATGTGACAGTGATAGTGTGGATATTTCATAGACTTGTCATGACATGGATTAATGTGACAGTGATAGTGTGGATATTTCATAGACTTGTCATGACATGGATTAATGTGACAGTGATAGTGTGGATATTTCATAGACTTGTCATGACATGGATTAATGTGACAGTGATAGTGTGGATATTTCATAGACTTGTCATGACATGGATTAATGTGACAGTGATAGTGTGGATATTTCATAGACTTGTCATGACATGGATTAATGTGACAGTGATAGTGTGGATATTTCATAGACTTGTCATGACATGGATTAATGTGACAGTGATAGTGTGGATATTTCATAGACTTGTCATGACATGGATTAATGTGACAGTGATAGTGTGGATATTTCATAGACTTGTCATGACATGGATTAATGTGACAGTGATAGTGTGGATATTTCATAGACTTGTCATGACATGGATTAATGTGACAGTGATAGTGTGGATATTTCATAGACTTGTCATGACATGGATTAATGTGACAGTGATAGTGTGGATATGACACTGACTCAGGGACAAAAAGCAGAGAGAAGTGGTGAACAGTGATTGTTCACACTGGAGGTGGAGGGGAGTATACAGTACTGTTTCTCAGTGTTCGATTCACTCTGCGTGATATCAAGAAACGATTGAAGGCACGGGATACTGCAAAGGCTATGGGCCCTGACAATATTCCTGAAATAGTACTGAATACCTGTGCTCCAGATCTTCTGTTCCCCCATCAAACTGTTCCAGTACAGCTACAACATTGGCCTCTATCCTGCAATGTGGAAAATTGCCCAGGTATGTCCTGTGCACAAAAAGCAGGACAAGTCCAACCCGGCCAATGACCGCCCCATGAGCCTACTCTCAATCATCAGTAAAGTGATGGAAGGTGTCAACGACGATGCTAGCAAACAGCACTTGCTTAGCAATGACCAGCTCAGTGACGCTCAGTTTGGGTTCCGCCAGGGTCACACAGCTCCTGACCTCATGACAGCCTTGGTGCAAACATGGACAAAGGAGCTGAATTCAATAGGTGAGGTATGAGTGACTGCCCTTGACACCAAGGCAGCATTTGACTGACTATGGCATCAAGGAGCCCGAGCAAAAATTGAGTCAGTGGGAATCAGGGGAAAACTCTCTGCTAGTTGGAGTCATACCTAGCACAAAGGAATATGGTTGAGGTTGTTGCAGGTCAATCAGCTCAGCTCCAGGACATCACTGCAGGAGTTCCTCATTGTTGTGTCCCAGGCCCAACCATCTTCAGCTGCTTCATCAATGACCTTCCTTTAATGACAAGGTCAGATGTGGGGATGTTCGCTGATGATTGCACAATTTTCAGCACCATTTGTGACTCCTCAAATATTGAAGCAGTCCGTGTAGAAATGGAGCAAGACTTGGACAATGTCAAGGCTTGGGCTGATAATTGGCAAGTATCGTTCACTCTGCACAAGCGCCAGGCAATGACAGTCTCCGACAAGAGATAATCTAATCATCCCCCTTGACATTCAATGACATTACCATAGCTGAATCCCCCACAATCGCATCTTAGGGGCTACCATTGACCAGATACTGAACAGGAGTAGCCATATAAATACCATGGCTAAAAGAGCAGGCCATCGGCGAGGAATCCTGAGGCGAGTAACTCACCTCCTGACTCACCAAAGCCAGTCAACCATCTACAAGGCACAAGTCAGGAGTGTGATGGAATATTCTCTGCTTGCCTGGATGGGTGCAGCTCCAAAAACACTCAAGAGGCTCGGCACCATCCAGGACAAAGCAGCACTTGATTGGCACCCCATCCACAACATTCACTATCTTCACCACCAACGCAAAGAGGCAGCAGTGTGTACCATCTACAAGATGCACTGCAGCAACGCACCAAGTCTACTTAGACAGCATCTTCCGAACACACAACCTCTATCACATAGATGGACAAGGGCAGTAGATGTATGGAAACACCAGCACCTGAAAGTTCCCCTCGAAGCCAGACATCATCCTGACTTGGAACTTTTTCACTGTTCCTTCTCTTTCACTGGGTCAAAATACTGGAACTCCTTCCTAACAGAACTGTGGGTGTTCCTACCCCACGTGGACTGCAGTGGTTCATGAAGGCAGCTCACCACCACATTCTCAAGGGCAATTAGGGATGGACAATAAATGCTGGCTTATCCAGTGATGTCCACATCCCATGAATGAATAAAAAAAGATGCCAGAGAACTGGAGGGCTGTAAATGTTACACCCTGTTTAAAAAAGGAGAGGTTGGATAAGCCCTGTAAATATCAGTCCAATGCTGATTCTTGGAAAATTGTTGAGGCCATAACCCAGCACAAAAATATTTCTTGCTTGTAAAATCATGCCTTAATAAATGGCGAGTAGCACGGAGAGCTTCATGGAAAATCATTTCTGATCATCTTGATAATTTGTTGACATTATTGTGAGTGTTAGCGAGGATTGCGTGTTTCGTGTGATAGAATCATAGAATCGTAGAAAGTTTAAGGCACAGAAAGAGGCCACTTGGCCCATCGTGTCTGTGCCAGCTGAAAAATTATCCACCTATTCTAATCCAGCATTTGATCCCGAGCCCTGCAGATTATGACATTTGAGGTGCACATCCAGGCTCTTTTTGAATGAGCCGAGGGTTTCTGCCTCAACCATCCTTTCAGGAAGTGAATTCCAGACCCTCACTAAAAGCAGGGGACCCAGTACCGAGCCCCGTGGAAAACCACTGGAAACAGTCCTCCAGTCAATACCCGTCAACAATTACCCTTTGTTTCCTGTCACTGAGGCAATTTTGTATTTCTGGGTGAACATGTTTTTCCTCAACTCCCTTCTGATATTTCTACCAATCACTTTAAATCTATGTCCCCTAGTCACTGATCTTTCTGCTAATGTGAATAGACCCTTCACCTCCACTCTGTCCAGGCCCCGCAAAATTTTGTTCATTTCAATTAGATCGCCCCTCAGCCTTCTCTGTTCCATGGAGAACAACCCCAGCCTTTCCAATACTTCCTCTTAGCTGCATTTTTCCAGTCCTGGCAACATCCTCGTAAATCTCCTGTGAACCCTCTCTAGTGCAATTACATCCTTTCTGTTACCAGAACTGCACACAGTATTCAAGTTGTGGCCTAACCAATGATTTATACAGTTCCAGCATAACCTCCCAGCTCTTTCATTCTATACCTCGGCTAATAAAGGAAAGGATTCCATATGCCTTCTTAACTGTCTTATTGAACTGTCCTGCTATCTTCAGGGATCTGTGGGCATTCACTCCAAAGTCCCTTACTTCCTGTACACTTCTCAGTATTGTCCAAGTAATCGTGTATTCCTTTGCTTGTTTGAGCTCCCCAATTGCATCACCTCAGACTTAACCAGTTCGAATCCCATTTTTCTGCCCATCTGACCAGACCGTCAATATCTTCCTGCAGCCAACAGCTATCCTTCTCGCTATCCACCGCATGGCCAATCTTTGTGTCGTCTGCAAAAGTCTTGATCATACCCACTACATTTACGTCTAAATCTTTAATATCGACCGCAAAAAGCAGGGGACCCATTACTGAGCCCTGTGGAATGACACTGGAAACAGTCCTCCAGTCGCAAAAATAGTTGTCAATAAATTACCCTTTGTTTCCTGCCACTGAGCCAATTTTGTATCCGCTTTTCTGCATTTCTCTGGACGCCATGGGATTTTATTTTTTGAACCAATCTTTCAGGTGGGACCTTGTCAGAAGCCTTGCGAATATCCATGTCGACCACATCAACTGCACTACCCTCATCTATATTCCCTGTAACATCTTCAAAAAATTCAATCAATTTGGTTAAACAAGAGCGTCCGTTAACAAATCCATGCTGACTATCCTTGATAAACCTGTGCCTTTCTAAATGACAGTTTATCCCGTCTCTCAGAATAGATTCCAATAATTTGCCCACGACTGAGGTTAGACTGACTGGCCTGTAATTATTCAGACTATCCTTCGCTCCCTTTTTAAACAGAGGTACAACGTTAGCAATTCTCCAATACTCCGGCACAACAACTGTATCTAGTGAGATTGGGAAATGATGGTGGGCAGACCCTCTGCTATTTCCTCTCTTACTTCTTTGAACAGCCTGGGGTACATTTCATCCGGCTGTGGTGATTTATCAACTTTCAAGGATGCTAATCCCATTAATACTTCCTCTCTCCCTATGTTTATTATATCCAATAATTCACACTTTTCCTCCTTAACGACAATATCTAAATCCCCCCTCCTTTCTGAAGACATCCGCAAAGTGCTCAATAAGAACCAGTCCAATATCTTCTACCCTTATACAAAGGTTACCTTTCTGATCTACTATGGGGACTACTCTCCCCTTAGTTATCCTCTTCCTCTTAATGTATTGAGAAAACATCTTTGGGTTCACCTTGATTTTGCTTGCCAATATTCTTTCATGCCCTCTCCTTCCTTTCCTAATTTCCTTTTTGATTTGATCCCTCCACCTTCTATACTCCTCTCGGCTTTCTGCAGTTTTGAGTTCTCAGTGTCGGACATAAGCTTTGCTTTTCTGCGTTATCCTACCCTGTCGGCTCCTTGACATCCATGGGACTCGAGATTTGGCCGACTCACCCTTTATCTTTGAGGGAACATGTTTATCCTGAACCTCTGGAATCTCCCCTTTGAATGCCTCCCACTGCTCTGAGACTGAATTACCTTCAAACAGCTGTTTCCTCAGTTGAACAGCCTGGGGTACAACTTTCCCCATTGAGAACTCTAACTGCTGATATATCTCTTGTCCTGTCCCATAATTCAGTTAAAACTAACTGAATTATGATCACTCCCACCAAAATGCTCCCCCATTGTCACTCCTCCACCTGCCTATCTTCATTTCCTAAAACAATGTCTAAAACCGCACCCTCTCTTGTTGGACTTGTTACATCCTGGTCAAAAACGTTCTCCTGAATGCACCTCAAGATTTCTACTCCCTCAATTCTTTTCATACTAAAATTATCCCAGTTAATATTGGGGTAATGAAAATCCCCTACTATTACTGCCCGATGGTTCTTGCACTTCTCAGAGTCTTGCCTACATATCCGATCTTCTATCTCCCTCCAACAATTTGGCTGTCGGGATTACATTCCCAGCAGTGTGATTGTCCCTTTCTGGTTCCTTAGCTCAATCCATATGGTCTCATTTGATGAACCTTCCAACATATCATCCCTCCTCACAGCTGCAATAGATTCCTTGACCGAAATTGCCACTTCCCCTCCTTTCTTATCCCCCTCGCTATCGTGTCTGAAAACCCTGTAACCAGGAACGTTGAGCTGCCATTCCTGTCCCTCCTTAAGCCATGTTTCTGTAATAGCTATGATATCATACTGCTACCTGTATATCTGTGCACTCAGCACATCTACTTTATTTGCTATACTCCTTGCATTGAAATAGATACCCTTGAGCACTGCCAACCTCTTTTAAAAAAGAATTCTAACCCTCTTTTCCTCTGTCTCCTGGACTCATCCATTCATTTTCTGCCTTCTATTTTCGTTTCAGGTTTTGTCCCTACTGATTCTACACTCAGGTCCCCATCCCCCTGCAAAACTAGTTTCAACCCTCCCCGACAGCACTAGCAACACGTTCTGCAAGTAACCCAGTCCCGGCTCCGATCAGGTGCAAACAATCCGGCCTGTACAGGTCCCATCTAATCCAAAGCTGGTCCCAATGTCCCAGGAATCTGAAGCCCTCCCTCCTGCACCATCTTCCCAGCCACACATTCATCTGTCTTAGTTTTCTATTTCTATACTCAGTTGTGCATGGCATTGGGAGTAATCCAGAAGTTACCACTTTGAGGTCCTGCTGGCCTATTTCTTCCCTAGCTCCATAAATTCTGACTGCAGGACGACATTCCTCTTTCTACCTTTGTCGCTGGTTCCGATGTGGACCATGACAGCTGGCTGGTCCCCTTCTCCTTCAAGATGCTCTGCAGTCGCTCAGTGACATCCTTGACCCTGCAACCAGACAAGCATTACACCATCCTCGATTCACGTCTGTGGCCACATAAACGCCTGCTTGTTCCCCTGACTACTGATCACTATGGCTCTTCCAGTCATCCCTCGACCCCGCTCTGCAGCTCAGCCACCCGTGTTGACACGGACTTGGCTCTGGCTGCACTCCCCAGGTGAAGCATCACTTTCCTCAGTATTCTGAACTGAATACCTGTTGGAGAGTGAGATGCACTCAAGGGTTTGCAGCACTACCTGCCTGATTCTTTTTGACTGTCTGGGGATCACCCATTCCCTCTCTCCCTGCATAATTTTCAGCTGTTGGGTGACCACATCAAAAACATGCTAAAGCTGAATAAACTGGTGTCTTAGAAGGAAGAATGTGCAGCGTTGATGGAAGAAGACAGGGAATGGGATTAGGTGAATTGCTCATTCGGAGAGGCGATGCAGACTCGTCGGACTGAATAGTTCCTTTTGTGCTGTAATAACACTGTGATGGGGCGTCTCAGATGGGAGTAATGGTGGAGAATGGGTGATCCGTGGTGGGAAAGGGAAGTTGTCCGATGGGAACCGGAATCTTAGCAGGGACTCTCCGACAGCCTGTCCGGGTCGAAGGCATCCAGGAAGTATCCTCCCTGCGTCCTCCTCCTCCTCCTGAGGTAGCCTGCGGATTCCTGGTGCCAATGCCTGTGTCCTCACGATGGTGATGATATGAAGGGTGCAGCAGAACACCATGAACTTGGACACCTGCTCCAGTGTGTACTGGAGGGCTCCCCCCGAGCGGTTCAGACGTCAGAAGCATTGCTTCATCACACCGATGGTCTGTTCCACCATGCTGCTGGTGACTCCATTGCTCACGTTCTACACATGTTAATTGTGTGAGGTTGGTTGGCGGTGGGAAGTGGTTTCGGGGTGTAGAAACACGAGCTGTGTCTAGAGGGGGTTTTCTCTGTCTCCGAGGAGTCGCATTCTGGTTCTGCATGGAGACCCGCAGTGTTGGGACCGGCTGACTGCTTCAGAATGAAGGTATGGTGGCTGCTGCCAGGATAGAGGACATTCACCAACATGATGGACTGGGCATGCTCACACACCAACTGTACATTAATGGAGTGAGAGTTCTTTCAGTTCCTGTACCTCTCCCCGTTGACATGGGGGCCTCTCAGAGCCACGGACACCATCAGGATTCCCGCTATCCTGACAAAGCCACGGGATCTCTCATCGTGCTTCTCCCTGCTGAGGGGGAAAATGATGACAAAGATGGCAACCCTCACCTCCCAGAATTCTAAATGGACAAAACACAGGCCGAGTAACTACTGGTCAGTTAGTTTAAAATCAGTTGTGAGGAAGGTTTTAGAAAGAATAATCAGGGAAAAAGGACGACACACACTTGGAGAGGTTTGAGTTAATTAAGGAGTGTCATCACGGATTTCTAAAAGGCAGATTATGCTTGACTGAGCTAATTGAATTTATTTCGATGATCAGAGAAGGTTGATGAAGGGAATGTGGTGGATGTTGTCTACATGGAGTTTATGAAAGTATTTGATGGAGAACCAAACAAAAGTTTGGTTAACAAAGTTGAAGCTCATGGAATAGCATCCAATTAGATCAAAAATTGTCCAAAGGACAGCAAAAAGAGAAATGTGTTAAATGGCTGTTTTTCAGACTGGAGGATGGGAGACAGTGATGTTCCCCAACGGTCAGTGTTAGGACCACAGTTTTCTTTTGGTTTATATATAAGTGACATGGTTCTTGGAATACAGAGTAGAATTTCACAATTTTCTGATGATACCAATCTTGGAGGAGTGGTAAACAGTGAGGATGTTACAAACTGTCTGCAACAGGATATAGATAGGCTAGCAGAATGGACAGAGAAGTGGCAGGTGGAATTTAATACAGAGGAGTGTGAGCTGATGCATTTTGTCAGAAGGAATAGGAAGGCAATATAGACTTAATGACACAGTTCTAAAGATTGTGCAGGAACAGAGGGACTTGTGGCTCCAAATGCATTGATCTGTGAAGGTGGCAGGAGATATTCGGAGAATGTTTGGCAAAACATATCAGATCTTGGGCTTCATCATTAGAGGCAAAGATACAAAAGCAGGGAAGTTATGCTGAAACTTTATAAAGATTTGGTTAGGCCCCAACTAGAGAACTATGTCCAGTTCTGGTCACCACACTCGGAAGGATGTGAAGGTCCCTGAGAGGGTGCGGAGGAGATTTACCAGAATGGTTCCAGGGATGGGGGTTTAGTTACAAAGTGAGTTTGGAGAAGATGGAGTTGTTCTCCCTGGAGTAAAGGAGTTTGAGAGAGATTTGATAGAGGTGTCCAAGATTATGACAGGCTAAGATAAGATAGACAAGGAAAAACTGTTCCCATTAACTGATGAAACACGGACCAGGGGACACAGATGGAAGGTTTTGGGTAAGAGATGTAGCGGAATATGAGGAAGAACTTTTTTATACAGTGGATGTTAATGAGCTGGAACTCAGTGCCCATGAGGGTGGTGGAGGCCGAGACAATCAATGATTTCAAAAGGAAACTGAATGAAATTAACTTGCAGGTATATGAGGAATGAGTGGGGAGTGGCACTGACTGGATTACTCCAGCGAGAGATGGCCTCCTTTTGTATTGTGCATGACTCTACGACTCCATTGATTTCTACGAGTCTATGCTGTATGTGTCTACTGCTCCTGCCTGGGAAGATCCAGATATATAGACTTTCAATGAAACTGACCTTAACGGCCACTGACAGCTCCGTCCTCACCCTGGTGTGAGGCTACAGGTCGTGTTACAGGAGGTGACACAGCTCTGCGACCACATCCTTATTGAATCAGAGTCACCTCACACACTGCTCTTGGGTTAATTGTAGGTAGGAAAAGAGCTCTTGGAAAACCCGGAGTAGGAAGGGAAGAGTCCCTCCTCCCTCTTTACAGAGCTTCCGCTCTCTGCAGTCTCTGCTCCATTTGTGGGTCATGTTACAGATCCAGAGACACTGTAACTACAGTCCCCATACCTCGTACAGAGTTGAGTCACCAAATCCTCTGTCCTCCCTGAATGTCTGCAGCAGCTCACAACGCAACCTCCAGAAACCCATCCACAACACCTGCACTGACTTTACAATAGCAGAAGTAAGTCAAAATCCCCTCACCTGTAGGTCGGATGCCTGGTCCTTTTAAATAACACTAGAGGGGATTCATTGTGATGCTAAATGTATATTCAGCTGACAGTGACTAACACAAGCAGTCAGTGGTCATGCCGAGACCTGATTTCAAAGACGTACTCAAAGCTGTCTGGTTGGGACATTGAAGTCACATTCAAAAATATCCTCACATGAGTATCACAAACATAGAATGACTCGCTGGAGCACTGTCCAGCATGAGGCACTGGGCTGACCATACCAGAGCCCTGTCCAGCATGGGGCACTGTGCTGACCACGCTAGAGCCCTGTCCAGCATGGGGCACTGTGCTGATAATACTAGAGCCCTGTCCAGCACAAGGCACAGGGCTGACGACACTAGAGCCCTGTCCAGCATGGGGCACTGTGCTGACAATACTAGAGCCCTGACCAGCATGAGGCACTGTGCTGACCATACTAGAGCCCTGTCCAGCATGGGGCATTGTGCTGACCACACTAGAGCCCTGTCCAGCATGGGGCATTGCGCTGACCATACCAGAGCCCTGACCAGCATGGGGCATTGCGCTGACCATACTAGAGCCCTGTGCAGCATGGGGCATTGTGCTGACCACACTAGAGCCCTGTCCAGCATGGGGAATTGTGCTGACCATACAAGAGCCATGTCCAGCATGGGGCACTGTGCTGACCATACTGGAGCCCTGTCCAGCATGGGGCATTGTGCTGACCATACTAGAGCTCTGTCCAGCATGGGGCATTGTGCTGACCATATTAGAGCCCTGTCCAGCATGGGGCATTGTGCTGACCATATTAGAGCCCTGTCCAACATGGGGCATTCTGCTGACCATATTAGATCCATGTCCAGCATGGGGCATTGTGCTGACCATACCAGAGCCCTGTCCAGCATGGGGCATTGTGCTGACCACACTAGAGCCCTGTCCAGCATGGGGCATTGTGCTGACCATACTAGAGCTCTGTCCAGCATGGGGCATTGTGCTGACCATATTAGAGCCCTGTCCAACATGGGGCATTCTGCTGACCATATTAGAGCCATGTCCAGCATGGGGCATTGTGCTGACCATACCAGAGCCCTGTCCAGCATGGGGCACTGTGCTGACCATACTAGAGCCCTGTCCAGCATGGGGCATTGTGCTGACCATATTAGAGCCCTGTCCAGCATGGGGCATTGTGCTGACCATATTAGAGCCCTGTCCACCATAGGGCATTGTGCTGACCATATTAGAGCCATGTCCAGCATGAGGCATTGTGCTGACCATATAAGAGCCCTGTCCAGCATGGAGCATTGTGCTGACCATATTAGAGCCCTGTCCAGCATGGGGCATTGTGCTGACCACATTAGAGCCCTGTCCAGCATGGGGCATTGTGCTGAACATATTAGAGCCCTGTCCAGCATGGGGCATTGTGCTGACCATATTAGAGCCCTGTCCAGCATGGGGCATTGTGCTGACCATACTAGAGCCCTGTCCAGCGTGGGGCATTGTGCTGACCATATTAGAGCCCTGTCCAGCATGGGGCACTGTGCTGACCATATTAGAGCCCTGTACAGCATGGGGCATTGTGCTGACCATATTAGAGCCCAGTCCAGCATGGGGCATTGTGCTGACCATACTAGAGCTCTGTCCAGCATGGGGCATTGTGCTGACCATACTAGAGCTCTGTCCAGCATGGGGCAATGTGCTGACCATACTAGAGCTCTGTCCAGCATGGGGCAATTTGCTGACCACACTAGAGCCCTGTCCAGCATGGGGCATTGTGCTGACCACACTAGAGCCCTGTACAGCATGGGGCATTGTGTTGGCCATGACAGAGCTCTGTCCAGCATGGGGCATTGTGCTGACCTTACTAGAGCCCTGTCCAGCATGGGGCATTGTGCTGACCATACTAGAGCCCTGTCCAGCATGGGGCATTGTGTTGACCACACTAGAGCTCTGTCCAGCATGGGGCACTGTGCGGACCATACTAGAGCCCTGTCCAGCATGGGGCATTGTGCTGGCCATATTAGAGCACTGTCCAGCATGGGGCAGTGTGCTGACCATACTCGAGCCCTGACCAGCATGGGGCATTGTGCTGACCATACAAGAGCCATGTCCAGCATGGGGCACTGTGCTGACCATACTCGAGCCCTGTCCAGCATGGGGTATTGCGCTGACCATACTGGAGCCCTGTCCAGCATGGGGCATTGTGCTGACCATACTAGAGCTCTGTCCAGCATGGGGCATTGTGCTGACCATATTAGAGCCCTGTCCAGCATGGGGCATTGTGCTGACCATATTAGAGCCCTGTCCAACATGGGGCATTCTGCTGACCATATTAGAGCCATGTCCAGCATGGGGCATTGTGCTGACCATACCAGAGCCCTGTCCAGCATGGGGCATTGTGCTGACCACACTAGAGCTCTGTCCAGCATGGGACACTGTGCTGACCATACTAGAGCCCTGTCCAGCATGGGGCATTGTGCTGACCATATTAGAGCCCTGTCCAGCATGGGGCATTGTGCTGACCATACTGGAGCCCTGTCCAGCATGGGGCATTGTGCTGACCATATTAGAGCCCTGTTCACCATGGAGCATTGTGCTGACCATATTAGAGCCCTGTCCAGCATGGGGCATTGTGCTGACCACATTAGAGCCCTGTCCAGCATGGGGCATTGTGCTGACCATATAAGAGCCCTGTCCAGCATGGAGCATTGTGCTGACCATATTAGAGCCCTGTCCAGCATGGGGCATTGTGCTGACCATATTAGAGCCCTGTCCAGAATGGGGCATTGTGCTGACCACACTAGAGCCCAGTCCAGCGTGGGGCATTGTGCTGACCATATTAGAGCCCTGTCCAGCATGGGGCACTGTGCTGACCATATTAGAGCCCTGTACAGCATGGGGCATTGTGCTGACCATATTAGAGCCATGTCCAGCATGAGGCATTGTGCTGACCATATAAGAGCCCTGTCCAGCATGGAGCATTGTGCTGACCATATTAGAGCCCTGTCCAGCATGGGGCATTGTGCTGACCACATTAGAGCCCTGTCCAGCATGGGGCATTGTGCTGAACATATTAGAGCCCTGTCCAGCATGGGGCATTGTGCTGAACATATTAGAGCCCTGTCCAGCATGGGGCATTGTGCTGACCATACTAGAGCCCTGTCCAGCGTGGGGCATTGTGCTGACCATATTAGAGCCCTGTCCAGCATGGGGCACTGTGCTGACCATATTAGAGCCCTGTACAGCATGGGGCATTGTGCTGACCATATTAGAGCCCAGTCCAGCATGGGGCATTGTGCTGACCATATTAGAACCCAGTCCAGCATGGGGCATTGTGCTGACCATATTAGAGCCATGTCCAGCATGGGGCATTGTGCTGACCATACTAGAGCCCTGTCCAGCATGGGGCATTGTGCTGACCATATTAGAGCCCTGTCCAGCATGGGGCACTGTGCTGACCATACTAGAGCCCTGTCCAGCATGGGGCATTGTGCTGACCATATTAGAGCCCTGTCCAGCATGGGGCATTGTGCTGACCATACCAGAGCACTGTGCAGCATGGGGCACTGTGCTGACCATACTAGAGCTCTGTCCAGCATGGGGCATTGTGCTGACCATACTAGAGCTCTGTCCAGCATGGGGCAATGTGCTGACCATACTAGAGCTCTGTCCAGCATGGGGCATTGTGCTGACCACACTAGAGCCCTGTCCAGCATGGGGCATTGTGCTGACCACACTAGAGCCCTGTACAGCATGGGGCATTGTGTTGGCCATGACAGAGCTCTGTCCAGCATGGGGCATTGTGCTGACCTTACTAGAGCCCTGTCCAGCATGGGGCATTGTGCTGACCATACTAGAGCCCTGACCAGCATGGGGCATTGTGCGGACCATACTAGAGCCCTGTCCAGCATGGGGCATTGTGCTGGCCATATTAGAGCACTGTCCAGCATGGGGCAGTGTGCTGACCATACTCGAGCCCTGACCAGCATGGGGCATTGTGCTGACCATACAAGAGCCATGTCCAGCATGGGGCACTGTGCTGACCATACTCGAGCCCTGTCCAGCATGGGGTATTGCGCTGACCATACTGGAGCCCTGTCCAGCATGGGGCATTGTGCTGACCATACTAGAGCTCTGTCCAGCATGGGGCATTGTGCTGACCATATTAGAGCCCTGTCCAGCATGGGGCATTGTGCTGACCATATTAGAGCCCTGTCCAACATGGGGCATTCTGCTGACCATATTAGAGCCATGTCCAGCATGGGGCATTGTGCTGACCATACCAGAGCCCTGTCCAGCATGGGGCATTGTGCTGACCACACTGGAGGTCTGTCCAGCATGGGACACTGTGCTGACCATACTAGAGCCCTGTCCAGCATGGGGCATTGTGCTGACCATATTAGAGCCCTGTCCAGCATGGGGCATTGTGCTGACCATACTGGAGCCCTGTCCAGCATGGGGCATTGTGCTGACCATATTAGAGCCCTGTTCACCATGGAGCATTGTGCTGACCATATTAGAGCCCTGTCCAGCATGGGGCATTGTGCTGACCACATTAGAGCCCTGTCCAGCATGGGGCATTGTGCTGACCATATAAGAGCCCTGTCCAGCATGGAGCATTGTGCTGACCATATTAGAGCCCTGTCCAGCATGGGGCATTGTGCTGACCATATTAGAGCCCTGTCCAGCATGGGGCATTGTGCTGACCATACTAGAGCCCTGTCCAGCGTGGGGCATTGTGCTGACCATATTAGAGCCCTGTCCAGCATGGGGCACTGTGCTGACCATATTAGAGCCCTGTACAGCATGGGGCATTGTGCTGACCATATTAGCGCCCTGACCAGCATGGGGCATTGTGCTGACCATACTAGAGCCCTCTCCAGCATGGGGCATTGTGCTGACCATATTAGAGGCCTGTCCAGCATGGGGCATTATGCTGACCATACTAGAGCACAGTGCAGCATGGGGCACTGAGCAGACCATACTGGATCTCTGTCCAGCATGGGGCATTATGCTGACCATACTAGAGCACAGTGCAGCATGGGGCACTGTGCAGACCATACTGGAGCTCTGTCCAGCATGGGGCATTGTGCTGACCATATTAGAGCACTTCCCAGCATGGGGCACTGTGCTGACCATAATAGAGCCCTGACTAGCATGGGGCATTGTGCTGACCACACTAGAGCCCTGTCCAGCATGGGGCATTGAGCTGACCATGCTAGAACTCTGTCCAGCATGGGGCATTGGGCTGACCATACTAGACCCCTGTCCAGCATGGGGCATTGTGCTGACCATACTAGAGCCCTGTCCAGCATGGGGCATTGTGCTGACCATATTAGAGCCCTGTCCATCATGAGGCATTGTGCTGACCATATTAGAGGCCTGTCCAGCATGGGGCATTGTGCTGACCATATTAGAGCCCTGTCCAGCATGGGCCATTGTGCTGACCATACTAGAGCACAGTGCAGCATGGGGCACTGTGCAGACCATACTGGAGCTCTGTCCAGCATGGGCCATTGTGCTGAACATATTCGAGCCCTGTCCAGCATGGGGCATTGTGCTACCCACACTAGAGCCCTGTCCAGCATGGGGCATTGTGCAGACCATACTAGACCCCTGTCCAGCATGGGGCATTGTGCTGACTATACTAGAGGCCTGTCCAGCATGGGGCATTGTGCTGACCACACTGAAGCTCTGTCCAGCATGGGGCACTGTGCTGACCATACTAGAGCCCTGTCCAGCATGGGGCATTGTGCTGACCACACTAGAGCCCTGTCCAGCATGGGGCATTGTGCTGACCACACGAGAGCTCTGTCCAGCATGGGGCATAGTGCTAACCATACTAGAGCCCTGTCCAGCATGTGGCATTGTGCTGACCATACTAGAGCTCTGTCCACCATGGGGCACTGTGCTGACCATACTAGAGCTCTGTCCAGCATGGGGCATTGTGCTGACCATATTAGAGCCCTGTCCAGAATGGGGCATTGTGCAGACCATATTAGAGCCCTGTCCAGCATGGGTCTGTGTGCTGACCATATTCGAGCCCTGTCCAGCATGGGGCATTGTGCTGACCATACTAGAGCCCTGTCCAGCAAGGGGCATTGTGCTGACCACACTAGAGCTCTGTCCAGCATGGGGCACAGTGCTGACCATACCAGAGCCCTGTCCAGCATGGGGCATTGTGCTGACCATATTGGAGCCCTGTCCAGCATGGGGCATTGTGCTGACCACACTAGATCTCTGTCCAGCATGGGGCAATGTGCTGACCATATTAGAGCCCTGTCCAGCATGGGACATTGTGCTGACCACACTGGAACACTGTCCAGCATGGGGCGCTGTGCTGACCATACCAGAGCTCTGTCCAGCATGGGGCATTGTGCTGACCATATTAGAGCCCTGTCCAGCATGGGGCATTGTGCTGACCATATTAGATCCCTGTCCAGCATGGGGCATTGTGATGACCACACTAGAGCTCTGTCCAGCATGGGGCATTGTGCTGACCATATTAGAGCCCTGTCCAGCATGGGGCATTGTGCTGACCATATTAGAGCCCTGCCCAGCATGGGGCATTGTGCTGACCATATTCGAGCCCTGTCCAGCATGGGGCATTGTGCTGACCACACTAGAGCCCTGTCCAGCATGGGGCATTGTGCTGACCATATTAGAGCCCTGTCCAGCATGAGGCACCGTGCTGACTATATTCGAGCCCTGTCCAGCATGGGGCATTGTGCTGACCATATTAGAGCCCTGTCCAGCATGGGGCATTGTGCTGACCATATTAGAGCCCGGTGCAGCATGGGGCATTGTGCTGACCATACTAGAGCCCTGTCCAGCATGGGGCATTGTGCTGACCATATTAGAGCCCTGTCCAGCATTGGGCATTGCGCTGACCATACTAGAGACCTGTGCAGCATGGGGCATTGTGCTGACCATACTAGAGCCCTGTCCAGCATGGGGCATTTTGCTGACCATACTAGAGCCCTGTCCAGCAAGGGGCATTGTGCTGACCACACTAGAGCTCTGTCCAGCATGGGGCACAGTGCTGACCATACCAGAGCCCTGTCCAGCATGGGGCATTGTGCTGACCATATTAGAGCCCTGTCCAGCATTGGGCATTGCGCTGACCATACTAGAGACCTGTGCAGCATGGGGCATTGTGCTGACCATACTAGAGCTCAGTCCAGCATGGGGCATTGTGCTGACCATATCAGAGCACTGTGCAGCATGGGGCACTGTGCTGACCATACTAGAGCTCTGTCCAGCATGGGGCATTGTGCTGACCGTATTAGAGCCCTGCCCAGCATGGGGCACTGTACTGACCATACTGGAGCCCTGACCAGCATGGAGCATTGTGCTGACCACACTGGAGCTCTGACCAGCATGGAGCATTGTGCTGACCATATTAGAGCCCTGACCAGCATGGGGCATTGTGCTGACCTTATTAGAGCCCTGTCCAGCATGGGGCATTGTGCTGACCATATTCGAGCCCTGTCCAGCATGGGGCATTGTGCTGACCACACTAGAGCCCTGTCCAGCATGGGGCATTGTGCTGACCATATTAGAGCCCTGTCCAGCATGAGGCACTGTGCTGACCATATTCGAGCCCTGTCCAGCATGGGGCATTGTGCTGACCATATTAGAGCCCTGTCCAGCATGGGGCATTGTGCTGACCATATTAGAGCCCGGTGCAGCATGGGGCATTGTGCTGACCATACTAGAGCCCTGTCCAGCATGGGGCATTGTGCTGACATATTAGAGCCCTGTCCAGCATTGGGCATTGCGCTGACCATACTAGAGACCTGTGCAGCATGGGGCACTGTGCTGACCATAGTAGAGCTCTGTCCAGCATGGGGCATTGTGCTGACCATCCTCGAGCCCTGTGCTGCATGGGGCATTGTGCTGACCATACTAGAGCTCTGTCCAGCCTGGGGAATTGTGCTGACCATATTAGAGCACTGCCCAGCATGGGGCACTGTGCTGGCCATACTAGAGCCCTATCCAGCATGGGGCATTGTGCTGACCATCCTAGAGCCCTGTGCAGCATGGGGCATTGTGCTGACCATATTAGAGCCCTGTCCAGCATGGGGCATTGTGCTGACCACACTAGAGCTCTGTCCAGCATGGGGCAATGTGCTGACCTTAATAGAGCCCTGTCCAGCATGGGACATTGTGCTGACCACACTGGAGCCCTGTCCAGCATGGGGCGCTGTGCTGACCATACTGGAGCTCTGTCCAGCATGGGGCATTGTGCTGACCATATTAGAGCCCTGTCCAGCATGGGGCATTGTGCTGACCATATTAGAGGCCTGTCCATCATGGGGCATTGTGCTGACCATATTAGAGCCCTGTCCAGCATGGGGCATTGTGCTGACCATACTAGAGCTCTGTCCAGCATGGGGCATTGTGCTGACCACACTAGAGCCCTGTCCAACATGGGGTACTGTGCTGACCATACCAGAGCTCTGTCCAGCATGGGGCATTGTGCTGACCATACTAGAACTCTGTCCAGCATGGGGCATTGTGCTGACCATATTAGAGCCCTGCCAGCATGGGGCATTGTGCTGACCATATTAGAGCCATGTCCAGCATCGGGCATTGTGCTGACCATACTAGAGCCCTGTCGAGCATGGGGCATTGCGCTGACCATACTCGAGACCTGTGCAGCATGGGGCACAGTGCTGACCATACTAGAGCTCTGTCCAGCCTGGGGAATTGTGCTGACCATATTAGAGCACTGCCCACCATGGGGCACTGTGCTGGCCATACTAGAGCCCTATCCAGCATGGGGCATTGTGCTGACCATCCTGGAGCCCTGTGCAGCATGGGGCATTGTGCTGACCACACTAGAGCCCTGTCCAGCATGGGGCATTGCGCTGACCATACTAGAGCTCTGTCCAGCATGGGGCATTGTTCTGACCATACTAGAGCCCTGTCCAGCATGGGGCATTGTGCTGACCATATTAGAGCCCTGTCCGGCATGGGGCACTGTGCTGACCATACTAGAGCCCTGTGCAGCATGGGGCATTGTGCTGACCACACTAGAGCCCTGTCCAGCATGGGGCATTGTGCTGACCATACTAGAGCTCTTTCCAGCATGGGGCATTGTTCTGACCATACTAGAGCCCTGTCCAGCATGGGGCATTGTGCTGACCATACTGGAGCCCTGTCCAGCATGTTGCATTGTGCTGACCACACTAGAGCTCTGTCCAGCATGGGGCACTGTGCTGACAATACTAGAGCCCTGTCCAGCATGGGACACTGTGCTGACCATATTAGAGCCCTGTCCAGCATGGGGCATTGTGCTGACCATATTAGAGCCCTGTCCAGCATGGGGCATTGTGCTGACCATATTAGAGCCCTGTCCAGCATGGGGCATTGTGCTGACCACACTAGAGCTCTGTCCAGCATGGGGCATTGTGCTGACCATATTAGAGCCCTGTCCAGCATGGGGCATTGTGCTGACCATATTAGAGCCCTGTCCAGCATGGGGCATTGTGCTGACCACACTAGAGCTCTGTCCAGCATGGGGCGTTGTGCTGACCATATTAGAGCCCTGTCCAGCATGGGGCATTGTGCTGACCATATTAGAGCCCTGTCCAGCATGGGGCATTGTGCTGACCATATTAGAGCCCTGTCCAGCATGGGGCATTGTGCTGACCATACTAGAGCCCTGTCCAGCATGGGGCATTGTGCTGACCATACTAGAGCCCTGTCCAGCATGGGGCATTGTGCTGACCACACTAGAGCTCTGTCCAGCATGGGGCATTGTGCTGACCATATTAGAGCCCTGTCCAGCATGGGACATTGTGCTGACCATATTAGAGCCCTGTCCAGCATGGGGCATTGTGCTGACAATGCTAGAGCCCTGTCCAGCATGGGGCATTGTGCTGACCACACTGGAGCTCTGTCCAGCATGGGGCATTGTGCTGACCATGCTAGAGCCCTGTCCAGCATGGGGCATTCTGCTGACCATACTAGAGCCCTGTCCAGCATGGGGCATTGTGCTGACCATACTAGAGCTCTGTCCAGCATGGGGTACTGTGCTGACCACACTAGAGCCCTGTCCAGCCTGGGGAACTGTGCTGACAACACTAGAGCCCTGTCCAGCATGGGGCATTGTGCTGACCATATTAGAGCCCTGTCCAGCATGGGGCATTGTGCTGACCACACTAGAGCCCTGTCCAGTATGGGGCATTGTGCTGACCACACTAGAGCCCTGTCCAGCATGGGGCATTGTGCTGACCATATTAGAGCCCTGTCCAGCATGGGGCATTGTGCTGACCACACCAGAGCCCTGTCCAGCATGGGGAACTGTGCTGACCATACTAGAGCACTGTCCAGCATGGGGCATTCTGCTGACCATACTAGAGCCCTGTCCAGCATGGGGCATTGTGCTGACCATATTAGAGCCCTGTCCAGCATGGGGCATTGTGCTGACCATACTAGAGCCCTGTCCAGCATGGGGCATTGTGCTGACCATATTAGAGCCCTGTCCAGCATGGGGCATTGTGCTGACAACACTAGAGCCCTGTCCAGCAAGAGGCATTGTGCTGACCATACTAGAGCCCTGTCCAGCATGGGGCATTGTGCTGACCACACTAGAGCTCTGTCCAGCATGGGGCACTGTGCTGACCATACTAGAGCCCTGTCCAGCATGGGGCATTGTGCTGACCATATTAGAGCCCTGTCCAGCATGGGGCATTGTGCTGACCATATTAGAGCCCTGTCCAGCATGGGGCATTGTGCTGACCATATTAGAGCCCTGTCCAGCATGGGGCATTGTGCTGACCATATTAGAGCCCTGTCCAGCATGGGGCGTTGTGCTGACCACACTAGAGCCCAGTCCAGCATGGGGAACTGTGCTGACCATACTAGAGCCATGTCCAGCATGGGGCATTGTGCTGACCATATTCGAGCCCTGTCCAGCATGGGGCATTGTGCTGACCATATTAGAGCCCTGTCCAGCATGGGGCTTTGTGCTGACCATATTAGAGCCCTGTCCAGCATGGGGCATTGTGCTGACCATACTAGTGCCCTGTCCAGCATGGGGCATTGTGCTGACCATATTAGAGCCCTGTCCAGCATTGGGCATTGCGCTGACCATACTAGAGACCTGTGCAGCATGGGGCATTGTGCTGACCATACTAGAGCTCAGTCCAGCATGGGGCATTGTGCTGACCATATCAGAGCACTGTGCAGCATGGGGCACTGTGCTGACCATACTAGAGCTCTGTCCAGCATGGGGCATTGTGCTGACCGTATTAGAGCCCTGCCCAGCATGGGGCACTGTACTGACCATACTGGAGCCCTGACCAGCATGGAGCATTGTGCTGACCACACTGGAGCTCTGACCAGCATGGAGCATTGTGCTGACCATATTAGAGCCCTGACCAGCATGGGGCATTGTGCTGACCTTATTAGAGCCCTGTCCAGCATGGGGCATTGTGCTGACCATATTCGAGCCCTGTCCAGCATGGGGCATTTTGCTGACCACACTAGAGCCCTGTCCAGCATGGGGCATTGTGCTGACCATATTAGAGCCCTGTCCAGCATGAGGCACTGTGCTGACCATATTCGAGCCCTGTCCAGCATGGGGCATTGTGCTGACCATATTAGAGCCCTGTCCAGCATGGGGCATTGTGCTGACCATATTAGAGCCCGGTGCAGCATGGGGCATTGTGCTGACCATACTAGAGCCCTGTCCAGCATGGGGCATTGTGCTGACATATTAGAGCCCTGTCCAGCATTGGGCATTGCGCTGACCATACTAGAGACCTGTGCAGCATGGGGCACTGTGCTGACCATAGTAGAGCTCTGTCCAGCATGGGGCATTGTGCTGACCATCCTCGAGCCCTGTGCTGCATGGGGCATTGTGCTGACCATACTAGAGCTCTGTCCAGCCTGGGGAATTGTGCTGACCATATTAGAGCACTGCCCAGCATGGGGCACTGTGCTGGCCATACTAGAGCCCTATCCAGCATGGGGCATTGTGCTGACCATCCTAGAGCCCTGTGCAGCATGGGGCATTGTGCTGACCATATTAGAGCCCTGTCCAGCATGGGGCATTGTGCTGACCACACTAGAGCTCTGTCCAGCATGGGGCAATGTGCTGACCTTATTAGAGCCCTGTCCAGCATGGGACATTGTGCTGACCACACTGGAGCCCTGTCCAGCATGGGGCGCTGTGCTGACCATACTGGAGCTCTGTCCAGCATGGGGCATTGTGCTGACCATATTAGAGCCCTGTCCAGCATGGGGCATTGTGCTGACCATATTAGAGGCCTGTCCATCATGGGGCATTGTGCTGACCATATTAGAGCCCTGTCCAGCATGGGGCATTGTGCTGACCATACTAGAGCTCTGTCCAGCATGGGGCATTGTGCTGACCACACTAGAGCCCTGTCCAACATGGGGTACTGTGCTGACCATACCAGAGCTCTGTCCAGCATGGGGCATTGTGCTGACCATACTAGAACTCTGTCCAGCACGGGGCATTGTGCTGACCATATTAGAGCCCTGCCAGCATGGGGCATTGTGCTGACCATATTAGAGCCATGTCCAGCATCGGGCATTGTGCTGACCATACTAGAGCCCTGTCGAGCATGGGGCATTGCGCTGACCATACTCGAGACCTGTGCAGCATGGGGCACAGTGCTGACCATACTAGAGCTCTGTCCAGCCTGGGGAATTGTGCTGACCATATTAGAGCACTGCCCACCATGGGGCACTGTGCTGGCCATACTAGAGCCCTATCCAGCATGGGGCATTGTGCTGACCATCCTGGAGCCCTGTGCAGCATGGGGCATTGTGCTGACCACACTAGAGCCCTGTCCAGCATGGGGCATTGCGCTGACCATACTAGAGCTCTGTCCAGCATGGGGCATTGTTCTGACCATACTAGAGCCCTGTCCAGCATGGGGCATTGTGCTGACCATATTAGAGCCCTGTCCGGCATGGGGCACTGTGCTGACCATACTAGAGCCCTGTGCAGCATGGGGCATTGTGCTGACCACACTAGAGCCCTGTCCAGCATGGGGCATTGTGCTGACCATACTAGAGCTCTTTCCAGCATGGGGCATTGTTCTGACCATACTAGAGCCCTGTCCAGCATGGGGCATTGTGCTGACCATACTGGAGCCCTGTCCAGCATGTTGCATTGTGCTGACCACACTAGAGCTCTGTCCAGCATGGGGCACTGTGCTGACAATACTAGAGCCCTGTCCAGCATGGGACACTGTGCTGACCATATTAGAGCCCTGTCCAGCATGGGGCATTGTGCTGACCATATTAGAGCCCTGTCCAGCATGGGGCATTGTGCTGACCATATTAGAGCCCTGTCCAGCATGGGGCATTGTGCTGACCACACTAGAGCTCTGTCCAGCATGGGGCATTGTGCTGACCATATTAGAGCCCTGTCCAGCATGGGGCATTGTGCTGACCATATTAGAGCCCTGTCCAGCATGGGGCATTGTGCTGACCACACTAGAGCTCTGTCCAGCATGGGGCGTTGTGCTGACCATATTAGAGCCCTGTCCAGCATGGGGCATTGTGCTGACCATATTAGAGCCCTGTCCAGCATGGGGCATTGTGCTGACCATATTAGAGCCCTGTCCAGCATGGGGCATTGTGCTGACCATACTAGAGCCCTGTCCAGCATGGGGCATTGTGCTGACCATACTAGAGCCCTGTCCAGCATGGGGCATTGTGCTGACCACACTAGAGCTCTGTCCAGCATGGGGCATTGTGCTGACCATATTAGAGCCCTGTCCAGCATGGGACATTGTGCTGACCATATTAGAGCCCTGTCCAGCATGGGGCATTGTGCTGACAATGCTAGAGCCCTGTCCAGCATGGGGCATTGTGCTGACCACACTGGAGCTCTGTCCAGCATGGGGCATTGTGCTGACCATGCTAGAGCCCTGTCCAGCATGGGGCATTCTGCTGACCATACTAGAGCCCTGTCCAGCATGGGGCATTGTGCTGACCATACTAGAGCTCTGTCCAGCATGGGGTACTGTGCTGACCACACTAGAGCCCTGTCCAGCCTGGGGAACTGTGCTGACAACACTAGAGCCCTGTCCAGCATGGGGCACTGTGCTGACCATATTAGAGCGCTGTCCAGCATGGGGCATTGTGCTGACCATATTAGAGCCCTGTCCAGCATGGGGCATTGTGCTGACCATATTAGAGCCCTGTCCAGCATGGGGCATTGTGCTGACCACACTAGAGCCCTGTCCAGTATGGGGCATTGTGCTGACCACACTAGAGCCCTGTCCAGCATGGGGCATTGTGCTGACCATATTAGAGCCCTGTCCAGCATGGGGCATTGTGCTGACCACACCAGAGCCCTGTCCAGCATGGGGAACTGTGCTGACCATACTAGAGCACTGTCCAGCATGGGGCATTGTGCTGACCATACTAGAGCCCTGTCCAGCATGGGGCATTGTGCTGACCATATTAGAGCCCTGTCCAGCATGGGGCATTGTGCTGACCATACTAGAGCCCTGTCCAGCATGGGGCATTGTGCTGACCATATTAGAGCCCTGTCCAGCATGGGGCATTGTGCTGACAACACTAGAGCCCTGTCCAGCAAGAGGCATTGTGCTGACCATACTAGAGCCCTGTCCAGCATGGGGCATTGTGCTGACCACACTAGAGCTCTGTCCAGCATGGGGCACTGTGCTGACCATACTAGAGCCCTGTCCAGCATGGGGCATTGTGCTGACCATATTAGAGCCCTGTCCAGCATGGGGCATTGTGCTGACCATATTAGAGCCCTGTCCAGCATGGGGCATTGTGCTGACCATATTAGAGCCCTGTCCAGCATGGGGCATTGTGCTGACCATATTAGAGCCCTGTCCAGCATGGGGCGTTGTGCTGACCACACTAGAGCCCAGTCCAGCATGGGGAACTGTGCTGACCATACTAGAGCCATGTCCAGCATGGGGCATTGTGCTGACCATATTCGAGCCCTGTCCAGCATGGGGCATTGTGCTGACCATATTAGAGCCCTGTCCAGCATGGGGCTTTGTGCTGACCATATTAGAGCCCTGTCCAGCATGGGGCATTGTGCTGACCATACTAGTGCCCTGTCCAGCATGGGGCATTGTGCTGACCATATTAGAGCCCTGTCCAGCATGGGGCATTGTGCTGACCATATTAGAGCCCTGTCCAGCATGGGCATTGTGCTGACCATATTAGAGCCCTGTCCAGCATGGGGCATTGTGCTTACCATATTAGAGCCCTGTCCAGCATGGGGCATTGTGCTGACCATACTAGAGCCCTGTCCAGCATGGTGCATTGTGCTGACCATATTAGAGCCCTGTCCAGCATGGGGCATTGTTCTGACCATATTAGAGCCCTGTCCAGCATGGGGCATTGTGCTGACCATATTAGAGCCCTGTCCAGCATGGGGCATTGTGCTGACCATACTACAGCCCTGTCCAGCATGGGGCACTGTGCTGACCATACTAGAGCATTGTCCACCATGGGGCACTGTGCTGACCATACTAGAGCTCTGTCCTGCATGTGGCATTGTGCTGCCCATACTATAGCCCTGACCAGCATGGGGCATTGTGCTGACCACACTAGAGCCCTGTCCAGCATGGGGCATTGTGCTGACCATATTGGAGCCCTGTCCAGCATGGGGCATTGTGCTGACCACACTAGAGCTCTGTCCAGCATGGGGCACTGTGCTGACCATACTAGAGCCCTGTCCAGCATGGGGCATTGTGCTGACCATATTGGAGCACTGTCCAGCATGGGGCATTGTGCTGACCACACTAGAGCTCTGTCCAGCATGGGGCACTGTGCTGACCATACTAGAGCTCTGTCCAGCATGGGGCATTGTGCTGACCATACTAGAGCCCTGTCCAGCATGGGGCATTGTGCTGACCATACTAGAGCTCTGTCCAGCATGCGGCATTGTGCTGACCATACTAGAGCCCTGACCAGCATGGGGCACTGTGCTGACCATACTAGAGCCCTGACCAGCATGGGGCACTGTGCTGACCACACTAGAGCTCTGTCCAGCATGGGGCATTGTGCTGACCATACTAGAGCCCTGTCCAGCATGGGGCATTGTGCTGACCATATTAGTGCCCTGCCCTGCATGGGGCATTGTGCTGACCATATTAGAGCCCTGTCCAGCATGGGCACTGTGCTGACCATACCAGAGCTCTGTCCAGCATGCGGCATTGTGCTGACCATACTGGAGCCCTGACCAGCATGGGGCACTGTGCTGACCACACTAGAGCTCTGTCCAGCATGGGGCATTGTGATGACCACACTAGAGCTCTGTCCAGCATGGGGCACTGTGCTGACCATACTAGAGCCCTGTCCAGCATGGGGCATTGTGCTGACCATATTAGAGCCCTGTCCAGCGTGGGGCATTGTGCTGACCATACTAGAGCATTGTCTAGCATGGGGCACTGTGCTGACCACACTAGAGCTCTGTCCAGCATGGGGCACTGTGCTTACCATACTGGAGCATTGTCCAGCATGGGGCATTGTGCTGACCATACTGGAGCTCTGTCCACCATTGGGCACTGTGCTGACCACACAAGTGTACTGCCCACCATGGGACACTGTGCTGACCACACTAGAAGTGGCCGGCTGTGTGGTTCGCATCATTGTATGGGTCCCATCTTCTGTGCCCTCAGCACCAGTGGGTCTGCCGAGCTGAAAATCGTGGCTAGGAACAGATACAGAGAGAAAGAAATTCACTTTAAAAAGAGAATTGAGAAAAGATTGAAGGCACATTATTTGCAGAAATATGGGAAATGCACAGGGGAATGGGACTAATGGAGTGGTGATGCCATGGAGGGATTAAGACTCAAGAATGAGAATATTAAAATTAAGGTGCTGCCAGACCGGGAGCCATTTTAGATCAGTGAGCACAGGGGTGATGGGTGATCGGGATTTGGTGTGAGTTTGGATACAGGCAGCAGAGTTCTGGATGGGCTGTGGTTTATGGAGGTTTAGAACTGGGAGGGTGACCAGGAGAGATTCGGAATAGTCAAGTGTGGATTTATCAAAGGCACATATGAGGGTTTATGCAGCAGATGGGCTGAGGCAGAGGTGGAGACGGGTGGTATTACTCAGGTGGTAGTAGGCAGGGTTGGTGATGGAGAGAATTTGGAGATGAACTCAAGTAAGGTAAAAATAGAACACAGAGGTTGTAAACTGTCTGGTTCAGCCTCAGGATCGGGTATGTGGTTCACAGATAGGGGATGGAGTTTGTGATGGAGACCAATGGACCAATGACACTGGCTTCTCTCTTCCCACAATTTACATTCCAGAACAGTATTTCAGTAAACAGGATTTACAGATCTCCTAGCTGGAAATAGAGACAGTATCAGCAGCAAAGAGGAGAGAGTAAATTACAAGAACTGAAATACCGTGAGCAGTGGTTTATACCGCTGATTTCTGGAGATAGAGATTCAGCAGAAATAACAACAGCAGCAAGGAGGGCAGAGGAAATTACAGGAGCAGTAATGCAGTTAAACATGGTTAATCAAGGTAATTACTGGAGATATTCACCGGGATTAACAACAGCAGCAAGGCGGTGAGAGTAAATTACAGGAACAGTAATACAGTTAAACATGGTTTTCAGAATAAATACCTGGAAACAGATACTAACCAGGGACACCAACGAGACCGAGGATGGGATAATAAATGTATTGAGCAATCCGAAGTGCGAGGTAGATGCGAAAGTCTAATGAGAACCGATCATAATGTGTAGAAAGATCGTGAAGTTCTGAGGATAAACTCTTGCTCATTGTTGTAACATTCCAATCTATTGTTCTCAGACTCTGACCCATTGTTCTCAGATTCTGACCCATTGTTCTCAGATTCTGATCTATCCTCTCCCTCTCTCTGGAGCCGCTGATCCCTGTGAGTGCCGGGCGTGACGCTCCCGCTGACAGTATGGGACAACACATCGAAAGGAGTCCCATATTAATAGGAGCGGGAAACCCTCCTGTGACACAATCAGGGTCCATGGAGACTGACATTAATTACAGTCACTGAACAAACAGTTTCAGTTAACACCTTTCTATCCAACACCTTTTTGAACCACAATAAACTGGAACTCTTACCCAGTCTGAATGGATGTATAGGGGTTTCTGAGGGAAGGAATAGTGGAAATAGCAGAGGCACTGGCCAGAATCTTCCAATCCTCCTTGGATATGGGTGTGATGACAGAGGATTGGAGGATTGTAAATCTTACATCCTGTTTAAAAAAGGAGATATGCGATAAATGCTGTAATTACTGACCAGTCAGACTAGTGTCACGACTGGGGAGATTTGTAGACGTGACAACCCAAGAGAAAAATACATGTTGCTTGTAAAAACATTGGATAGTAAATGGTTAGCAACCTGGATATGCTAAAGACTATTGATGTCTGGCAAACAACAACAAAAACAACAATTTATAATTGGATATTGCCTTTAATGTTATAAAAAATCCCAAGGTGCTTCACAGGAGCATTATGAAGCAAAGTGTGAACTGAGATACAACAGGAGATATTAGGTCAAAGGACCAACAGGTTAGCCAAAGAGGAAGGTTTCAAGGAATGTCTTAAAGGAGGAAAGTGAGATGGAGAGGTGCAGAGGCGGAGATGTGTAGGGAGGATACTGCAGCTTGGGCCCCGGCAGCTGAAGGCACGGTCGCCAGTGGTGCAGTGATTTAAATAACGGATGTAAAAGAGGCCAGAATTAGAGGAGCACAGATGTCTCGATGGGTTCTGGAGCTGGAGGAGATTACAGAGATAGGGAGGGGCGAGGCCATTGAGAGATATGAAAACAAGGATGAGAATTTTAAAATCAAGATATTGCTTGATTGGGTGCCAATGTCGGTCAGTGAGATATAAACGGGACTTGGTGTGAGCTAAGACATGGGCAGCAGCGTTTTGGATGACCTCAAGTTTACAGAGAGTAGATATGGGAGATCAGCCAGGAGTGATTTGGAATAGTCACATCGAGGGGTGACGAAGGCATGAATGAGGTTTCAGCAGCAGATGGGCTGAGACAGGGGTGAAGTCAGGCGATGTTACTGAGATGGCAATAGGCGGTTGTAATTCTACCCTGAAAATGAGGTGAAAGCTCATGTTGTGATGAAATGTGACACCAAGGATGTAAACATATTGTCTGAATCTCAGACTGTCACCAGGAAGAGGGATGGAATCAATAGCAAGGGAACAGAGTTGGAGTGGGGAGTCAAAATAATGGCTTCAGTCTTCCCAATATTTAATTGGAGGAAATTTCTGCTCATCCAGTACTGGGTGTCGGATAATCAGTCTGATAATTTAACAACAGTGGAGGAGTGGAGAGAGGTGGTGGTGAGGTAAACTTGATGGAGTTCTTTGAGAAAACAATGGAGAGGGCTGATGAGGGTGGTGTGATTGAAGTTATATATATGGACTTTCAAAAGGTGTTTGATCAAGTGACATTCAGTAGACAGGTTAGGAAAACTGAACACTATGGATTAAAGGTACAGTGACAGTGTGGATATAACATTGACTAAGGAACAGTAAACAGAGAGAAGTGGTGAAAGGTTGTTGTTTAGACTCAATGGGAGTAGACAGTGGTGTCCTCTGGGCTCAATATTAGGACCACTGCTCTTTTTGCTCTTGGAAACCCAGGGTGGGTAGGGCAGAGACCTTTCCTCCTCTTTTTTTCCAGAGCTTTCCCTCTCTCTGCAGCCTCTGCTCCATTTGTTGATCATGTTACAGACCCAGAGACACTGTAACTACAGTCCCCATTCATCGTACAGAGTTGGGTCACCAAGTCCTTTCTCCTCCCTGAATGTCTGCAGCAGCTCACAACACAACCTCCAGAAAACCATCCACAACACCTCCACTAACTTTATAATAACAGAAGTAAGTCAAAAGCCCCTCACCTGTCAGGTGGACGCCTGGTCCTTTTAAATAACACTAGAGGGGGCTCCTCGTGCTGCTGAATGTATGTTCAGCTGAGAGTGACTAACACAGGTGGTCAGTCGACATGCAAGGACCAAGTTTCAAAGACGTACATCAAAGTTGCTGAAATGGCTGATCGACATCATATTCAGACCCCTCCTCACACTACAGATACACACACGTTACACCGACACCAGCACCCCGGCCAGCCTGGGTGTCCTGTACAATGTGCTGGATGTGACCAGCAGTGCAGCTCACACCATTTTATGGATCCAAGCTTCCACAGCATGAGTGGAGCAGGAGAGATGAAATGTGTGGTCAGGAAGACCACACTGTGCTGTCTGGATACAAAATTGTCTGGCCCATTGAAGACAGAGGGTGTTAGTAGATGGAAAGTATTCAGCATGGAGCTTAGTGACCAGTGGTGTTCTGCAGGGATCTGTTCTGGGACCTCTGCTCTTTGTGATTTTTATAAATGACTTGGATGAGGAAGTGGAAGGCTGGGTTAGCAAGTTTGCCGATGACACGAAGGTTGCTCGAGTTGTGGATAGTGTGGAAGGCTGTTGTAGGTTGTAACGGGACATTGACAGGATGCAGAGCTGGGCTGAGAAGTGGCAGATGGAGTTCAACCTGGAAAAGTGTGAAGTGATTCATTTTGGGAGGTCGAATTTGAATGCAGAATACAGGCTTAAAGACAGGGTTTTTGGTAGTGTGGAGGAACAGAGGTATCTTGGGGTCCACGTCCATAGATCGCTCAAAGTTGCCACCCAAGTTGATAGGGTTGTGAAGAAGGCGTATGGTGTGTTGGCTTTCATTAACAGGGGGATTGAGTTTAAGGGCTGCGAGGTTATGCTGCATCTCTATATGGCTCTGGTTCGACCACACTTGGAATATTGCATTCAGTTCTGGTCGCCTCATTATAGGAAGGGCATGGAAGCTTTAGAGAGCGTGCAGAGGGGATTTACCAGGATGTTGCCTAGACTGGAGGGCATGTCTTACGAAGAAAGATTGAGGGAGCTAGGGCTTTTCTCATTGCAGCGAAGAAGGATGAGAGGTGATTTGACAGAGGGGTACAAGATAATGAGAGGCATAGATAGAGTGGACAGCCAGAGACTTTTTCCCAGGGTGGAAAGGGCTATCACCAGTGGGCATAATTTTAAGGTGACTGGAGGAAGGTTTCGGGGAGATGTCAGAGGTAGGTTCTTTACACAGAGAGTGGTGGGTGCGTGGAATGTGCTGCCAGTGGTGGTAGTAGAAGCAGATACATTAGGGAAATTTAAGCGACTCTTGGATCGGTACATGGATGAGAGTAAAATGAAGGGTAGGTAGTTAGTTTGATCTTAGAGTAGGTTAAAGGTTCGGCACGACATCGTGGGCCGAAGGGCCTGCACTGTGCTGTACTGTTCTATGCTCTATGTTCTATGTTATATGAAGAGTGACAGAGGGAAAGAAACTCACTTTTAAGCGGGAATTGGAAAAAAGATTTTTAAGATGAACAAGTTTCAGGAACATTGGAAATGAACAGGGGATTGGGATAATCAGAGGGGTGAGGACATGGAGGGATTTGATCACATGAGTGAGAATATTAAAATTGAGGTGTTACTGGACCAAGAGCCAATGTAGGTCAGTGAGCACAGGGATGTTGGGTGAACAGAATTTGGTGCAAATTAGAAGATGGCAGCAGAGTTTTGGATGACCACAGGTTACAGAGAGTAGGATGTGGGAGACCAGCCAGGAGTTTGTTAGAATAGTCAAGTCTCGAGATAAAAAAAGGCATGGATGAGGTTTTTAGCAGCAGATGAATTGAGCTCTCTCTCTCTCGTTCTTTCTCTCTCTGTCGGCCTCATTTGCTCTGTCCCACACTCAGAATCTTATAAGTTTCAATCAAGTCGCCTCTTACTCTTCTAAACTCCAGCTGACATAAGCCTAGCCTGTCCAACCTTTCCTCATTAGACAACACCCCCATTCCAGGCATTAGTCTAGTAAACCATCTCTGAACTGCTTCGAATGCATTTCCACCCGTCCTTAAATGAGTAGACCAATACTGTACACAGTATTCCAGAAGTGGTCTCCCTATATAACTGAAACATAACCTCCCTACATTTGTATTCAATTCCTCCTGCAATAGCCGATAAGTTTTCCTAATTACTTGCAATACCTACATATTAACCTTTTACAATTCATGTACAAGGACTCTCAGTTCCCCCTGGATGGTAGAGCTCTGAAATCTCTCACCATTGTGATTATATGCTTAATTTTTATTCTTCCTGCCAAAATGGACAATTTCATATTTTCCCACATTATACTCCATTTACCAGATCTTTGCCCAATCACTCAATCTATCTACCCCTTTGTGGTTCACTTGTGTCCACGTCACAACATACTGTCTGACCGACGTTTCTGTCATCAGCAAATTTAGCAAACATACCTTTGGCCCCTTCATCCAAGTGATTTATATAAATTGTAAAGAGCTAAGGCACCCGCACTGATCCCTGTGACACACCACTCGTTACATCTTGCCAAACAGAAAATGATCCATTTAAGCCTACTCTCTGTTTCCTGTTAGCTAGCCAATCTTCTATCCATGCCAATAGGTTGCCCCCTACACCATGAGCTTTTATATTCCGCAATGAACTTTGATGTGGCACATTATGAAATCCCTTCTGGAAATCTAAGTACAGTACATCCACCAGTTCCCCTTTATCCACAGCACCTGTTACTTCTTCAAAGAACTTCAATAAATTGGTTGAACATGGTTTCCGTTTCACAAAAGCATGTTGACTCTGCCTGATCACCTTGAATTATTCTGTGTGTCCTGCTATAACGTCTTTACTAATAGCTTCTTACATTTGATCCATAGCCAGAAAGCCTTTCTCACCTGCCACAGGCCGTATGTCCTCTATGTCTATTCTGATTTTGTGCTGTATTTGAACTGTAACTTTTCAATAAACTGCTTGTGACCCTTCGATCTCCTTTTGGTTAATCTGTGACCCTTGATCAGATCTTACATTGGTGTAGGAGAGGGAACACAGCTCATGTCAAAGTCCTGCCTCCCTTTTATATGATCCTGCATAATGGACAGGGACTACTGGGCAGTAATGTGCTCAAAGGTTATCAGCAGTAATTGATTATCCCTATATTTGTATATTGTAGAACATTAAAACATGCCCCTACTCTGGTGTCCAGTGCACCCTCAATATTCCTGATTAAAATATCAGAGGAGTGGGAACCAGACACCTCTGATGACCCTGAGGTACAGGTGATTCTCGAGTCGGTGCTGAGTGTATTCACAACCCATAAAGATGACTGTGCAAGCATGAGCAGACCCGAAGAAATTAACTGACCATTGCATGCTCCATGAAGCAGTATTCATACCGAACTGAGATTATGTCATGCATTCCAGACACTATCAGGTCATTGTTATACCAGGGTGTAGTTCACGAAGCCATGTTCCCTTCTAACTGCCCGATTTGACTGGTTGGAAAGCCGGATGGCAGCTGGTGACTGACTATTGACCACCACAAACTCAATTCAGTCAACCCTGCGTGAACCCGGTTGTCAGATAGACACCCACCCTACTCTCCCGGATTCTCAGTGGCAGGGCTGTCTTCTCTCCCCTGGATATCTCTAATGTTTATTGGAGTATCCCAGTAAAACTAGAGAAACAAATAAAATTCACATTCACTTCTGAGGACCAGAGGTACCCCTGGACATGTCTGTCACAAGGGGTTCCACAATAACCCCACTATTTTCAACAAACGTGTAGCCGGGTCCCTTCTGAGCTTTTCACAGTCTTCCTGCTTGCTGCAATATGTCGATGATCTTCTCATCACCACAGACCGTGTCCACACATTTAACCCTTTTACAGGAACTACTGCAGTTACTTTGGGAGCTGGACAAAAAGACCATCTACGTAAGGCCCTGCTGGTGCAAAATCGTGTCACCTTTCTACGTGCCCAGATCAGATCATCCTGCATCAGCCCACACCAGCATCAGGTCGAGACCATCCAGTGTCTACCCCTGTTCACCTCAAAGTCCTGCCCTGTGTCCTATCCTCAGGCTGGTGGGGTATCAATGGACCCTCATCCAGTGTCTAGCCCTGTCCACCTCAAGGTCCTTCCCTGTGTCCTATCCTCAGGCTGGTGGGGTATCAGTGGACCCTCATCCCTCGATTTGCAGAAACTGTGACTCCTCTTTATGAACTACCTAATGGTGATGATGACCAGATGTAACCCGGTTGGACTGAAGAAAGCATAGAAGCAGTAACACAATTGAAGAAAGCTGTCGCCCAGGCAACGTGTCTTATCTCACCTAACCCTGACAAGACTTTCAACATGGAGGTGGTGGACACAGTGAAAAGCCTGACTGCTGTCCTATGTAGAGAAAACGAGGAGAAATTACTCCCCATTGTGAATGATCCTGAATTGTCAGTGGGATTGAACTGATTTACTCTGTTTGTGAAGGACATTTGTTAACCACGTTCTGGGACAGCAAACATTTCACTTACATCACGGGGTTCCACAGGGTGATACTGCCCAGTCCATTATAAACTTTCGCAGTATAGGGTAGCACAGTGGCGCAGTGGTTAGCACCGCAGCCTCATAGCTCCAGGGACCCGGGTTCGATTCCAGGTACTGCCTGTGTGGAGTTTGCCAGTTCTCCCTGTGTTTGCGTGGGTTTCCTCCGGGTGCTCCGGTTTCCTCCCACATGCCAAAGACTTGCAGGTTGATCGGTAAATTGGCCATTAGCAATTGCCTCTAGTATAGGTAGATGGTAGGGAAACATAGGGACAGGTGGGGATGTGGTAGGAATATGGAATTAGTGTAGGATTAGTATAAATGGGTGGTGGATGGTCCGCACATACTCGGTGGGTCGAAGGGCCTGTTTCAGTGCTGTATTTCTAAACTAAACTAAAAGTAGTAATAGTATTCCCCTGTCAGAGAGTCGTATAGTCATTTCAGCACAGAATTAGGCCATTCTGCTCATCAAGTCCATGCCGGCTCTTTGTAGATAAATCCAGCCAGTCTCATTCCCCAGCTCTGACTCCATATTCCTGCAAGTTTATTTACATCAAGTGTTCATCCAATATCCTTTTGAAATAATTCACCTTCTCTGCTTCCACCACCCTCGGAGGCAATGATTTCCAGGCCATTACCACTCGTTGTGTAAAAATGTTGTTCATCACATCCCCCTTAACTCTTGCCCTCAATCTTAACTCTAGTCCTTGTCCCATCAGCTAATGGGAACATCTTTACCTGTCTACCTTATCCAAACAGGTCATCATCTTGTATACATGTATCAAATCTCCCCTCAATCTCCTTTACTCCAAGGAAGACAATCCCAGCTTTTACAGACTATATTGTACTGAAAATCCTCCATCTCTGGAACCATTAAAGTAACCCTCCTCTACACCCTGTCAATGACCCTCACATCCTTCCTAAAGTGTGGTGAACAGAACTGGATGCAGTACTCCACTTGGGGCCTAACCAGAGCTTCATAAAGTTACAGCATAACTTTCCTTCTTCTGAACTCACCACCTCTATCTATGAAGCCCAAGATCCCATATGCTTTACTGACGACTCTCTCAATATATCCTGCCACCTTCAGGGATCTATGTGCATGCACCCCATGTCCCTTTGTCTCTGCACACTCTTTCGAACTTTAGCATTAAATGTATATTGCCTCTCCCTGTTACTTCTGATAAAATGCATCACTTGACACTTGTCTGTATTAAATTCCATTTGCCTCTCGTCTGCCCATTCTGCTAGCCTATCTCTGTCCTCTGACATCGATTGGTATCAACCTCAATGCCTGCCCCGCCTCCAAGTTTGGTATCACCTGCAAATTTTGAAATGTTTCTCTGTATGCCATTATCCAAATCATTTATACATATCAGAATAAAACAGTGTTCCTAGCACTACCCCTTGGGGAACACAACTGTCTATTTTTCTCCAGTTTGAATAACAACTATTTACCGCAACTCACTGTTTTCTGTCATTAAGCCAGTTTTATATCCAAGCTGACACTGACCCTCCTTTTCCATCAGCATCAATTAACTGTCCAATTCTCACAAACAGATTGTGAAATAAAGTACAAATTCAGCTTAAAATTAAGTGAAATGCTAAATGTAAAATTAACAAATTGTTGGAAAGAGATCGACTCTTAGATCACTTAAAATTCAATCTCATGATAACTTTACTGCATTTAGTACTCTGTCCAAGCAGGACTCCCTAAAACTGGACTCAGTGCAGCTTATTGCATTTAGGGTTTGGGGAGAGAATTCAAAAGCTTAGGGATGAGACCAGAAAGTGCCGGAAATACTCAGCAGGTCTGGCAGCATCTGTGTAGAGAGAAACAGAGTTAATGTTTCCGGTCTCTGACCCTTCAACAGAACTGGTAAACGTTAGGAATGTAACAAAGAAACAAAGAACAAAGATAATTACAGCACAGGAACAGGCCCTTCGGCCCTCCAAGCCTGCGCCGATCCAGATCCTCTCTCTAAACATGTCGCCTATTTTCTAAGGTTCTGTATCTCTTTTCTTCCTGCCCATTCATGTATCTGTCTAGATACATCTTAAAAGACTCCATCGTGCCCGCATCTACCACCTCCGCTCGCAATGCGTTCCAGGTGCCCACCACCCTCTGCGTAAAGAACTTTCCACGCATATCCCCCCTAAACATTTCCCCTTTCACTTTGAACTCGTGTCCTCTAGTAACTGAAACCCCCACTCTGGGAAAAAGCCTCTTGCTATCCACCCTGTCTATACCTCTCATGATTTTGTACACCTCAATCAGGTCCCCCCTCATCCTCCGTCTTTCTAATGAAAATAATCCTAATCCACTCAACCTCTCTTCACAGCTAGCGCCCTCCATACCAGGCAACATCCTGGTGAACCTCCTCTGCACCCTCTCCAAAGCATCCACATCCTTTTGATAATGTGGCGACCAGAACTGTACGCAGTATTCCAAATGTGGCCGAACCAAAGTCCTATACAACTGTAACATGACCTGCCAACTCTTGTACTCAATGCCCCGTCCGATGAAAGAAAGCATGCCGTATGCCTTCTTCACCACTCTATTTACCTGCGTTGCCACCTTCAGGGAACAGTGGACCTGAACACCCAAATCTCTCTGGACATCAATTTTCCCCAGGACTTTTCCATTTACTGTATAGTTCACTCTTGAATTGGATCTTCCAAAATGCATCACCTCGCATTTGCCCTGATTGAACTCCATCTGCCATTTCTCTGCCCAACTCTCTAATCTATCTATATTCTGCTGTATTCTCTGACAGTCCCCTTCACTATCTGCTACTCCACCAATCTTAGTGTCGTCTGCAAACTTGCTAATCAGTCCACCTATACTTTCCTCCAAATCATTAATGTATATCACAAACAACAGTGGTCCCAGCACGGATCCCTGTGGAACACCACTGGTCACACGTCTCCATTTTGAGAAACTCCCTTCTACTGCTACTCTCTGTCTCCTGTTGCCCAGCCAGTTCTTTATCCATCTAGCTAGTACACCTTGGACCCCAAGCGCCTTCACTTTCTCCATCAGCCTGCCATGGGGAACCTTATCAAACGCCTTACTGAAGTCCATGTATATGACATCGACAGCCCTTCCCTCATCAATCAACTTAGTCACTTCCTCAAAGAATTCTATTAAGTTGGTAAGACATGACCTTCCCTGCACAAAACCATGTTGCCTATCACTGATGAGCCCATTTTCTTCCAAATGGGAATAGATCCTATCCCTCAGTATCTTCTCCAGCAGCTTCCCTACCACTGACGTCAGGCTCACCGGTCTATAATTACCTGGATTATCCCTGCTACCCTTCTTAAACAAGGGGACAACATTAGCAATTCTCCAGTCCTCCGGGACCTCCCCCGTGTTTAAGGATGCTGCAAAGATATCTGTTAAGGCCCCAGCTATTTCCTCTCTCACTTCCCTCAGTAACCTGGGATAGATCCCATCCGGACCTGGGGACTTGTCCACCTTAATGCCCTTTAGAATACCCAACACTTCCTCCCTCCTTATGCCGACTTGACCTACAGTAATCAAACATCTGTTCCGAACCTCAACATCCGTCATGTCCCTCTCCTCGGTGAATACCGATGCAAAGTACTCGTTTAGAATCTCACCCATATTCTCTGAGTCCAAGCATAACATTCCTCCTTTGCCCTTGAGTGGGCCGATCCTTTCTCTAGTTACCCTCTTTCTCCTTATATATGAATAAAAGGCTTTGGGATTTTCCTTAACCCTGTTTGCTAAAGATATTTCATGACCCCTTTTAGCCCTCTTAATTCCTCGTTTCAGATTGGTCCTACATTCCCAATATTCTTTCAAAGCTTCGTCTTTCTTCAGCCGCCTAGACCTTATGTATGCTTCCTTTTTCCTCTTAGCTAGTCTCACTATTTCACCTGTCATCCATGGTTCCCTAATCTTGCCATTTCTATCCCTCATTTTCACAGGAACATGTCTCTCCTGAACGCTAATCAACCTCTCTTTAAAAGCCTCCCACATATCACATGTGGATTTACCTTCAAACAGCTGCTCCCAATCTATATTTCCCAGCTCCTGCCGAATTTTGGTATAGTTGGCCTTCCCCCAATTTAGCACTCTTCCTTTAGTCCATGAGTATTTTAAAGCTTACGGAATTGTGATCACTATTCCCAAAGTAGTCCCCTACTGAAACTTCAACCACCTGGCCGGGCTCATTCCCCAACACCAGGTCCAGTATGGCCCCTTCCCGAGTTGGACTATTTACATACTGCTCTAGAAAACCCTCCTGGATGCTCCTTACAAATTCTTCTCCATCTGGACCTCTAACACTAAGCGAATCCCAGTCAATGTTGGGAAAATTAAAATCTCCTATCACCACCACCCTGTTGCTCCTACATCTTTCCATAATCTGTTTACATATTTGTACCTCTATCTCACGCTCGCTGTTGGGAGGCCTGTAGTACAGCCCCAACATTGTTACCGCACCCTTCCTATTTCTGAGTTCTGTCCATATTCCCTCACTGCTCGAGTCCTCCATAGTGCCCTCCTTCAGCACAGCTGTGATATCCTCTTTGACCAGTAATGCAACTCCTCCACCCCTTTTACCTCCCTCTCTATCCCGCCTGAAGCATCGATATCCTGGGATATTTAGTTGCCAATCATGCCCTTCCCTCAACCAAGTCTCAGTAATAGCAATAACATCATACTCCCAGGTACTAATCCAAGCCCTAAGTTCATCTGCCTTACCTACTACACTTCTTGCATTAAAACAAATGCACCTCAGACCACCAGTCCTTTTATATTCATCATCTGCTCCCTGCCTGCTCTTCCCCTTAGTCACACTGACTTCATTATCTAGTTCCTTACAGGCTTTTGTTACTACCTCCTTACTGTCAACTGACCTCAATTGGTTCCCATCCCCCTGCCACATTAGTTTAAACCCTCCCCAACAGCGTTAGCAAAAGCACCTCCAAGGACATTGGTTCCAGTCCGGCCCAGGTGTAGACCATCCAATTTGTAATAGTCCCACCTCCCCCAGAACCGGTCCCAATGTCCCAAAAATCTGAACCCCTCCTTCCTGCACCATCTCTCAAGCCACGCATTCATCCTGACTATTCTTTCATTTTTACTCTGACTATCACGTGGCACTGGTAGTAATCCTGAGATTACTACCTCTGAGGTCCTACTTTTTAACTTGGCTCCTAACACCCTAAACTCTGCTTGTAGGACCTCATCCCGTTTTTTACCTATATCATTAGTGCCTATGTGCACAATGACAACTGGCTGTTCACCCTCCCCCTTTAGAATGTTCTGCAGCCGATCTGAGACATCCCTGACCCGTGCACCTGGGAGGCAACATACCATTCGGGAGCCTCGTTTTCGACCACAGAACCGCCTATCTACTCCCCTTACAATCGAATCCCCTACGACTATAGCCCTTCCACTCTTTTTCCCGCCCTTCTGAACAGCAGAGCCAGCCACGGTGCCATGGACCTGGCTACTGCTGCCTTCCCCTGGTGAGCCATCTCCCTCAACAGTATCCAAAACGGTATACTTGTTTTGGAGGGAGATGACCGCAGGGGACTCCTGCGCTGCCTTCCTGCTCTTTCTCTGCCTTTTGGTCACCCATTCCCTTTCTCCCTCAGCAATCCTAATCTGCGGTGTGACCAATTCACTAAACGTGCTGTCCACGACCTCCTCAGCATCGCGCATGCTCCAAAGTGAGTCCATCCGCAGCTCGAGAGCCGTCTTGCGGTCTAACAAGAGCTGCAGTTGGACACACTTCCTGCACGTGAAGGAGTCAGGGTCATCAGCCATGTCCCTGAGCTCCCACATTGAGCAAGAGGAGCATGACACGGGTCTGAGATCTCCTGCCATTTTTAATCTTAAGCTTAACTTAGTTAAATGAAAAAGGAACGAAAAGTTTTTACCAATCACAATAAAACCAGAGAAATCGAAAAAGCCTTACCTTATAAACACCCCACCGAGTCCTTTTTTTTTGGTTAGAGGAGGAGGGCGGGTGGGAGACACGACAAGTGTGCTGTCTCGGGTTCAGAAACCGCCCAAATATATAGTGTTTTACTTACCCAGCAGCCTCCTGGCCTTCGCCGAAAAACAAAAGGAAATTAAATTTACTTTCAAACTGACCTTCCCAGCTGCTCACTCGCTCACACTCTGCTCCCGAAAAAGCTGCTGCAATGAAATTACAGTCTGTAATTTAATCTATCCCCTCTCTGTCTCATCACAGTCCTTCCTTCTTGTTCTTCTTCCCCCTTCCCCTCTTTCACTTGCTCAAAGACTGTTACATTTCTAACGTTTGCCAGTTCTGATGAAGGGGCATAGATCTGAAATATTAACTCTGTTTCTCTCTGCACAGAGGCCGCCAGACCTGCTGAGTATTTCCAGTGTTCAGCATCCGCAATATTTTGCTTTTATTTTAGTGTTTAATTCACTGACATTTATCTTCCAGGAATTCCTCCCTGGAAGTTCTGCTCTACTCTTCCAGAGCGTAGGGCCGCGGCAGCTGAAGGCAGGACTACCAATGGTAGAGCAAATAAATTCGTAGATGCTCAAGAGGCCAGAAATAGATGAGTGCAGATATCTCGGAGGGTTGTCGGGCTGGAGGAGATTACACAGATAAGGAGGAGTGAGATAATGAAGGATTTGAAAAGAAGGCTGAGAGTTTTAAAATTGAGGTGTTGCTGACCAGGAGCCAATGTAGGTCAGTGAGTACAGGGGGTAATGGGTGAACAGGACTTGGTGTGAGTTAGGACATGGGCAGCAGTGCATTGGATCACCTCAGGGTTATGGAGGGTAGAATGTGGGAGACCAGCCAGGAGTGTGTTGGACTAGTCGAGTCTACAGGTAACACAGGCAAGGGGGAGTGTTTCATCAGCAGAAGAGCTGAGAGAGGGACAAAGTTGGGTGATAATACGGAAGTGTAAGTAGGCTGTTTTTGTAATATTTAGCAGGAAGCTCGTCGCAGCGTCAACTATGAAACCAGGTTGTGAACAGTTTGCTTTAGTTTCAGACAGTTGCCAAGGAGAGAGATCCAGTCTGTAGCTAGGAAACTTTTGACGTGGGGTTTGAAAACAACGGCGGCAGTATTCCTAATATTTAATTGGCATGGCAGATGTGTGAGGTGATACATTGTCGGAAGATTTGGTATATATTATCCGTTCATGGTATGTGGGTGTCGTTGACTAGGCCAGCATTTATTGCCCATCCATAATTGCCCTTGAGAAGGTGATGGTGAGCTGCATGCAGATGAATGACCAGGGATAATACAAGCTGAATGGCACAACTTTAAAGCTATTGAGAGTAACAGAGAGACCTGAGGTGTTTGTATGCAATCTTCGAAAGTAACTGGACAGGTTAACAAACAGTTCACAAAGCAAATAGATTCCGAGGCTTGATTAATAGAGACACAGAGTAGGCAGGCCAGGATATTGTGTTAACCCTATGGAAAAGACTTGTCCGGCTCCATCTGGAGTATTGTGTCCAATACTGGAAACCACACTTTCGGAAGGACATGAAACCTTGGAGAGGGGACAGATGAGTTTTACTGGAACTTTTCCAGGGATGAGGGGTTACAGTTATGTAGCTGGGATTGTTTTCCTTGGAGCAGGGACATTTACAAGGTGATCAGATAGGGATATATAACATCATGAAGGGTTTATGTAAATTATATAATGTTTCTAATGTATGAGGGGCCATTAACCAGAGGACAGAGATTTATGGTGATTGGAAAAAAGAAGCAGAGTTGACATGGGGATTATTGTAATGCAATTTTTGTTTCGGATTTGCAAATTATTGTATGATAGGCTGAAGGATACAGATTCAAAAGTAGGTTCAAAAAGTGATTTGGTTAGATATTAAGGGGAAAAGTTCAAGGATCTGGCAAAGATCCAGGGTGTGGAACTCACTGGAAACTCATCAAAAGAGCCAGCACAGACTTCATAGACCAAATGACCCCCTTCCATGCAATGCTATTATATGTTTCTATGACTTTTCCTGCCTGTACTTTTACAATTTTCCTATCGTTTCAAAAGGTGTTTGATAAAGTACTATATAACAGCCGTGTGACCCAATTAGAAACACATGGGATTAAAGGGCCAAAGTCAGCCGGGGCTCAGTTTGGAGCTCTCTCCCCTTTCAGTCACAAGCTTCCAGGATCAAGTGTCATGAAATGACTTTTTCACAAGAATCAAGGCTGACACTGCAGCGACAGTACTGAGGGAGTATTGCGCTATCAGATGAGCAGTCTTTCGAATGAAACGTTAAACCAAGGCCCCATCTGCCCTCTCAGGTGGATGCTAATGATCCTATGGGATTATTTAGAAGCAGATCAGGGGAATTATTCCCTGTGGCCTGGACAATATTTATCCATCAAGCAACATCATAAAAACAGATCTGGTCATGATCACATTGCTGCTTGTGGGATCTTGCTGTGCGAAAATTGGCTGCTCTGTTTCCGACAGTACAAGAGTGAGTAGGCATTATAAGTATACGTTGATTGTAAATTGCTTTGGAACGTGCAGTTGTCATGAAAGGCGCTACATAAATGGAAGTCCTTTTTTTCTTTTTCAATTCCAGCATGCAAGAAATTAGCTAGGTGACAGGTAACAGGGAGTAGGGAATAATGGCTGTTTTTCAGCTGGAGCGAAGTACACAGTGGGGTTCCCCAGGGTGACTGTTGGGATCCCTGGTGTTGCATGCCAATGCAGTGGGCTTGTGTACAGAGGGGGTAATGTCCAAGTTTTCAGATGGAAGGAAACTCAGAAATGTTAATAAACAGTGAGAAGGACAGTAACAGACTTCAGGAGGACAGAGACTGACTGATGAAATGGGCAGGAACATGGCAGATGGAATTTAACACATTGAAATGTGAAGTGAGACATTTGGGTAGGAAGTATGAGAAGAAAAAAATATAAAATAAATGGTACCATTATAGAGTGAGTGCATGATTAGAGAGACCTAGGGTGTAAACACACAGATCTTAGTTAGTAGCATGCAGTGTCCTTGGTGTTAGAGAGAGAGACACAGAGTAATAAAACTCAGGAGGAAATGCTGATATTTATACATCATTGGTTAGGTCCCAGATGGAGAATTGTGTCCAATTCTGATCACCACACATTGGTAAGGATGTCAAGGACGTAGTGAAGATACAGAGGTGAATTACGAGAATGGTACCATGGATCTGGGAATACATTTACGTGGATAGATTCGAAAAGCTGGGATTGTTCTCATTAGAGCAGTGATAGGTAAGGGGAGATTTGATATAAAATTCAAAATTATGAAGGGTTTTGATAAGGTAATCAATGTGAAACTGTTTCCAGTGTCAGAAACAGGGGCGGCACAGTGGCGCAGTGGTAAGCACTGCAGCCTCATATTATGGGTACTGCCTGTGTGGAGTTTGTGGGTTTCCTCCCTCAGCCAAAAGTCTTGCAGGTTGATAGGTAAATTGGCCATTATAAATTGCCCCTAGTATAGGTAGGTGGTAGGGGAATATAGGGACAGGTGAGGATGTGGTAGGAATATGGGATTAGTGTAGGATTAGTATAAGTGGGTGGTTAATGGTCGGCACAGACTCGGTGGGCCGAAGGGCCTGATCGAGTGATGTATATCTAAATCCAAAAATCTAAAGTTCAGTATTAAGAAGACACAGGCTGAAGGTAATTGACAAAAAACCAGAGGTGAAATGAGGAGAATTTTCTTCCACAGCGAGTTGTTGGGATCTGGAATTCACTGGCTGAAAACATGGTGGAAGCAGATTCAATAATATCATTCAAAAGGCAATTTAGCAAATACTTGAAAAGGAAAATAAAAACAGGAGTCGGGGGAAAGAGGAGGAAAGAAGAACTAATTATATGGCTCTTTCGAAGAGACAGCACTGACACAAAGGGCCGAATAGCCTTCATCAGTCTCTGCATCAATCTCTTATTTTATGAGCAAGAGAAAGTGAGTGAAGAGAGAGAGAAAGACAGAGTGTGAAAAAGTGTGAAAGAGAGAACAGCAAATAGAAATAGAGAGTACGTTGTGTTTTTGGGCAGAGGGATCATGATCTGCCCGTGCCCGTTCCTGTTGAGGCAGGTGACAAACACACTTCCTGCTGCCTCCTCATTTCCATGAATTCTATGTGCCACCCCGGGTAACCCGCGCTGCTGTCTGTCTGGATGCTTAACAGGGCCCTAATGCTGTGTGAGGCTGACACATGTTTCAGCCAGGTTCAGCTTTTAAACGCAGTCTGTCCCTCTTAAAGAGGAGATGCATTGATTCACTGGAGGCTGCTGGTGCTCACTGTAAATTCTGCAATTGGAGACAAGGTAAATAGCACACTGCAACAGAGGGTTCTGCGGTTCACGGATGTGGGGATGGATGTCTTCGTTACGAAGGGTGACAGGAGGAGAGAGGCTCTGTTTCCGTGTGGTGGGGTGGAGACTCTCAAGAAACTTCCTCGGAAGCGAATCCGTGAAGGTGGCCAGGGAGGTCAATGCAAGAATTCTCGCCACGAGAATCTGGCAGCATAGCCAGAAGAAGTTTAATGAGCTCATACGGGTGGTCAATGTCATTGAATTAATCTCCAAATGACATCTCCTACCCCCAACATCACCAACCTCTCACACTGCTCAATGCACCACACCCCCATCACTCACCCATCAGCAGTCCCTAACACTCAGGACTCACACCTAACATTCACATACTCCACCTCACCCTCACACACCTTGTACTGATAGCAGCCTCACACCCACCTCTCACTGCCTCCAATTACCTCCAGCTATTCAGCTATGGCAGGCATATCATCAAAACACAGTGTAACACAATCATTAATATTCTGCCTTCTTTCTTACAGGACAAGGTGACCCATAATCACAGGGAGCAGCAAGTGAACCGGCGAGTGACCAGGCATACCTTCATCCCCTGAGCTTGAGGGAGGAGATGGTTCTTCACATCATGGGACCGGCTGTGACAGAGCCCGTGGCATCCGGCATCACCGAGAGCATTCAGGATGATGCTATGTTCCTGCCTTATGCCCCTTCTTAACTCCCACCTCCCCCCGCATCCTGCTGTCTGGGATGATGTACAAGCTGCAGATGGTGGGATCATGGACCTCCTGCTTTCCAAGGATGCATGAGGGTTACTGAGGGAAGGAATGGTGAAAATAGTAAAGGCACTGGCCAGAATCTTTCAATCCTCCTTGGATATGGGAGCGATGACAGAGGACTGGAGCACTGTAATTGTTACACACTGTTTAGAAAAGGAGAGAAAGAGTAAACCCTGTAATTACTGAGCAGTCAGACACGCATCACTACTGGAGAAATTTCATGGGGTCACAACCCAGGAGAAATATATTCGTTTCTTTGAAAAACATACGATAACAAACAAGAAGCAGCAGGGGTCTGGTAATAACAAATCATGTTTGGCAAACTTCAACAACAATTTATATTTATACAGCGCCTTTAACATAATGAAATGTCCCAAGGTGCTTCCCGAAAATGAGATACTAGTTTAAAGCTTGGTCAAAGAAGTAGGTTTTAACGGGCGTGTTAAAGGATGAAAGCGAGTTGGAGAAGCAGAGAGGTGAAGGGAGGGTATTCTAGAACTTGGAGCCTCATTAGCTAAAGGTGCAGATATTAGTGGTGGAGTGATGAAAATCAGGGATGCACAAGAGGTCAGAATTAGAGATGCACAGATATCTTGGCGGATTGTGGAGCTGCAGGATATTACAGAGATAGGGAGCATATATAAGGAGCAAGAGGGTAACTAGAGAAAGGATTGGCCAACTCAAGGACAAAGGAGGAATGTTATGCGTGGATTCAGAGAAAATGGGTGAGATTCTAAACGAGTACTTTGCATCGGTATTCGCCGAGGAGAGGAACATGACGGAGGTTCAGGTTAGGGACAGATGTTTGATTACCCTAGGTCAAGTCGGCATAAGGAGGGAGGAAGTGTTGGGTATTCTAAAAGGCATTAAGGTGGACAAGTCCCCAGATCCGGATGGGATCTATCCCAGGTTACTGAGGGAAGCGAGAGAGGAAATAGCTGGGGCCTTAACAGATATCTTTGCAGCATCCTTAAAAACGGGTGAGGTCCCGGAGGACTGGAGAATTTCTAATGTTGTCCACTTGTTTAAGAAGGGTAGCAGGGAAAATCCAGGTAATTATAGACCGATGAGCCTGACGTAAGTGGTAGGGAAGCTGCTGGAGAAGATACTGAGGGATAGGATCTATTCCCATTTGGAAGAAAATGGGCTTATCAGTGATAGGCAACATGGTTTTGTGCAGGGAAGGTCATGTCTTACCAACTTCATAGAATTTTTTGAGGAAGTGTCAAAGTTGATTGATGAGGGAAGGGCTATCGATGTCATATACATGGACTTCAGTAAGGCGTTTGATAAGGTTCCCCATGGTAGGCTGATGGAGAAAGTGAAGTCGCATGGGGTCCAAGGTGTACTAGCTAGATGGATAAAGAACTGGCTGGGCAACAGGAGACAGAGAGTAGCAGTAGAAGGGAGTTTCTCAAAATGGAGACGTGTGACCAGTGGTGTTCCACAGGGATCCGTGCTGCGACCACTGTTGTTTGTGATATGCACAAATGATTTGGAGGAAAGTATAGGTGGTCTGATTAGCAAGTTTGCAGACAACACTAAGATTGGAGGAGTAGCAGATAGTGAAGGGGACTGTCAGAGAATACAGCAGAATATAGATAGATTGGAGAGTTGGGCAGAGAAATGGCAGATGGAGTTCAATCAGGGCTAATGCGAGGTGATGCATTTTGGAAGATCCAATTTAAGAGTGAACTATACAGTAAATGGAAAAGTCCTGGGGAAAATTGATGTACAGAGAGATTTGGCTGTTCAGGTCCATTGTTCCCTGAAGGTGGCAACGCAGGTCAATAGAGTGGTCAAGAAGGCATAGTGCATGCTTTCCTTCATCGGACGGGGTATTGAGTACAAGGGTTGGCAGGTCATGTTACAGTTGTATAAGACTTTGGTTCGGCCACATTTGGAATACTGCGTGCAGTTCTGGTCGCCAAATTACCAAAAGGATGTGGAAGCTTTGGAGAGGGTGCAGAGGAGGTTCACCAGGATTTTGCCTGGTATGGAGGGCGCTAGCTATGAAGAGAGGTTGAGTAGATTAGGATTATTTTCATTAGAAAGACGGAGGTTGAGGGGGGGACCTGATTGAGGTGTACAAAATCATGAGAGGTATAGACAGGGTGGATAGCAAGAGGCTTTTTCCCAGAGTGGGGGATTCAATTACTACGGGTCACGACTTCAAAGTGAGAGGGGAAAGGTTTAGGGGGGATATGCGTGGAAAGTTCTTTACGCAGAGGGTGGTGGGTGCCTGGAACATGTTGCCAGCGGAGCTGGTAGACGCGGGCACGATAGCGTCTGTTAAGATGTATCTAGACAGATACATGAATGGGCAGGAAGAAAAGAGATACAGCAGCTTAGAAAATAGGCGACATGTTTAGATAGAGGATCTGGATCGGCGCAGGCTTGGAGGGCCGAAGGGCCTGTTCCTGTGCTGTAATTTTCTTTGTTCTTTGTTCTTTGTTCGATGGAGGTATTGAAAACGAGGATGAGAATTTTAAAATCAAGACATTGCTTTACTGGGAGCCAATGTCGGTCAGTGATGGAGGAAGAAAACTTGGTGTGAGCTGGGACATGGGCAGCAGAGTTTTAGATGACCTCAAGTTTACAGAGTGTAGAATGTGGGAGATCAGCCAGGAGTGAGTTGGAATAGTTATGCACAGAGGTAACAAAGGCATGAATCAGGGAATCACATAATTATTACAGCACAGAAGGAGGCTATTCAGTGTATCATGTACACATCGGCTCTCCGAAACAGCAATTAACCTCGTGCCATTCCCCGCCTTCTCCCCATAACCCTGCACATTCTTCCTTTTCAGATAACAGTCTGATTGAATTTTGAATGCTTCAATTGAACCTGTCTCCATCACATTCTCAGGCAGTACATTCCAGTCCTTAGCCATTCCTTGCGTGAGAAAATATTGCCTCATGTCACTTCTGCCTCTCTTACCCATTAATTTCAATCTGTGCCCTCTCGTTCTCGATTCTTTTCACGAGTGGAAACAGTTTCTCTCTGTCTCCTCTGTCCAGACCCCTCATGGTTTTGAACAACTCTATCAAATCAACTCACCTCTCAGCCTTCTCTTCTCCAAGGAAAATGATCCTAACTTCTCCTGTCTATCTTCATTACTGAAATTCCTCATGCCTGGAAGCATTCTCATGGATCTTTTCTGTACTCTCTCCAATGCCCTCACAATCTTCCTAAAGTGTGGTGCCCAGAATTGGACAGAATACTTCAGCTGAGGCTGAATCAGTGTTTTATATAGGTTCAACATAACTTCCTTGCTCTTGTACTGAATGTCCCTGTTAATAAAGCCCAGGATACTGTCTGCTATATTAAATGCTCTCTCAACCTCTCCTGCCAACATCAATGACTTATGCACATGTACACCTCGGTCTCTCTGCTCCTACACCTCCTTTAGAATGGTGCCCTTTATTTTACATTATCTCAATATTCTTCCTACCAAAATGAATCACTTCATATTTCTCTGCATTGAAATTCATCTACCACCTGCCTGCCCATTCCACCAAGTTGTCCTCCTCACAGTTCACAATGCTTCCACGTTTCGTATCATCTGCAAACTCTAAAATTGTGCCCTGAACACCATGGTCTTGGTCAGTTACCTTCTTTGGCCTCGTTGTCTCGGGAGAAAATGTGTAAGCACCTGGAGGTGGTCAGTGGTTTGTGGAGCCGCGCCTGGAGTGGCTATAAAGGCCAATTCTAGAGTGAATTGGCTCTTCCACAGGCGCTGCAGATAAAATTGGTTGTCGAGGATATTTCATGGTTGGCTCTCTCCTTGTGCTTCTGTCTTTTTTCCTGCCAACTGTTAACTCTCTTCGACTCGCCATTCTTCAGACCCGCCTTTATGGCAATCTGCTAGCACGAGAGATCACTGGCAATTTACTCCCACAACTTGTGGTCAATGTCACAGGACTTCATTTCGCGTTTGCAGATGTCTTTAAAGCAGCGACACGGACGGCCGGTGGGTCTGATACCAGTGACAAGCTCGCTGTACAATGCGTCATTGGGGATCCTACCATCTTCCATGTGGCTCACATGGCCAAGCCATTTCAAGCGCTGCTGACTCAGTAGGGTGTATATGCTGGGGATATTGGGCGCCTCGAGGACTTCCACGTTGGAGATATGGTCCTGCCACCTGATGCCAAGGATTCTCCGGAGGCAGCGAAGATGGAATGAATTGAGACGTCGCTCTTGTAATATATATCAGGAAAATCAAGGGTGCCAACACTGACCCCTGGGGACCTCCAGCCTTTCCTCCAGCCCCCCAAAAATATTCACAAACTACAATTCTTTCTTTCCTGCCACTCAGCCAAAGCCGTATCCATGTTGTTACCGTCCCTTTTCATTCATGAACTATAAGTTTTCTCACAAGTCTGTTATGTGGCACAGTATCAAATGTCTTTTGTAAATACAATACACCACATCAATAGCATTGCCCTCATCAACCCTCTCTGTTACCTTCTCAAAATCTCCAGGTTGTTAGATAAATAGTATTTACCCTTCAGGAATCCATGCTGTTTTCCTTACTTAACCCGAATTTTTCCATGTGACTATTAATTTGTCCCGAATTATTATTACTAGAAGTTTCCCCACCACTGCAGTTAAATTGACTGGCCTGGAGTTCTTGGGATTATCTTTACACCCATTTTTGAACAAGGATGTAATATTTGCAATTCTCCAGTCCTCTGGCATCACCCCTAGTCGAAAGAAGATTGAGAATTTATGGCCAGTGTCTCTGCGATTTCCACCCTCACTTCCCTCATAATCCTTGGATACACCTCATTGGCCCTGGTGCTTTATTCACTTTACCTCTTGACAGCCTATCTAATATGTCCACTTTATCAATTTTAAACCCTTCTTGTTTTTTAATTACCTGCTCTTTCGCCATTGCCTGTGTTGTACCTTCTTCCTTGTGTTATGACCCGAGGCGAGAGGTGTGCACTGTTAATTCAGTCCAGCTTCTCCACAGGTCACAACATTTGTTTCTCATTTTCCCACTTGCTGAAACAGTCCATCAGATACACTATTCTCATCACAATAGAACACACTTTACTGAACTAAACAATTAACAGTTTATCATAAATGAAGCAGGTGTAAGACCAGGAATCCTGCAGCGAGTAACTCACCTCCTGACTCCCCAAAGCCTGTCCACCATCTATAAGGCAGAAGTCAAGAGAGTGATGGAATACTCTGCACTCACCTGGATGGCTGCAGCTCCAACAACACTCAAGAAGCTCGACATCATCCAGGACAAAGCAGCTTATTTGATTGGCACACCATCCACAAACATTGACTCCCTCCACCACCGATGCACAGTGGCAGCAGTGTGTACCGTCTACAAGATGCACTGCAGCAATGCAGCAAGGCACCTTAGACAGCACCTTCCAAACCCACGACCTCTACCATCTTGGACAAGGGGATCAAATGCATGGGAACATCACCACCTGCAAGTTCCCCTCCAAGTCATACACCATTCTGACTTGGAAGTATATCGCCATTTCTTCACTGTCGCTGGGTCAAAATCCTGGAAGTCCATTCCTAACACAATTGTGAGTGAACCTACCTCCCATGGAAAGCAGCGATTCAAGAAGGCAGTTAACCACCACCTTCTCAAGGGTTTTGGAGAGATGGGTAATAAATGCTGGCCTAGCCAGTGATGCCTATATCCCAGTATCGAATAAAAAAGTCGCAACTAGAAATGAAGTAAAACAATATCACACAGATCAAATTTTTAAAAATCCAACAATTAATTTTTAACTTCCCCTTCCCACCTTAACCAAAGTTCAAAGTCCCTTTTAACCTGAACCAAATTTTAAAGTTACTTTTTTTTTTATCTTAGTCCCTTAAAACTCAAACACAGACATATACACTGGTTAACCGAAAACAAGATCTAAAAAAAAAGATTTTTCGATCAGAGCTCTGTTACAAACAAAAAGCATTTGGGTTAACTAGTTGCCCATTTTGAAGGAAACAGCAGATGAGATATGTTGTTCCAAACCAGCATGCAGTCGAACTTCTGAGCACACACATCCAGGTTACCAGACAACAGTTCTCTTCAGGCCGCATTGAGAATTATTTTTAGCAGGCTTTCTTCAAACAGGAAACAAGATGACTCAACTCCGTTGACTTCACAAGGTCTGTTCTGGAATTTCTGGAAAATGAGCTGGGTTGTGGTCTTCTCTGCTTTCTTGACTTTTTCTTCAGACTTGACGTTATCTCCTTCCAGAAGGTAAAACCACACACACTGACCGACAGCCAGAAAGCTTGTCAGTTTTTCTGCCCATCCCAGGTGTTCTCTGCGATGACGGGGATTGTCTAATCAAAGGAGAACGTATCACTTTTCTGCCCGCTACCAGGGTTTGGGCTTCATCTCGAACCCGAGCCTTCTGATAACCAGTAACTCTGTTGCCAGTCCAGCTCCCTCTCAGTGACCTCTTGGTGGTTCAATTTTTAATAAAAAAAACGGTCTAACATTTATTCAGCTGAACCATAAATGCCTTTAGAAATATTCCTTTTTTTTACCAAAAAAGAATCACTTTTGTTACACTTGGTAAAGACAGATGCAACGTATTTATTTAATACTTCAACTATGCCCTCTGCATGCATGAGCAAATCCTCTGTGTCGCCCCTAATTGGTGCAACTCCTCCTTTTGCTACCTGTTTATACGTCTATAGAAAACTTCAGAACTCCATTTAATGCTGGCCGCCAGACTCTTCTCATATTCTATTTTACTTCTCTTACTTGCTTTTATGCTTCCGCTCTGCCCGGTTCTCAGTAGGATTGTCTACCTGGCGTCTGTCATAAGCACACTTTTTCTTCTTCATCTTAATCTCTACGTCACTCACCTCTTTTGTAATTCAGGGAGCTCTGGATTTGTTTACACTACCTTTCCCCTTCGAAGGAATATACCTTGACTGAGCCCAAACTATCTCCTCTTTGACGGTAGCCCATTGTTCATCTATTGTTTTCCTGCCAATCGTTGACTCCAATTTATTTTCCCCAGCTGCATTCTTACCCCGCTGAAGTTGGCCTTCCCTCAGTTAATTATTCTTACCCTTTGTCTTTTTATGTAGTCAGCCTGAACCTTATGATGTAATGACCACTGTCCTTTAAGTGCTTCCCTACTGGTGTTTGATCCACTTGGCCCACCTCATTCCCAAGTACCAGATCCAGCAGCGCCTCTTTTCTTGAATGAGGGTTTCAGCAGATGAGCTGAGGCAGGGATTTAGTCAGGTGATGTTACAGAGATGGAAATAGGCGATTGTGGTGATGGCACCAGTGTGAGGTTAGAAGCCTATTTTGTCGTCCAATGTGACACCAAGGTTGTGAACAGACTATAGTAATCTCAGACAGTTACCAGGAAGAAGGAAGGAATTGCTAGCTAGGGAAGGGAGATTGGAGCGGGAAGCAAAAACAAGGGGCTGAATTTTATTCTCCCCAGCGGAGTGCGAAACATTGGTGGCCCATATGTGCAGTCTGTGTCTGCTGTGCCACTGTGATGTAGCTGGCGACGGCTCATTTTAATACAGTGAACGGGCCGCCCACTCCACCCCCAATCACGTAACAGGGACGGCCTGAGCGACAACAGTAGTGCTGTCAGCTGTCTCTGTACAGACACTGGTGTCATTTTTAAAGGGCAACCAGACCTGCCACAAAAAGTGCAAAGTTTAACCCCATACACACACCCCCGCCAGTGCACTGCAAATAAAATGTTGCCCATTTCCCCCCAAAAACTTACATTGTATAGTTGCCTTCCCACCATCCCCTCCAAAGACTTAAACTGCCGAGTACCCTCTCAACCCAACAACTGTCCAAAGTGTAGAGTTTGCCCCTTCTTCCCCTACACTATTAATGCAGAGTTGACCACGCCCGCCACAAGCACCAGCCACCACCCCCCACCCCATCAGTACTCTAAAAATCCTACTTTCCCCCCTTCCCCACCTCTGTGGCGTTGGCTTTCCCTGGACGGGAAAGCGACGGTGTGTGAGAAGAAGGGTCACTGACCCGAAACGTTAACTCTGCCTCTCTTTCCACAGATGCTGCCAGACCTGCTGAGTGGTTCCAGCATTTCTGGATTTTATTTCAGATTTCCAGCATCTGCAGTATTTTGCTTTTATTATGAAGGTGTGTGAGTGTCAGCCGCTGCATGGAAGATCCCGGGCTGTCAGTAAGATCAAAGGGAATTGGACTGAAATGTATACATTAGGTTTATTGAAATATTTAAGTAGGGTACCGCTGCCGAGCGGTTGGGGGGAGGGGGCGGGGAGCCTTGAGCCTCTGCACAGCTGGAAAGATCAGGCCCAGCAATCCCGATGTGTGGCTCCATGGAGACCGACATCAGGAGCCCAACAGAGTCCAGCCCATTGGTTTCAGTATTCCCAATATTTTATTGGAGGAAATTTCTGCTCATCCAGTACTGGATGTCGGATAAGCAGTCTGATAATTTAACAACAGTGGAGGAGTGGAGAGAGGTGGTGCTGAGGTAAACTTGATGGAGTTCTTTGATAAAACAATGGAGAGGGCTGATGAGGGTGGTGTGATTGAAGTTATATATATGGACGTTCAAAAGGTGGTTGATCAAATGACATTCAATAGACAGGTTAGGAAAACTGAACCCTATGGATTAAAGGGACAGTTATATTGTGGATATAACATTGGCTAATGAAAAGTAAACAGAGAGAAATGGTGAAAGGTTGTTGGTCAGACTCCAGGTGAGTATACAGTGGTGTTCCCCAGGGCTCGATATTAGGACCATTGCTCTGTTTGCTCTTGGAGAACCCGGGGTGGGTAGGGCAGAGCCCCCTCCTCCTCCCACTTTACAGAGTTTCCCCTCTCTAGCCTCTGCTCCATTTGTAGGTCATGTAACTACAGTCCCCATAACTCGTCTAGAGTTCGGTCAGCAAATCCTCTGTCCTCCATGAATGTCTGCAGAACCTCACAACGCAATCTCCAGAAAACCATCCACAGCACCTCCACTAACTTTACAATAACAGAAGTAAGTCAAAAGCACCTCACATGTAAGCTGAGTAAAAAATACACGCATATGAACTAGGAGCAGACGTAGGCCATTCGGCCCCTCGTGTCTGCACCGCCATTCAATCAGATCATAGCTGATCGGTTTGTGTTTCGAATTCCACACTCCTATCTAACCTTGATAACCTTTCATTCCCTGGCCTGATAAGAATCTATCTATCTCCACCTTAAAAATATTCAATGACCCCGTCTCCACCACCTTCTGTGGCAGAGAATTCCAAAGTCACACAACCCTCCAGAGAAAAATGTTCTCCTCCTCTCTGTCCTAAAGCGGCGACCCCTAATTTCGAAACAGTGCCCCCTAGTACTGGACTCACCCACAAGAGGAAACATCCTTTCCTCATTCACCATGTCAAGGCCTTTCAGGTTCTTATAAACTTCAGTCAAATCTCCCCTCACTATTCTAAATTCCAGTGAAAACAAGACCGTCCGTCCAACATTTACTCAGAACACAACCTGCTCATTCCTGGTATCAATCTAGTAAACCACATCTGAACCGCCTCCAAAGCATTCACATCCTCCATTAAATAAGGAGACCAAAACTACAGAAAGTATTCGAGATGTGGTCTCACCAATGCCCTGTATAACTGAAGCATCACATGCTGACTTTTATTTTCAATTCCTCTTGTAATAAAGGAGAGCATTCCATTAGCCTTCTTTGTTACTTGCTGTACCTACCTACGAACTGTTTGTGACTCATGCACTACAGAACCTAGATCCCTCAGCACCTCGGAATTTTGCAGTCCTCCTGCCAAAGTGAAAAACTTCACATTTTCCCACATTAGACTCCATCTGTCAGATGTTTTTCCCCACTCACTCAACCTATCTATATTGGACTACAACCTCCTTATGTACTCTTCACAACATACGTTCCTACCTAACTTTGAGTCATCTACAAATTTAGCTAACATGCCATCGCTTCCCTCATCTAAGTCTTTCATATAAATTGTAAAATGTTGAGGCCCCAGCACAGACCCATGATGGACTCAACTTGTCACATCCTGCCAATCTGAAAAGGACCCATTCATGCATACTCCCTCTTTTCGGCAACCGGCCAATAAAACTTCGATCCAAGCTAATATGTTACCCACTACACCATGAGCTCCTACTTTGCACAATAACCTTTTATGTGGCACCTTGTCTAATGCATTCTGGAAATCCAAGCGCAGTATGTCAAAGGGGTCCCCTTTACCCATATCGCATGTTACTCCTTCAAAGAACTCCAATAAATTGGTTAAAGATGACTTCCCTTTCATAAAACAATGCTGTCTATTCGCGATTACCTTGAGTTTTTCTAAGTTCCCAGCGAAAGCCTCCTTAATGATCGATTCAAACATCTTCCCCACGACAGATGTCAAGCTAACTGGCCTATAGTTACCTGCTTTCTGCATCCCCCTCTTCTTGAATAGAGGGGTTATATTTATTACTTTCCAGTCTGATGGAACCGTTCCAAAATTAGTGAACTTTGAAAAATTAACAACAACACGACTACTACCTCATTAGCCACCTCTTTTAAGACACTAGGATGAAGCCCATCAGGACCCGGGGACTTTTCAGCCTGCAACTCCATAAGTTTGCTCAGTAAAGCTTCCCTGGCAATCGTATTTTCACCAAGTTTCTCTCTTCCTTCCACCTCCTGATTTACAGCTACTACTGGAATGTTTCTTGTATCCTCTATAGTGAAGACAGAAACAAAATATTTGTTCATTGCATCCGCTGTTCCCTTTTTATCCACTATTAACTCCACATTCTCACTGTCCAGAGGACCAACGCTCTTTTTACTTAATCTTCTCCTTTTTAAATACGCCGAGAAACTCTTGCAATCCATTTTTACATTTCTAGCTAGCTTCCTATTATACTCGAATGTCTTTCTCCTGATTAACCCGTTAGCCATTGTCTGCTGTTCTTTATATTCTGACCAATCATCTGAACTGCCACTCCTCTTTGCACAATTATCTGCCTTTTCCTTAAGTGTGATGTTTTCCGTAATTTCTTACTAAACTGCTGGTGGGTCCTCCACCTTATAGTAGGAATATACTAATTATGGAGTATTCCTGAAATATCCCCTTAAATGTCTGCCACTGCTTCTCTATTGATCTATCTCCAAGACGAGTAACCCAGTTCACTTCAACGAGCTCAACTTTCATGCCCAAATAGTTTCCCTTATTCACGTTTAAAATACCGATCTTAGATCCACTCTTCTCTCTTTCAAACTGGATGTGAAATTCAGTCATAATGTGGTCGCTGCTACCTAGAGGTGCCTTTACTCAGAGGTCATTAATTAATCCTGTCACATTACATTATACGAAGTCTAATATAACCTTATCTCTGGTTGTTTCCAGAACGTGCTGCTCCAAGAAACTACCTCGAAAGCATTCTATGAACTCTTCATCCGGGCTACTGTTCCCAATCTGATTTTTCCAGTTTATATGTAGATTAAAATCACCCATGATTATTGCCGTACGTCTATCACAAGTAAACAATATTTCTTCTTGTATACGATGTCCTACATTGTGATTACTGTTGGGAGGTCTGTAGACCACTCCTGATAGGGACTTCTTTCTCCTGGTATTCCTCACCTCCACCCAAATCGATTCTACATTTTGATCCACTGAACCAAGGTCATCTCGAACTAATGCCCCAACACCATCCTTGATTAACAGTGTCACCCCTCCACATTTACCTAGCTTCCTATTCTTCTTGAATGTCAAATATCCCTCAATATTCAGGACCAGGAAGCCTGGTTCTTTTAAAAATACTAGAGGGGATTCCTGGTGCTGCTCAATGTATGCTCAGTTGTGAGTGACTAACACACACGATCAGTGGACACGCACGGACCAAGTTTCAAAGATGTACATATTAGCTGCTGGAAAGGGACATTGACGTTACTCCAAACCCCTCCTCAGACTAACAGCAAATGCACAGTGCACCCAGGCTAGATCCATACACAGAATGGGGGACTGTGCTGGCCACACTAGAAGTGGTTGGCTGTTCCATTCACATCGTTTTTATAGATCCAGGTTTTTGTTACATTGGCACCAGTGGCACCTTAGTGTAAAAATCACAGCCGGAGGTGCGAGGGAGGGGAAAGAAATTCACTTTCAAAAGGGAATTTAAAAAAGTTTCAAAGGCATAAGATTTACAAGAATATGTGAAATCGAGAGGGGAATAGGGCTAATTGGAGTGGTGAGGCCATGGAGAGATCCAAAGACAAGAATGAGAATATTAAAATTAAGGTGTTGCCAGACCGGAAGACAATGTAGATCAGTGAGCACAGGGGTGATGGGTGATCGGGATTTGGTGTGAGTTAGAACACAGGCAGCAGATTTCTGGATGGGCTGTGGTTTATGGAGGTTAATAACTGGGAGGGTGACCAGGATAGAATTGGAAGGTGACCAGGATAGAATTGTAATAGTCAAGTGTGGATTTAACAAAGGCACAGATGAGGGGTTATGCAGTAGATGGGCTGAGGCAGAGGTGGAGACGGGACAATTTACAGAGGTGGTGATAGGCAGGGTTGGTGATGGAGAGAATATGGAGATGAACTCAGCTCAGTGTCAACTGGATGCAGAGGTCGCAAACAGTCTGTTTCAGCCCCAGACATTGGGCAGCGAGAGGAATGCAGACAGTGGATAGGGAATGGAGTTTGTGGCAGTGACTGAAGACAATGGCTTCAGACTTCCCAAGATTGACATGACAAGAACATTAAATCTGTAAAATATGTTTATAATTCTAAGCGTTGGATACAGAGACTCACCAGGGACACCAATAATAGCGAGGATGGGATAATAAATCGTTTGAATCATCTTCAGTGCATAATAGATCCAATCATCTAATGTTAGCCAAAAATAATCTGCAGTAACTAGGCCAAGCCAATAGGAGAAACTCCTGCTTCCCATGGTTGTAACATCCCAAGCTATTTTTCTCATGTTCTGACCCAGTGTTGTAACATTCCAATCTATTGTTCTCAGATTCTGACCCAGTGTTGTAACATTCCAATCTATTGTTCTCAGATTCTGACCCAGTGTTGTAACATTCCAATCTATTGTTCTCAGATTCTGACCCAGTGTTGTAACATTCCAATCTATTGTTCTCAGATTCTGACCCATTGTTGTAACATTCCAATCTATTGTTCTCAGATTCTGACCCATTGTTGCAACATTCCAATCTATTGTTCTCAGATTCTGACCCATTGTTGTAACATTCCAATCTATTGTTCTCAGATTCTGGGCTATCCTCTCTCTCGCTGGGGCTGCTGATCCTTGATCGCGCCGGAATGATGCTGTTGTTGACACTATGGGATAACACACTGAAAGGAGTCCTGTATTAATAGAAGAGGGAAACCCTCCAGCGACACAATTAGGGTCCGTGATGACTGACATTAATTACAATCACTGAACAAACAGGTTCAGTTAACCCCTTTCAATCCAACTCTTCTTGTGCCACAATAAAGTAGACCATTTACCCTGTCTGAATGGGATGTGTGGGGGATGCTGAGGGAAGGAATGTTGAAAATAGCAGAGGTAGTGACAGAATGTTCCAATCCTCCTTGGATATGGGCTTGATGCCAGAGATGGGAGGGTTGTAAATGTTACACTTGGTTTAAAAAAGGAGAGATGGAACAAACGGTGTAATTACTGACCAGTCAGTCTAACGTCGCTGGTGGGAAATTTCTAGACTTCACAGCCCAGGACAAAAACATTCGTTGCTTGGAAAAAAACACGGGACAATAAATGGACGGCAGCAGGGATATGGTAATGACAAATCATATCTGGCAAAGCCCAACAACAACAACTTACATTTCTTGGTCAAAGCAGGAGGTATTAAGTCGTGTCTTAAGGGACGAAAGTGAGGCAGAGAGGCAGTGACAGTGGTATAGCGGTAATGTCACTGAACTAGAAAACCAGAGGTTCAGGCTAATGCCATGGGTTCAATTCCCACATGGCAGTTGGTGGGAATTAAAATTAAATCAATTAATAATTTCAATTCATTAATAAAAATCTGGAAATGAAATTTAGTCTCAGTCATGGTGCCATGAATCTATCATCGATTGTTGTAAAAACCGATCTGATTTACTAATGTCCTGTCGGGAAGGAAATCTGCTGTCCTTACCTGATCTGGCCTTCATGTGACTCCAGACCCTCAACAATGTGGTTAACTCTTAACTGCCTTGTGAAATGTCCTAGCAAGTCACTCATTTGTCAAGGGCAATTAGGGATGGGAACAAATGCTGGCCTTGCCAGCGATGCACATATCCCACACACGAATAAAATAAAAGAGGTGTAGTTAGGGAATTCCAGAGCTTTGGGTCTAGGCAGCTGAAGACCTGGCTGGCAGTGGAGCAATGATGAAAATCAAGCATACACAAGAGACCAGGATTGGAGGAGTGCAGATGTCTTGGAGGGTTGTGGGGCTGACGAATATTACATAGATAAGGAGGTGTGAGGACATCGAGGGAGTTGCAAACACGGTTGAGTATTTTAAAATCAAGACATTGCTTAACTGGCAGCAGATGTCTGTCAGTGATCGGGGAACGGGACTTGGTGTGAGTTTACACAAGAGCAGCAGAGTTTGGATGACCTCAAGTTTACAGAGAGTAGAATGTGTGAGACAAGCCAGGAGTGTGTTAAAATCTGGAATAGAAAGCTAGTCTCAGTCATGGAGCCATGAAACTATCATCGTTTTTTGTTAAACACCATCTGATTCACTAATGTCCTTTAGGGAAAAAAATCTGCCGTCCTTTCCTGGTCTAGCCCACATATGACTCTAGACTCACAGCAATGTTATTGACTCTTAACTGCACTCTGTAAAGGCCTAGCAAGCAACTCTGTTGAAGCATTTGAAAAGAAGGCTGTGAGTTTTTAAATTGATGTGTTGCTGACCAGGATCCAATGTCGGTCAGTGAGTTCAGGGAGTGATGGGTGAACATGACTTGGTGTGAGTTAGGACATGGGCAGCAGTGTTTTTCATCACCTCAAATTTATGGCGGGTAGAATGTGGGAGACCAGCCAGGAGTGTGATGGAATAGTCAAGTCTACAGGTAACACAGGCAAGGGGGAATGTTTCATCAGCAGAGGAGCTGAGACAGGGATGAAGTCGTCCTATGTTAAGGGGGTGGAAATAGGCAGTTTTATTGATAGCGTGAATATTTGGTAGGAAGCTCATCGCAGGAGCAACTATGACACCAGGTTGTAAACACTTTGCTTTAGTCTCAGACAGTTGCCAAGGAGAGGGATGGAGTCTGTAGCTAAGAAATGTTTGATGTGGGGTTTGAAAACACTGGCTTTAGTTTTCCTAATATTTAATTGGCCTGGCAGATGTGTGAAGTGATACATTGTGGAAAGATTTTATAATATTGTTTATTCATGGGTTGTGGGTGTCGCTGGCTGGGCCAGCAGTTATCACCCACCCCTAATAGCCTTTGAGAAGGTGATAGCGAACTGCAGGTGGATGAATGAGGAGAGATAACACAACTTTAAAGGTGGTGAGAATAACAGAGAGACCTGGGGTGTTTGTGTGCAATCTTTGAAGTGAGCTGGACAGGTTAACAAACAGTTAACAAAGAAAACAGATTCCTAGGTTTTATTAATAGAGATACAGAGTCGAATAGTCAGGATGTTATGTTACACCGATAGAAAAGACTAGATCGGCTCCACCTGGAGCATTGTGTCCAATACAGGGAACCACATTTTAGGAAGGACATGAGCCCATTGGAGAGGGGATAAAAGAGTTTTACTGGAATTTTTCCAGGGATGAGGGATTACAGTTATGTAGCTGGGATGGTTCAACTTAGAGCAGGGAAATGTAAAATCAGATCTGATCGAGATGCGAAGCAGAAAGCAGAGAGTAGTGGAGAATATTTATTGTTCAGTCTGGAGGGAAGTACACAGTGGCGTTCCCCTGTTCTGAAGAAGGGTCACTGACCTGAAATATTAACTCTACTTCTCTCTCCACAGATGCTCCCAGACCTGCTGTGTATTTCCAGCATTCCTTGTACTTATTTCAGATTTCCATCATCCTCAGTATTTTGCTTTTATTATCCCGAGGGTCACTGTTGGGATCACTGTTGCAGTATGTTAATACAATGGGTTTGTGTACAGAGGGGATAATGTCAAGGTTTTGTGATGAGTGGAAACTCAGAAATGTTAATAAACAGTGAGAAGGATAGTAACAAACTTCAGGAGGACAGAGACGGACTGGTGAAATGGACAGGAACATGGCAGATGTAATTTAACACAGTGAAGTGTGAAGTGAGACATGGGTAGGAAGTATGAGGAGAAACAATATAAAATAAATGGTACCATTATAAAGCGGGTGCAGGATTAGAGAGACCTGCGGCGTACACACACAGATCTTTGATGGTAACATGTGGTGTCCTTGGTGTCAGAGAGAGAGGCACAGAGTAATAAAACTCATGAGGAAATGCTGATGTTTGCACATCATTGGTTAGGTCCCAGCTGGAGAATTATGTCCAATTCTGGTCACCACACTTTGATAAGGACGTCAAGGACTTAGTGAAGAGACTGAGGTGATTTATTAGAATGGTACCAGGGATCTGGGAATTCAGTTATGTGGAGAGATTGGAAAAGCTGGGATTGTTCTCTTTGGAGCAATGAAGGGTAAGGGGTGATTTAATATATAATTCAAAATCATTAAGGGTTTTGATAGGGAAATTAATGTGAAACTGTTTCCAGTGTCAGGAAGTTCAGTATTAAGAAGACACAGATTGAAGGTAATTGACAAAGAACCAGAGGTGAAATGAGGAGAATTTTCTTACACAGCGAGTTGTGGGGATGTGGGATTCACTGCCTGAAAACATGGTGGAAGCAGATTCAATAATATCTTTCAAAAGGGAATTTAGCAAATACTTGAATAGGAAAAAAGGAGACTGTGGAAAGTTGAGGGGGGTGGGTGTTGGTGGTGGAATTCATTAAGTAGCTCATTCCAAGAGACAGCACTGAAACAATGGGCCGAATAGCCTCCTTTTGTACTGCATCAGTCTCTGATTCTATGAGAAACAGACAGAGAGTGTAAAGAGCGAGTGAGGACATGCGTAAGTGGGAAAGGAAGATAGCTAGAGCGAGAAAAACGGGTTTGCTTCGTTTTTCGGGTGTAGGGATTGTAATTCGTGATCTGCCCTTGCCTATTCATGTTGAGGCAGGTGACACACAAACTTCCTGCTGCCTTCTCATTTCCACGAATTCTATGTACCGCCTAGGGTGACACGCGGTGCTGTCTGTCTGCTGGGGCCTAAGGTTGTGTGAGGCTGGCTCGTGTTTCATCTAGGATTCAGCTCTTAAAGACAGTCTGTTCCTCTTAAAGGGAGGTTGCACTGAATCACAGGAGGCTGCTGCTGACTGTGAAATGCCGCAATTAGAGACAAGGTAAATGGAGTACTAGGACAGAGAGAGGGTTCTGCAGTTCACGGATGTGGTGCTGGAGGCCTTAGTCATGGAGGGTGACATGAGCAGACAGGCCATGTTCCCATGGGGTGGGGTGCAGACCCTCAAGAAATGCACTTCGAAGTTAATAGGAGCAGGTGGCCAGGGAGGTCAGTGCAAGAATTCTGGCCCCGAGGACCTGGCAGAAGAGCCAGAAGAAGTTAAATGAACTCACACGGGTGGTCAATGTCAGTGAATTCATCTCCACATGACATCTCCTGCCCTCAACACCAGTAACCTCTCACACTGCTCAATGAACCACACCCCCATCACTCACCCATCAGCTGTCCCTAACACTCAGGACCCACACCTAACATTCACATACTCCATCTCACCCTCACACACCTTCCACTGATACCAGCCTCACATCCACCTCTCCCTGCCTCCACATGCCTCCAGCTCTTCAGCGATGGCAGGCACATCACCCAAACACAGTGCAACACAATCAATGACATTCTGCCCTCTCTCTTACAGGACAAGGTGGCTCATAAACACAGGGAGCAGCAGTGATCCGGTGGGGACCAGGCATACCTTCATCCCCTGAGCCTGAGGGAGGAGATGATTCTCCACTTCATGGGACCGGCTGTGACAGAGCCCGTGGCATCCGGCATCACCGAGAGCATTCAGGATGATGTTATGTTGCTGCCTTATGTTCCTTCTTAACTCCCACCTCCCCCAAATCCTACTGTCTGGGAAGATGTACAAGCTGCAGATGGTGGGACCATGGACCTCCTGCTTTCCATCCCATTCCCAATCCCTCACCACAACCCTCCCCTTCTGATTTTATACTTTCCAATGATAACCCAGAACTGCCAGCTTCCCAGTCACAGCAGCTCCAGGTGACAGAGAGAGAGCAGCAGCACAGCACTGATGGTGAAGCCCCACCACTTGGTCTGAAACTCACAGTCACCAGATCAAATACTTTCGCTGTGTGTACCTTAGAGGGTGGTATAGAGTCGGAATCTGCATGTGGTGAGTCACCGAGCATGAGTGAGCTGCAGCCAGGCCAGGGGGAAAGGATAGTTCATGTGTCAGATCACCGGAGGGCGAGGTCACAAACGAGTTATAATGCACAGGACTCAGATGTGAACATTGCTGGAACAGCAGACAGGAGAATGCTGATCGACATGTACACTGAGATACTTTGTCCATTGACAGTCTGTTGTCACTGTCAAAGAACATGGAGGAGTCCGACTCCAACATGGCACAGGACATTGCACAGAGTTTGAAGCACATTCTTTCCCATGTGGAAGTGGTCACTAACTCCCTGACAGCACCAGCGGACCCAGCTGTGATACCGTGTCTGGTGACCATTGTCACAGCTTCCACTGCAGCACAGATGGCAGACACCCAACGTCTCAGTGCTGCATTGCAAACTCAGACTCAGATTGCTTGCTGCCATGTAGGATCAGACTGCTGTCATCATGGCTGTGGATCTCAGTGTTCAAAGGATTTTGCAGGATCTCACAGCAGTCCAGCAATCTGTGATCCAGTAGATTACTAGGATTCCTGAGGTGTCACCCTGTGGGAGTGACAGTGTCTCCGTGGAGCATGAACCTGCTGTCCTCTCTCAGGATGACAGTATTTGTTCTCCCTTCACTGTCACTCCACCAGTGTCCTTGCTCTTACCCATCAGCCAGCCCAGGCTGCTGCTGCCTATGTCGAGGTGGTGAAGTCCGAATCAAAGCCCTCAAAACCCAGAGCTGCTCGAGGACGTCCTGCAAGGCCATATGCAGTCTCCCCAGTGAAAGTCAGCAGCCTTCCATCAACCATGCTGCAGACACTGGGGAAACACTGTGTAGGATCCCTAGCAAAGTCGAGGGAACCCACAAGACAGTCACTAAGGGAATCCACAAGGGTGAATAGTTGCGTTGTGTTTGCATAATTGGATGTGTTGTTGGGGAAAGATGTTAATGAACAGTTTTTTTTTGCAGGATGGTGACCAAGCGGAATCTGTGATGGGGCATCTCAGATGGGGACAATGGTGGAGAATGGGGAATCCGTGGTGGGAAAGTGAAGTTGACCTTTGGCAACCGGAATCTTAGCAGGCAATCGCCGGCAGCCTGTCCGGGTGGAAGGCATCCAGGAAATATTCTGGAAATATCCTGGTTGGTTGGCGATGAATGGTGGGGTTTGAATTCCTTGGGGGTGAATCATGAGCCATGTAAAGACAGGGTAGTTATTCTCTCCGAGGAGCTATATTCTGGTTCTTCACATAGTTCTGAAGTTCGTGGGAACAGAGGAGGAGGTGTCGGGCGTCTTGCAAAGCATTAAGGTAAATAAGTCCCCAGGGCCTGATGGGAACTAACGCAGAATACTGAGGGAAGAAATTGCTGGGGCCTTGACAGAAATCTTTGCATCCTCATTGGCTCTAGGTGATGTCCCAGAGGACTGGAGAATAGCAAATGTTGTTCCTTTGTTTAAGAAGGAAAGCAAGGATAATCCAGGAAATTAGAGGCCGGTGAGCCTCTGGTCAGTGGTAGGGAAATTATTATAGAGGATTTTTCGGGGCAGGATTTACTTCCATTTGGAAACAAATAAACTTATTAGTAGCGAGAGGCAGCATGGTTTTGTGAAGGGGAAGTCGTGTCTCACTAACTTGATTGAGTTTTTTGAGGAAGTGACGAAGATGATTGATAAAGGAAGGGAAGTGGATGTTGTCCATATGACTTCTGTAAAGCCTTTGACAAGGTCCCTCATGGCAGACTGGTGCAAAAGGTGAAGTCACACGGGATCAGAGGTGAGCTGGCAAGATGGATACAGAACTGGCTCGGTCATAGAAGACAGAGGGTATCAGTGGAAGGGCGCTTTTCTGAATGGAGGGCTGTGAATAGTGGTGTTCCGCAGGGATCAGTGCTGGGACCTTTGCTGTTTGTAGTATTTCTAAACGATTTGGAGGAAAATGTAGCTGGTCTGATTAGTAAGTTTCTGGAAAACACAAAGCTTGGTGGAGTTGCGGATAATGATGAGGATTGTCAGAGGATACAGCACGATATGCTGTATCACCTGCTCTTTGTTTTCTCAATGAAATTGATCCGGATGAAACTGACGAGAACAGCTGCCGATACTTTAATCTCTGATCCTGCTGTCTTCACAGTCCAGAGTGTCTGCAGCCACGGCATGCGGTAAGTCCATTGAGGTGAAGAACGAGCTGCGGGACCCGAGAGAAGTCCTGTGAAAAGGTGCCCCGAACACCCAAAACATCCACGAACGGCCCCCCCAGCCGCAACTTCAAAGCGCCCGAGGGAGATGGCTCGGAGAGTATCTGCAGCGCACTGTCGGCAATGCTGCATGCCTTTATTTAAACCACAGCAAAAAAAAAACCCTTAGCAAATGTAATCACCTCTAAGTCTGCCAAATGATGCTTCACCTCCCGAAGGACGTGGATGAGCTTTCCGGACGTCGATGGTGGGCACTGAGGAAATGGCTTATTACCTGCACCAGATTCCACCCCCCTCCCCCCCTTTACCCCCCTTCCACCCCCCTCCCCTTCCCTGCTCCACCCTCTCAGCTCACCCCCTCACAACCCCGTCCCAGCCCGCCCCCCCTCGCACCATCTTCACCCCGCACCCCCTTCCCCTACACCCCCCCTCCTCCCTCTACCCCTCCCCCTTGCATCCCCTCCTCCCACCGGCACCATCCTACACCTGTGTAGGGGCCCCAACAACCCCACTGCCTTGTGGGCGTCTCGGGAGAGACCAAGCCTAAGGGAGTAAACCCTAACAGAAAATCTGGAGCGGAACCCCGTAGGCGGTCATGTGTCACCTTTGGCATGTTTCCGGCAGTTCCTGCAGCCATACTGGTGCCAAACGTCGTGTCCTGCACTCCTTTGGACCCCACCAGAAAGGCCGAGAGGGGGGTTTTGACGACTGGGCAACTCTCAACCTCCATAAATTTGCCCAGGCATGCGCCATGGAGAGGTCACTCCATAGTTGCCTCACAGCGACTGAAACAACACGCAAGGCAGCAGTTACGGGTTATAAGTCCAGATAAATTGGCGTAGAAACTGGGCGCCACGGGTTGCCTTTGTCGGTGGGAGAGGTCATTGCACCTCACTGGACAGCTACCGCCCGCCTCAAACCGGGCAGCCCCCGGTCAATAAGGTTCTGTCCCGCCACAGTCTGCCTGCTTCAATGGGTGCTTGGAGCTCAGGGTCATTGCCCGAAAGGTGGACTGATACACCGCACCAATCAACATGAAAAAAGGAAAGAAGGTACCAGCCCTTCGCTTTGCAAGCTGGAACGTCAGAACTATGTGTCCTGGCCTGTCGGAAGACCTTACACAAATCAACGATTCTCGGAAGATCGCCATCATTAACAACGAGCTCAGTAGACTCAATGTGGACATTGCAGCACTTCAGGAGACTCGCCTCCCCGCGAGTGGCTCTCTAGCAGAGCAAGACTACACCTTCTTCTGGCAGGGCAGGGATCCTGAAGAACCAAGACAGCATGGAGTGGGCTTCGCCATCAGATACTCCTTGCTCAGCATGATAGAGCCTCCCTCAAATGGCTCGGAACGCATACTGTCCATCCGACTGCTCACCACCTCTGGTCCAGTACACCTACTCAGCATCTATGCTCCAACACTCTGTTCCGCACCTGAAGCTAAAGACCAGTTCTATGAACAACTCCATAACATCATTAGCAGCATCCCCAACACCGAACACCTATTCCTGCTGTGGGACTTTAATGCCAGGGTTGGGGCCGACCATGACTCATGGCCCTCCTGCCTTGGGCGCTATGGCGTTGGAAGGATGAATGAGAACGGGCAGAGACTGCTTGAGTTGTGTACCTATCATAACCTCTGCATCACCAACTCGTTCTTTCACACTAAACCCTGTCACCAGGTTTCATGGAGGCACCCAAGATCACGTTGTTGGCACCAGCTAGACCTCATTGTCACAAGGCGAGCCGCCTTAAACAGTATTCAAATCACACGCAGCTTCCAAAGTGCGGACTGCGACACCGACCACTCCCTGGTGTGCAGCAAGGTTAGACTCAGACCAAAGAAGTTGCATCATTCCAAGCAGAAGGGCCACCCGCGCATCAACACGAGCAGAATTTCTCACCCACAGCTGTTACAAAAATTTCTAAATTCACTTGTAACAGCCCTTCAAAACACTCCCACAGGGGATGCTGAGACCAAGTGGGCCCACATCAGAGACGCCATCTATGAGTCAGCTTTGACCACCTACGGCAAAAGTGCGAAGAGAAATGCAGACTGGTTTCAATCTCATAATGAAGAGCTGGAACCTGTCATAGCCGCTAAGCGCATTGCACTTTTGAACTACAAGAAAGCCCCCAGCGATTTAACATCCGCAGCACTTAAAGCAGCCAGAAGTACTGCACAAAGAACAGCTAGGCGATGCGCAAACGACTACTGGCAACACCTATGCAGTCATATTCAGCTGGCCTCAGACACCGGAAACATCAGAGGAATGTATGATGGCATGAAGAGAGCTCTTGGGCCAACCATCAAGAAGATCACCCCCCTCAAATCTAAATCGGGGGACATAATCACTGACCAACGCAAACAGATGGACCGCTGGGTTGAGCACGACCTAGAACTGTACTCCAGGGAGAATGCTGTCACTGAGACTGCCCTCAATGCAGCCCAACCTCTACCAGTCATGGATGAGCTGGACATACAGCCAACCAAATCGGAACTCAGTGATGCCATTGATTCCCTAGCCAGCGGAAAAGCCCCTGGGAAGGACAGCATTACCCCTGAAATAATCAAGAGTGCCAAGCCTGCTATACTCTCAGCACTACATGAACTGCTATGCCTGTGCTGGGACGAGGGAGCAGGACCCCAGGACATGCGCGATGCCAACATCATCACCCTCTATAAAAACAAAGGTGACCGCGGTGACTGCAACAACTACCGTGGAATCTCCCTGCTCAGCATAGTGGGGAAAGTCTTTGCTCGAGTCGCTCTGAACAGGCTCCAGAAGCTGGCCGAGCGCGTCTACCCTGAGGCACAGTGTGGCTTTCGTGCAGAGAGATCGACTATTGACATGCTGTTCTCCCTTCGTCAGATACAGGAGAAATGCCGTGAACAGCAGATGCCCCTCTACATTGCTTTCATTGATCTCACCAAAGCCTTTGACCTCGTCAGCAGACGTGGTCTCTTCAGACTACTAGAAAAGATCGGATGTCCACCAAAGCTACTAAGTATCATCACCTCATTCCATGACAATATGAAAGGCACAATTCAACATGGTGGCTCCTCATCAGAGCCCTTTCCTATCCTGAGTGGTGTGAAACAGGGCTGTGTTCTCGCACCCACACTTTTTGGGATTTTCTTCTCCCTGCTGCTTTCACATGCGTTCAAATCCTCTGAAGAAGGAATTTTCCTCCACACAAGATCAGGGGGCAGGTTGTTCAACCTTGCCCGTCTAAGAGCGAAGTCCAAAGTACGGAAAGTCCTCATCAGAGAACTCCTCTTTGCTGACGATGCTGCTTTAACATCTCACACTGAAGAATGCCTGCAGAGTCTCATCGACAGGTTTGCGTCTGCCTGCAATGAATTTGGCCTAACCATCAGCCTCAAGAAAACGAACATCATGGGGCAGGATGTCAGAAATGCTCCATCCATCAATATTGGCGACCACGCTCTGGAAGTGGTTCAAGAGTTCACCTACCTAGGCTCAACTATCACCAGTAACCTGTCTCTAGATGCAGAAATCAACAAGCGCATGGGTAAGGCTTCCACTGCTATGTTCAGACTGGCCAAGAGAGTGTGGGAAAATGGCGCACTGACAGGGAACACAAAAGTCCGAGTGTATCAGGCCTGTGTCCTCAGTACCTTGCTCTACGGCAGCGAGGCCTGGACAATGTATGCCAGCCAAGAGCGACGTCTCAATTCATTCCATCTTCGCTGCCTTCGGAGAATACTTGGCATCAGGTGGCAGGACTATATCTCCAACACAGAAGTCCTTGAAGCGGCCAACATCCCCAGCTTATACACACTACTGAGTCAGCGGCGCTTGAGATGGCTTGGCCATGTGAGCCGCATGGAAGATGGCAGGATCCCCAAAGACACATTGTACAGCGAGCTCGCCACTGGTATCAGACCCACCGGCCGTCCATGTCTCCGTTATAAAGACGTCTGCAAACGCGACATGAAATCGTGTGACATTGATCACAAGTCGTGGGAGTCAGTTGCCAGCATTCGCCAAAGCTGGCGGGCAGCCATAAAGACAGGGCTAAATTGTGGCGAGTCGAAGAGACTTAGTAGTTGGCAGAAAAAAAGACAGAGGCGCAAGGGGAGAGCCAACTGTCCAACAGCCCCAACAAACAAATTTCTCTGCAGCACATGTGGAAGAGCCTGTTACTCCAGAATTGGCCTTTATAGCCACTCCAGGCGCTGCTTCACAAACCACTGACCACTTCCAGGCGCGTATCCATTGTCTCTCGAGATGAGGAGGCCCAAAAGAAAAAAAGAACAGCAGGATATGGATCGGTTGGAGACTAGGGCGGAGAAATGGCAGATGGAGTTTTATCCAGACTCTCGCTGGCACGAGGGTGTCAATATAAATTTGTGTTTACATTCCCGGACAACTGTACACCTGGATGTGTCTCCCCCAGGGATTACATGATAGTCCGTCAACATTTCACCAGTGGTTGGCCATAGATCCGGTGTTACAGGTGCCGGACCCACCCCTACCCTTTGCCCTCGATGTCGCTACCACAGATACCACCTTATCAGCGGTATTCCTTCAGAAGAAACATGGCCGATTCTAACGAGTGGAATGCGCATCTCACTTGTTAACGTCAGTAGAAAGGGCCTTTACAATGTGTGAAAAAGATTTGCTGTCCGTCTTCTGGGTGATTCAAAATTTTACGTTTATTGTCAGCCTCAGCCCCGTTACTATCCTAACTGAACACACATCCTTCCAGTTGTTACTGGATGGACGGTTAAAGGACGGTAATGTTATATTGTCAGCCTCAGCCCCGTTACTATCCTAACTGAACACACACCCTTCCAGTTGTTACTGGATGGACGGTTGAAGGACGGTAATGTTAGATTGTCAGCCTCAGCCCCGTTACTATCTTAACTGAACACACACCCTTCCAGTTCTTTGTGGAAGGACGTCTGAAGGATGGTAATGTTATATTGTCAGCCTCAGCCCTGTTACTATCCTAACTGAACACACACTCTTCCAGTTGTTACTGGATGGACGGTTGAAGGACGGTAATGTTATATTGTCAGCCTCAGCCCTGTTACTATCCGAACTGAACACACACCCTTCCAGTTGTTACTGGATGGACGGTTGAAGGACGGTAATGTTATATTGTCAGCCTCAGCCCCGTTACTATCCTAACTGAACACACACCCTTCCAGTTGTTACTGGATGGATGGTTGAAGGACGGTAATGTTATATTGTCAGCCTCAGCCCTGTTACTATCCTAACTGAACACATACCCTTCCAGTTGTTACTGGATGGATGACTGAAGGATGGTAATGTTATATTGTCAGCCTCAGCCCCGTTACTATCCTAACTGAACACACACCCTTCCAGTTGTTAGTGGATGGACGGTTGAAGGACGGTAATGTTATATTGTCAGCCTCAGCCCCGTTACTATCCTAACTGAACACACACCCTTCCAGTTGTTAGTGGATGGACGGTTGAAGGACGGTAATGTTATATTGTCAGCCTCAGCCCTGTTACTATCCTAACTGAACACACACCCTTCCAGTTGTTAGTGGATGGACGGTTGAAGGACGGTAATGTTATATTGTCAGCCTCAGCCCTGTTACTATCCTAACTGAACACACACCCTTTCAGTTGTTTGTGGAAGGACGTCTGAAGGACGGTAATGTTATATTGTCAGCCTCAGCCCTGTTACTATCCTAACTGAACACACACCCTTCCAGTTGTTACTGGATGGATGGTTGAAGGACGGTAATGTTATATTGTCAGCCTCAGCCCTGTTACTATCCTAACTGAACACACACCCTTCCAGTTGTTACTGGATGGATGACTGAAGGACGGTAATGTTATATTGTCAGCCTCAGCCCCGTTACTATCCTAACTGAACACACACCCTTCCAGTTGTTACTGGATGGACGGTTGAAGGATGGTAATGTTATATTGTCAGCCTCAGCCCTGTTACTAACCTAACTGAACACACACCCTTCCAGTTGTTACTGGATGGACGGTTGAAGGACGGTAATGTTATATTGTCAGCCTCAGCCCTGTTACTATCCTAACTGAACACACACCCTTCCAGTTGTTACTGGATGGACGGTTGAAGGACGGTAATGTTATATTGTCAGCCTCAGCCTTGTTACTATCCTAACTGAACACACACCCTTCCAGTTGTTACTGGATGGATGGTTGAAGGACGGTAATGTTATATTGTCAGCCTCAGCCCTGTTACTATCCTAACTGAACACACACCCTTCCAGTTGTTACTGGATGGATGACTGAAGGACGGGAATGTTATATTGTCAGCCTCAGCCCCGTTACTATCCTAACTGAACACACACCCTTCCAGTTGTTAGTGGATGGACGGTTGAAGGACGGTAATGTTATATTGTCAGCCTCAGCCCCGTTACTATCCTAACTGAACACACACCCTTCCAGTTGTTAGTGGATGGACGGTTGAAGGACGGTAATGTTATATTGTCAGCCTCAGCCCTGTTACTTTCCTAACTGAACACACACCCTTCCAGTTGTTAGTGGATGGACGGTTGAAGGACGGTAATGTTATATTGTCAGCCTCAGCCCTGTTACTATCCTAACTGAACACACACCCTTCCAGTTGTTTGTGGAAGGACGTCTGAAGGACGGTAATGTTATATTGTCAGCCTCAGCCCTGTTACTATCCTAACTGAACACACACCCTTCCAGTTGTTACTGGATGGATGGTTGAAGGACGGTAATGTTATATTGTCAGCCTCAGCCCTGTTACTATCCTAACTGAACACACACCCTTCCAGTTGTTACTGGATGGATGACTGAAGGACGGTAATGTTATATTGTCAGCCTCAGCCCCGTTACTATCCTAACTGAACACACACCCTTCCAGTTGTTACTGGATGGACGGTTGAAGGATGGTAATGTTATATTGTCAGCCTCAGCCCTGTTACTAACCTAACTGAACACACACCCTTCCAGTTGTTACTGGATGGACGGTTGAAGGACGGTAATGTTATATTGTCAGCCTCAGCCCTGTTACTATCCTAACTGAACACACACCCTTCCAGTTGTTACTGGATGGACGGTTGAAGGACGGTAATGTTATATTGTCAGCCTCAGCCTTGTTACTATCCTAACTGAACACACACCCTTCCAGTTGTTACTGGATGGATGACTGAAGGACGGGAATGTTATATTGTCAGCCTCAGCCCCGTTACTATCCTAACTGAACACACACCCTTCCAGTTGTTAGTGGATGGACGGTTGAAGGACGGTAATGTTATATTGTCAGCCTCAGCCCCGTTACTATCCTAACTGAACACACACCCTTCCAGTTGTTAGTGGATGGACGGTTGAAGGACGGTAATGTTATATTGTCAGCCTCAGCCCTGTTACTTTCCTAACTGAACACACACCCTTCCAGTTGTTAGTGGATGGACGGTTGAAGGACGGTAATGTTATATTGTCAGCCTCAGCCCTGTTACTATCCTAACTGAACACACACCCTTCCAGTTGTTTGTGGAAGGACGTCTGAAGGACGGTAATGTTATATTGTCAGCCTCAGCCCTGTTACTATCCGAACTGAACACACACCCTTCCAGTTGTTACTGGATGGACGGTTGAAGGACGGTAATGTTATATTGTCATCCTCAGCCCTGTTACTATCCTAACTGAACACACACCCTTCCAGTTGTTACTGGATGGACGGTTGAAGGACGGTAATGTTATATTGTCAGCCTCAGCCTTGTTACTATCCTAACTGAACACACACCCTTCCAGTTGTTACTGGATGGATGGTTGAAGGACGGTAATGTTATATTGTCAGCCTCAGCCCTGTTACTATCCTAACTGAACACACACCCTTCCAGTTGTTACTGGATGGATGACTGAAGGACGGTAATGTTATATTGTCAGCCTCAGCCCCGTTACTATCCTAACTGAACACACACCCTTCCAGTTGCTAGTGGATGGATGACTGAAGGACAGTAATGTTAGTCAGAATCACATTGCTCGGTGGACCTTGCTCTTGCAAAGTTGATATATTTCAGTAAAAAAGGAAAATACTTTGACATGCTTGGCAGACAATTTAATCTACCAGGCTGAACCCCATGAGTGTCAGGTTTTGACAGAAAGGGCCCTCAAGGAACATTTTGTGTCAAAATCATTGCGGGGCGGGAGTGTCCAATGGAAGAAATCCGAAATCAAACCAGCACTCAACATTTTTGTTGACGGTTCATCTGCAGTGGAGGATGGGAGTAGGCATGCAAAGTGCGGATTACAAATACAGGATCATAATGGAAAACCTATTAAAGACATTGCCTTACAGTTACTGGCGAGTTTAAGTGTGCAGTGTGCCGAACGAGCTGCAGTCACTTTGTGGTGACACAACCACATGTTTCCCCCACTGATTGATATAAATTCTGACAGTATGTACGTGTGTAACTGTTTGACCGAGTACCTACCTCTGTGGGAAGCCAGAGGTTTTGTGTCAGCAGATGGCAAACCTCTTCCATCTGCCCCATTACTGCAGAGAATAGTAGATGGAGCGAGGAGAGGATTACAGAAAATACTATGATATATTGACCTATGTTGTGAAAATTGGAGAGGAAATAATTGGGACAACTTTGTCTAAGTGTCGTCTGGAAAACCAGGTGGTCATCTGTCCTCACCCTATATATATATATATATATACATACATACATATAAAACAGCAGAATCAAAATGTGAATTTAATACCACTATAAATTGCACTATGGAAACTAGGAAGGCATTATCAGGTTAACCCATGTGGCCTATAAGGCAAAGGGGAGATATTGCTTAACCACCACAATGAAGGAGTACCAGTATGGACATAACCGGACTTGTCTGGTGAGCAAAAGTACGTTGCTTTTCAACCCACAAATACCAACTGGAGTAGAGAAGATGGAGTTGGTCGGCATACATAAAAGAAAGACAGAAACGATAATTGTTACAGAAAGTATTAAGGACGACTTGATAAATTACCTGCGGGAATATTAATAAGCTATTCAGCCATTGCCCATACGTTTGGGTCAAGAGAGGCAGCAACGGGAAACCATTGCTGTAGTGTGCTACAATCTGGAACAACAGTGGAAGATGATACAAGTTGAGATTGATGATATAATGATTCTACCTGGTGGGAAGACTTATGGAACTGGGGGTCAAACGTAAAGATACACCCGGATTTAGAATTATCTCTCATGTCCTGATAGTCGTTTCGGGTGTCATGGTGATAGATGTGACATACTTAATTTGGAAACTTAAGAAATTGATTAAGGAATGTGAGAGGATGTATGAACACAGGTTGGACAGCTACCTTAAAGGCAATCAGTATTCGAACTTGCTCCATTAAAATATTGACAGTTAATTATGTAACACGAGGGTAGTTGTATAACTATTGGTCGATACTTAAAATGAATTAATGAATGACAAATGTATTCTAAAAGTTAATTTGCGACTGCGTTATGCTCGCACAAGTGATTAATTATGTAACAATGATGTTTACATTGTGCTTTCTTTAACTATGCTTTCTACTTATGATCTTGCGTTAACAATGAAATTATAATTGCACAAGTGTACTACCTGAGAGACATGAGAGTGTGATCCATTGGGCATAGCCCTGCATGATCAGAGGGGGACGGGGGGTGGGGGGGGGTGTGTGGTGGTGGGTGTAGACTCAGGAAAAACACATAAAAACGTAATTGAAACAATGAGGCTCGTCACACAACAATACACAACGTTTTGAAACATAGAGGGGCTGGTTAGAAGGAGCACAGCAAACAGATGGTCAAGGAATTGTGGACCATACAGAAAAGCAGGCTGAAACAAGAGAGAGATTCTACCAGACAGTGTCCCTGCACAAACCAGATAAAGGAGTTTCTATTGGCATGAGGTCGGATTAGACTCACAGTAGACAATGGCTGAAAATGGTGACAGCACGAGAACCCCGAGGAAGAACACTCAAGAAAATTCCCTGAGTCATGGACTCAGAGAATAGAAGGGCAGCTGCCATTCCGAGACTGATCACCTCGTGCCTTGGGGTAGTATAACATGCAAGTAGTGAGTGCTTGTACCTGATGATTTAATGTGTGAATAAACATTGATATACCTTCCACCAGTCCGATTCTGTGAATTCTTCAAGAGTAAGTGCAGATTAGGCACAACAACAATCTGATAGCTCTATACAGGGTCTTACCAGGAACATAAACACAAGCAACGCCACGAGAGAAAATTACACGACCAGTAACAAAATTAGCAATGCTTCGTAGAGTTTACAGCCTTTATCAAAGACTCAGCAGGAGTAACAACAACAGCAAAGAGGGATGAGAAAATGACAGGGGCAGTAATTCAGTTAAACACGGTTTATAGAATTAATAGCTGGATAAAGAGTCTTACCAGGAACACCAATAATAGCGAGGATGGGATAGTAAATATATTGAATAACCTGAAGAGCTAAAACGATCCGATAGTCTAATGAGTAACAGTCATAATATGTGGAAAGAACGTCAAATTGCCAGATGAAACTCCTGTCCATTGTTGAAACATTACAATCTATTGTTTTCAGATTCTGACCCATTGTTGTAACATTCCCATCGATTGTTTTCAGATTCTGACCCATTGTTGTAACATTACAATCTACTGTTCTCAGATTCTGATCTATCCTCTCCCTCTCTCTGGAGTTGTTGGTCCCTCTTACTGCCGGGTTTGATGCTCCTGTTGACACTATGTGATAATACATTGAAATGACTCCCATATTATTAGAAGATGGAAACCCTCCAGTGAAACAATTAGGGTCCATGGAGACTGACATTAATTCCAGTCACTGAACAAACAGGTTCAGTTAACCCCTTTCAGTCCTGCACTGTTTGTACCACAATAAAGTAGAACATTTATCTGGTCTGGATGGAATGTCTGAGAGATGCTGAGGGAAGGAAAGGTGGGAATAGCGGAGGCACTGGACAGAATCTTTCAATCCTCCTTGGATATAGGAGTTGTGACAGAGGGCTGGAGGGTTGTAAATGTTACACCCTATTTGAAAAATAGGAGAGATGGGGTAGACACTGTATTTACTGACCAGACAGTTTAATGTCACTGATGGGGAAATTCCATAACCCAGGACAAATATATTCATTGCTTTGAAAAACATGGAATAATAAATAGACAGCAGTAGGAATATGGTGATGACAAAGCATGTGTGGCAAACCTCAACAACAACTTATATTTATCTAGTGCTTTTAATGTTATAAAACATCCCAAAGTACTTCACAGGATCATTATGAAGCAAAGTATGACACTGAGACACAACAGGAGATATTAGATCAGATGGCCAACAGCTTGAAGAAAGAGATAGGTTTTAAGGAGTACTTGAAAGGAGGAAAGCGAGACAGAAAGGTGGTGACCGTAGCGTCGTGGTAATATTACCAAAATTGTAATACCGAGGATCAGGCTGATTCTCTGAGGACATGGGTTCAAACCCCACCGTGGCAACTGGTGCAATTTAAAATTCAATATGTGCTAAAATTCAATTAATTAATACAAATCTGCATTTGAAAGCTATTCTCATCAATGGTGCCATGAAACTATCATTGATCATCGTTAAAAAAAAAACAGCCTGGATTATTGATGTTCTTTTGCAATGGAAATCTGCCATCCTTATATGGTCTGGCCTCCATGTGACTCCAGACCCACAACGATGTGGTTGACTCTAAACTGACTTCTGAAATGTCCAGCAAACCACTCAGTTATCAAGGGCAATTGGGGATGGGCAACAAATGCTGGTCTTGTCAGTGAAACCCACATCGCATGAAAGAATGAAAAAAGAAAACTGTGCCGTGAGGATATTCCAGAACTTTGGGCCTAGGCAGCTGAAATCCCGGACGCCAGTGGTGTAGGGATTAAAATCAGGGCGACACAAGAGGCTGAAATTAGAGGAGCACATGTCTCGCAGTGGGTTGTGGAGGTGGAGGAGATTACAGATATATGGGGGTGGGGTGGGGGAGAGACCATGGCGGCATCTGAAAACGAGGATGAGAATTTTAAAATCAAGACATTGCTTGACTGGGAGCCAATGTCGGTCAGTGATAGATGAACGGGACTTGGTGTGAGCTAAGGCACGGGCAGCAGAGTTTTGGATGACCTCAAGTTTCCAGAGAGTAGAATGTTGGAGATCAGCCAGGAGTGAGTTGGAATCATCACATCTAGAGGTGACAAAGGCATCAATGACGTTTCAGCAGCAGATGGGCTGAGACAGGGGTGAAGTCGGGCGATGTTACTGAGGTGGAAATAGGCGGTTGTAATGATATCCTGAAATGAGGTTCAAGCTCATTTTGTGGTCAAATGTGCCACCAAGGTTGTAAACATACTGTCCGAATCTCAGACTGTTACCAAGGAGAGGGATGGGATCAATACCAAGGGAACAGAGTTGACGTGGGGTGTGAAAACAATGTCTTCAGTCTTCCCAATATTTAATTGGAGGAAATTTCTGCTCATCCAGTACTGGATGTCGGATAAGCAGTCTGATAATTTAACAACAGTGGAGGAGTGGAGAGAGGTGGTGGTGAGGTAAACATGATGGAGTTATTTGATAAAACAATGGAGAGGGTTGATGAGGGTGGTGTGATTGAAGTTATATATATGGACGTTCAAAAGTGTTTCATTAAGTGACATTCAATAGACAGGTTAGGAAAACTGAACCCTATGGATTAAAGGGACAGTGACAGTGTGGATATAACATTGACGAAGGAACAGTAAACAGAGAGAAGTGGTGAAAGGTTGCTGTTCAGACTCAATGACAGTCGACAGTGGTGTTCCCTGGGGCTCGGTTTTAGGACCACTGCTCTTTTTTCTCTTGGAAAACACGAGGTATGTAAGGCAGAGCCCTCTCCTCCTCGCTCTTTGCAGAGCTTCCCCTCTCTGCAGCCTCTGCTCCATTTGTTGATCATGTTATAGACACAGCGACACTGTAACTACAGTCCCCATACCTCGTCCAGAGTAGGGCCTCGGCAGCTGAAGGCACGGCCGCCAATGGTAGAGTAATTAAACTCGGGATGTTCAAGAGACCAGAATTATATGACGTTTCAATGCTGCAGTGGAAGCTCAGACTGAGGTCATGAGATCCATGCTTGCTGCCATGCAGGATCAGACGGCTGCCATCATGGCTGTGGATCACAGTGTTCAAAGGGGTTTGCAGGATCTCACAGCAGTCCAGCAATCTGTGATCCAGTAGATTACTAGGATTGCTGCGGTGTCGCCCCGTGGGAATGACAGTGTCTCCGTGGAGCAGGAACCTGTTGTCTTCTCTCAGGATGACAGTATTTGTTCTCCATTCACTGTCACTCCACCAGTGTGCTTGCTGTTACCCATCAGCCAGCCCGGGCTGCTGCTGCCCATGTCGAGGTGGTGCAGTCCGATTCCGAGTCCTCAAGTCACAGAGCTGCTCGAGGACATCCTGCAAGGCCATATGCAGTCTCCCCAGTGAAAGTCAGCAGACTTCCACCAGCCATGCTGCAGTCACTGGAGAAACACTGTATCGGAGCACTAGGCAAGTCGAGGGAACCCACAAGACAGGCACTAAGGGAATACACAAGGTTGAATAGTTCAGTTTTGTTTGTACAATTGGATGTGCTGTTGGATAAAGATGTTAATGAAAAGATTGTTGTTGGTGTTTTTTATTGCAGGTTGGTGACCACGGGGACACTGTGATGGGGCGTCTCAGATGGGTGTAATGGTGGAGAATGGGGGATCCATGGTGGGGAAGGGAAGTTGTCCTATGGGAAACAGAATATACGCAGAAACTCTCTGACGGTCTTTCTGGGTCAAAGGCATCCAGGAAATATTCTCCTTGCCTCCTGCTCCTCCTCCTGAGTTTTCCTCCGGATTCCTGGTGCCAATGCCTGTGTGCTCATGATGGTGATGATATGAAGGGTGCAGCAGAACACCATGAACTTGGACACCTCATCCAGTGTGTACTGGAGGGCTCCCCCTGATTATTGTTCTAAATCTTTTCCCACCACTGATGTTGGACTAACTGGCCTGTAGTTGTGAGGACTGTGTGTTGTCCATTGATGTATCCACAAGGTGAGAGAGGCCATCTATGTCGGGTGAAGGTAATACATCATTTACTCCCTCAGCGGGGAGAAGCAGGATAAGAGGTCCCGTGGCTTTGTCAGGAGAGCCACATTCCTGATGGTCGAGGTGTCTCTACGGTGTCCCCATGTCAACGGGGAAAGGTACAGGAACTGAATAAAATCTCACTCCATTAATGTACACTTGGTGTGTGAGCATGCCCAGTACATCATGTTGGTGAATGTCCACTATCCTGGTAGCAGCCAACCAACCTCACACGGTTCGGACAGTGGAAGCATTGCTTTATCACAGTGGTGGTCTGTTCCACCTTGTTCCTGGTGACTTCATTGTTCACTTTATACACATATTAATTGTGTGAGGTTGGTTGGCGGTGGGAGGAAGTTTGGGGTTGTAGAAACATGAGCTGTGTCTGGAGCGGGGGTGGGTGTGGGGGGTTACATTTGTCTCCAAGGAGCCACATTCTGGTTCTGCATGGGGGCCCGATGTGTTGCGACTGGCTGACGGCTTCAGAATGAAGTCATTGTGGCTGCTGCCAGAATAGTGGGACATTCACCAACATGATGTACTGGGCATGCTCACACATCAACTGTACATTAATGGAGTGAGATTTTAGTCAGTTCCTGTACCTCTCCCCGTTGACATGGGGACACCGTCGAGACAACTCGACCATCAGGAATGTGGCTCTCCTGACAAAGCCAGGGATACCCTTATCGTGCTTCTCCCCGCTGAGGGAGAAAATGATGTATTAACTTCACCCGACATAGATGGCCTCTCTCACGTAGCGGATACATCAATGGACAACACACAGTCCTCACAACTACAGGCCAGTTAGTCCAACATCAGTGGTGGGAAAAGTTTTAGAACAATAATCAGGGATAAAACAGCAGGCATGTTGAGAGGTTTGAGTTAATTCAGGATAGCCGGCATAGATTTACAAAAGGAAAGTCATGCTTGACTAATCTAATTGCACTTTTGATGATGTAACAGAGAAGGTTGATGAAGGGAATGTGATGGATGTTGTCTAGATTGGTTTGAACAATGTGTTTGATAAAGTGCCACAGAAAAGGTTAATTACCAACATTGAGTCAGATGGAATGGGAGGGTCAGTGTCCAGTTGGATAAAAACAAAGGTTTACATAGAGATAAGAGTGTATCATAGTAAATGGCAGTTTTTCAGACTGCAAGATGTTTGACAGTGAGTGTTCCCCCAGGGTCAGTGCTCGGGCCACTGTTTATTTTTGCTGTGTATAAATGACTTGGAGCTTGGAATACAGAGTAGAATTTCAAAATCCGCCTCTGATACCAAACCTGGAGCTGTGACAAACAGTGAGTATGTTCAGAACCACCTGCGACAGGACATAGATACTAAGTAGATTGAGCAGACAAGTGGCAGATGAAGGTGTGAGACAAGTGTGAGGTGAGGCATTTTGACAGAGAGGATAGGAAGGCAATATAGACTTAATAACACAGTTCTAAACAGTGTGCAGGAACAGAGAGACCTGTGGGTGCATGTGTATCCATCTTTAAAGGTGACAGGACATATTGAGAGATTGGTTAGTAAAACACATATCATCTTGGATTTCATAATGAGAGGTATTGAGTTCAAAAGCAGAGAAGTTATGATGAATCTTTAAAAATCTCTGGTTTGGTCTCAGCTGGACTAGTTTGTCCAATTCTGGTCATCACACTTCAGAAAGATTGTGAAGGTCTTTGAAATGGTGCTGAAGAGATTTAACAGGATGGTTCCAGGGATGGTGGATTTTAGTTCCAAGGTTAGGTTACAAGATTATGACAGGTCTGGATAATTTAGACAATGAAAAAGTGTTCCCATTAACTGATGGAAGAAAGACTAGGAGCACGGATTGAATGTTTTGGACAAGAGATGCAGGGGGAATATGAGGAAGAACATTTTTCTTTATGCAGCGTGTGTTAATGATCTGGAACTCACTGCCCACAAATGTGTTGGAAGCAGAGACAATCAGTGATTTCAAATGAAAGCTGGTGGGCACCTGAATGAAATGAATTTGCTACAGGGATTGAGCGGGCGAGTGGGACTGAATGGATTGCTCCATGGAGAGCCAGCATGTACATGATGGGATGAATGGACTCTTTCTATGTCGTAAATGGCTCTATCAGTCTCTGTGACTCGATGTTGGATACTTCTCCTGCTCCTGCCTGGAAAGATCCGGATACATAGAAGTTCAATGAAACTGTGACCTTAACAGCCACTGACAGCTCCGTCCTCACCCTGGTGTCAGGCTACAGGTCGTGTTGCAGGAGGTGACACAACTCTGTGACCACCTCCTTATTGAATCAGTCACATCACACACTGCTCCTGGGTTAGGTGTAGGTAGCAAAAGTGTTCTCGGAAAACCGGAGGTGCGTAGGGCAGAGCCCCCTCTTCCTCCCACTTTACAGAGCTTCCCCTCTATGCAGCCTCTGCTCCATTTGTTACAGACCCAGAGACACTGTAACTGCATTCCCCATACCTTGTCCAAATTTACATCACCAGATCCTCTGTCCTCCCTGAATGTCGGCAGCAGCACACAACACAACCTCCAGAGAACCATCCACAGCACCTCCACTTACATTACAATAGCAGAAGCCAAAAACCCCTCACCTGTAAGTTGAATGCCTGGTCCTTTTTAAATAACACGAGAGAGGCTTCCTCGTGCTGCTGAATGTAGGGTCAGCTGAGAGTGACCAGCACAGGCGTTCCGTGGACAGTCCAAGTTTCAAAGACGTACATCACAGCTGCTGGAATGGCTGACAGAAGATATATAAAGACCCCTCCTCACGCTGCCAGCACATGCTTGGTGAACGGGGGCTCGAGCCCTCTCCAGCATGGAACACTTGAAGTGAATGGCAGAGCAGCTCGTATTATTTTATGGATCCAAACTTACATGGCGTTAGGCCCAGTGGCGCTGTAGAGCTGAAAATCATTGCCAGAGTAGATAAACAGAGAAAACGACTATAGGATCATATGAATTAGGGGCAGAAGTAGGCCATTCAGCCCGTCAAGCCTGCTCCACCATCTAATAAGATCATGGCTGATCTGTTCGCATTTCGAATTCCGCACCCCCATCTACCCCCGATAAACTTGGATTCTCTTGCCGAACAAAAATCTATCTCCCTCTGCGTTAAAAATATACAATGACCACCCCACCCCCTCCACCACCTTCTAAGGCAGAGATTTCCAAAATCACACAATCATCTGAGGAAAAGAAAAGTCTCCGCATCTCTGTCTGAAAAGGGCGACCCCTAATTTTCAAACAGTGCCTTTTCAAACAGTTACTTTTAAAAGGTAATTGAAGAAAATACTTTTAGGCAAAAGAGTTGTAGGAATATGGGAATGGAGAGGGGAATGGGATTAATTGGAGGGGTGAGGCCATGGAGAGATACAAGCACAATAATGAGAATATTAAAATTAAGGTGCTGCCAGACCGGGAGCTAATGTAGATCAGTGAGCACAGGGGTGATGGGTGATCGGGATTTGGTGTGAGTTAGAATACAGGCAGCATAGTTATGGATGGGCTGTGGTTTATTCAGGTTTATAACTGGGAGGGTGACCAGAATAGAATTGGAATAGTCAAGTGTGTATTTAACAAAGGCACTGATGAGTGTTTATGTAGCAGATGGGCTGAGGCAGAGTTGGAGACGTGTGTTAGTACAGAGGTGGTAGGAGGCAGGGTTGGTGAGAATATGGAGATGAACTCAGCTCAGATTTAAATAGAACACAGAGGTTACAAACTGTCTGGTTCAGCCTCAGATATTTGGCAATGAGGAGATCATGGTTCATGGATAGTGGATGGAATTTCTTATAGAGACCAATGAAAACTCCACTGTTCCCAAATTTAAATAGCAAGAACATTATTTCAGTGAAACAAATTTTACAGATGTCATAGCAGGAAATAGAGACTTACCAGGGACAGCAACAGTAGCAAAGATGGGAGAGTAAATTACAGGCACTCTAATGCACTTGGCAATGGTTTATAGAGCTAATACCTGGAGACATATATTTGCCAGGAATAACAACAGCAGCAAGGAGGGCAGAGGAAATGACAAGAATGGGAATGCAGTTAAACATGGTTTATCGAATTAATAGTTAGATACAGAGACTTACTAAGGACACCAATAATAGCCAGGAACGGGTAGTAAATGTATTGAATATTCCTCAGTGCGGAATAGATCCGACTGTTTAATGAGAACTGATCATAATCTGCAGAAAGAAAGTTAAACTCCCAGATGAAACTCCTGCCCATTGTTGTAACATTCCAATCTATTGTTCTCTGATTCTAATCTATTCTCTTCCTCTCTCCAGAGCCGCTGATCCCTATTAGTGCCGGGAGTGATGTGATACTCCCACTGACACTATGCAAAGGCACAGATGAGGGTTAGTGCAGCAGATGGGCGGAGGCAGAGGTGGAGATGGGTGATATTACAGAGGTGGTAGTAGGCAGGGTTTGTGAAGGACAGAATATGGAGATGAACACAGCTCAGGTTTAAATAGAACACAGAGGTTGCAAACAGTCTGGTTCAGTCTCAGACATTGGACTTGGAGTATGTCGTTCACAGATCGGGGACAGGATTTCTTATGGAGACCAATAACACTAGTTTCGGGCTTCAGATAACTAAAAATTACTTGAACAGTATTTCAGTGAACCAGGGTTTACAGATCGTATTTGTGGAAATGAAGACTTACCAGGGCAGTAACAGCAGGAAAGATGAGAATAAATTACAAGAACTATAATATTATTAGCAATGGTTGTAGAGCTAATAGCTGGAGACAGAGATTCACCAGGACTAACAACAGCAGTAAGGAGGGCAGAGTAAATTCCAGGAACATTATTGCAGTTAAATATGGTTTATAATATTAATAGCTGTATTGACAAACTTACCAGGGACACCAACAATAGCAAGGATGGGATAGTAAATATGTTGTATAATCAACAGTGCGTAATAGATCCGGGATGTTAAAGACAGGGAATCGTCTGTAGAAAGCATGTAAAGAGGCCATGATAATCCTCTGCCCACTTTTGTAACATTCCATTCCACTGTTCTCAGATTCTGACCCATTGTTGTAACATTCCAATCTATTGTTCTCAGGTTCCGATCTATCCTCTCCCTTTCTCTGGTGCAGCTGATGCCTGTAAGTGGTGAAGCTGACGATCGACTGGCACAATGGTATTAAACCTTGAAACTAATCCCTTATTAATAGAAGATGGAAAACCTCCAGTGACACAATTAGGGTCCATGGAGACTGACATTAACTACAGTCACTGAACAAACAGGTTCTGTTAACCACTTTCCATCCAAACACTTTTTGTGCCTCAAAGAAGTAGAACATTTACCTGGTCTGTATGGGATGCATGAGGCTACTGAGGAAAGGAAATGTGGAAATAACAGAGGCCCTGGACAGAATCTTTCAATCGTCCTTGGATATGGGAGTGATAACAGAGAACTGGAGGGTTGTAAATGTTACTCCCTGTTCAAAAAAGGAGAGATGGGGTAAAACCTGTATTAATGACCAGTCAGTCTAATGTCGGTGGTTGGAAATTTCTAAAGGTCACAAGCAGGATATAAGTATTCCTTACTCATAAAAGGGATAAAATTTGAGAAGCAGCATGCGAATGCGAATTCAAAATCATGTATGGCAAACGACAACAACAACTTATTTTATATAGTGTCTTTGATGTAATAAAACATCCCATGATGCTTCCTCATAAAACAAAACATGACACCGAGAGATATAAGAAATTATTAGGTCAGAGGACCAAAAGCGTGGTCAAAGATGTAAGTTTTAATGGGTGTCTTAAAAGAGGAAAGGGTGGTGGAGAGGTGGCGGGATGGAGAGGCGGAGAGGTGTAAGGAGGGTATTCTAGAGCTTGGAGCTGAGGCAACTGAAGGTGTGGTCACCAATGGTGGAACAGTTAAAATCAGGGATGCACAAGAGGCCAGAATTAGAGGAGCACAGATATATACAGGACGGGAGCGAGGTCATGGAGGAAAAATAATTTGAGAATTTAAATAAAGAGATTACTTGATCAGGAGTCAAAGTCGGTCAGTGATATGTGCACGGGACGTGGCACGATTTAGGACATGGCAGCAGAGTTCTGGAGGACATCAAATTTACAGAGAGTAGCAGGTGGGAAATCAGAGAAAAGTGTGTTGGAGTAGTCATTTCTCGGGAAAAGGAAGGCATGAATGAATTTCAGCAGCAGATGGGCTGAGACAGGGGTGAAGTGGGGCGCTGTTACTGAGGTGGACGTAGGCAGTTGTAATGATATCCTGAAAATGAGGTTAAAGCTCATTTTGTGATCAAATGTGATACTAAGGCTGCAAACAAACTGTATGAATCTCAGACTGATACAGGGAGAGGGATGGAATCAATAGCAAGGGAGCAGAGTTGGAGTGGGGAGTGAAAACAAGTCTTCCCAATATTTAATTGGAGGAAATTTCTGCTCATCCAGTACTGGATGTCGGATAAGCAATCTGATAATTTAACAACAGTGGAGAGAGGTGGTGGTGAGGTAAACTTGATGGAGTTCTTTGATAAAACAATGGAGAGGGTTGATGAGGGTGGTGTGATTGAAGTCAGAAATATGGACTTTCAAAAGGTGTTTGATCAAATCACATTCAATAGACAGGTTAGGAAAACCGAACCCTATGGATTAAAGGGACAGTGACAGTGTGGATATAACATTAGCTAAGGAACAGTAAACAGAGAGAAGTGCTGAAAGGTTGTTGTTCAGACTCGATGGGAGTATACAGGGGTGTTTTCCCGGGCTCGTTATTCGGATCACTGTTCTTTTTGCTCTTGGAAAACCCGGGGTGGGTAGAGCAGAGCCCCCTCTTCCGCCCTCTTTGCACAGTTTCCCCTCTCTGCAGCCTCTGCTCCATTTGTTGGTCATGTTACAGACCCAGAGACACTGTAACTACAGTCCCTATAACTTGTCCAGAGTTGGGTCAACAAATCCTCTGTCCTCCCTGAATGTCTGCAGCAGCTCACAACACAATCTCCAGAAAACCATCCACAGCACCTCCACTAACTTTACAATGGCAGAAGTCAGTAAAAAGCCCTACACCTGTAAGATGGATACCCGGTCAATTTAAATAACACTAGAGGGGGTTCTTCGTGCTGCTGAATGTATGTTCAGCTGAGAGTGACTGACACAGACGGTCAGTGGACATGCAAAGACCAAGTTTCAAAGTCGTACATCAAAGCTGCCGGAATGGCTGACTGACACCATATTCAGACCTTCCTCACTCGACAGGCACACACACATTGCACCCACTCCAGCACCCCGGCCAGCCTGTGTGTCCTGTACAATGTACTGGATGTGACCGGCAGTGCTGCTCACACCATTTTATGGATCCAAACTTCCACAGCACCAGTGGAGCTGGAGAGATGAAATTTGTGGTCAGGGATAGAGACAGAGGGAAATAAATTCACTTCAAAAAGGGAATTAGAAAAATACTTTAAGATGAACAAGCTTCAGGAATATTGGAAATGAACAGGGGATTGGGATAATCAGAGGGGTGAGGACATGAGGGAATTGATCATACGAGTGAGAATATTAAACTTGAGGTGTTACTGGACCAAGAGCCAATGTAGATCAGTGAGCACAGGGATAGAACAAAGAACAAAGAACATTACAGCACAGGAACAGGCCCTTCGGCCCTCCAAGCCTGCGCCGATCCAGATCCTCTATCTAAACATGTCGCCTATTTTCTAAGGGTCTGTATCTCTTTTATTCCTGCCCATTCATGTATCTGTCTAGATACATCTTAAAATACGCCATCGTGCCCGCATCCACCACCTCCACTGGCAACGCATTCCAGGCACCCACCACCCTCTGCATAAAGAACTTTCCACGCATATCCCCCCTAAACTTTTCCCCTTTCACTTTGAACTCGTGTCCTCTAGTAATTGAATTCCCCACTCTGGGAAAAAGCTTCTTGCTATCCACCCTGTCTATACCTCTCATGATTTTGTACACCTCAATCAGGTACCCCCTTAACCTCCGTGTTTCTAATGAAAATAATCCTAATCTACTCAATTTCTCTTCATAGCTAGTGCCCTCCATACCAGGCAACATCCTGGTCAACCTCCTCTGCACCCTCTCCAAAGCATCCACATCCTTTTGGTAATGTGGCGACCAGAACTGCATGCAGTATTCCAAATGTGGCCGAACCAAAGTCCTATACAACTGTAACATGACATGCCAACTCTTGTACTCAATACCCCGTCCGATGAAGGAAAACATGCCGTATGCCTTCTTGACCACTCTATTTACTTGCGTTGCCACCTTCAGGGAACAGTGGATCTGAACACCCAAATCTCTCTGGCCATCAATTTTCCCCAGGACTTTTCCATTTACTGTATAGTTCACTCTTGAATTGGATCTTCCAAAATGCATCGCCTCGCATTTTCCCTGATTGAACTCCATCTGCCATTTCTCTGCCCAACTCTCCAATCTATCTATATTCTGCTGTATTCTCTGACAGTCCCCTTCACTATCTGCTACTCCACCAATCTTAGTGTCGTCTGCAAACTTGCTAATCAGTCCACCTATACTTTCCTCCAAATCATTAATGTATATCACAAACAACAGTGGTCCCAGCACGGATCCCTGTGGAACACCACTGGTCACACGTCTCCATTTTGAGAAACTCCCCTCTACTGCTACTCTCTGTCTCCTGTTGCCCAGCCAGTTCTTTATCCATCTAGCTAGTACACCTTGGACCCCATGCGCCTTCACTTTCTCCATCAGCCTGCCATGGGGAACCTTATCAAACGCCTTACTGAAGTCCATGTATGTGACATCGACAGCCCTTCCCTCATCAATCAACTTTGTCACTTCCTCAAATAATTCTATTAAGTTGGTAAGACATGACCTTCCCTGCACAAAACCATGTTGCCTATCACTGATAAGCCCATTTTCTTCCAAATGGGAATAGATCCTATCCCTCAGTATCTTCTCCAGCAGCTTCCCTACCACTGACGTCAGGCTCACCGGTCTATGATTACCTGGATTATCCCTGCTATCCTTCTTAAACAAGGGGACAACATTAGCAATTCTCCAGTCCTCCGGGACCTCACCCGTGTTTAAGGATGCTGCAAAGATATCTGTTAAGGCCCCAGCTATTTCCTCTCTCGCTTCCCTCAGTAACCTGGGATAGATCCCATCCGGACCTGGGGACTTGTCCACCTTAATGCCCTTTGGAATACCCAACACTTCCTCCCTCCTTCTGCCGACTTGACCGAGAGTAATCAAACATCTGTTTCTAACCTCAACATCCGTCATGTCCCTCTCCTCGGTGAATACCGATGCAAAGTACTCGTTTGGAATCTCACCCATTTTCGCTGAGTCCAAGCATAACATTCCTCCTTTGTCCTTTAGTGGGCCAATCCTTTCTCTAGTTACCCTCTTTCTCCTTATTTATGAATAAAAGGCTTTGGGATTTTCCTTAACCCTGTTTGCTAAATATATTTCATGACTCCTTTTAGCCCTCTTAATTCCTCGTTTCAGATTGGTCCTACATTCCCGATATTCTTTCAAAGCTTCGTCTTTCATCAGCCGCCTACACCTTATGTATGCTTCCTTTTTCCTCTTAGCTAGTCTCACAATTTCACCTGTCATCCATGGTTCCCTAATCCCTAATGTTGGGTGAACAGAATTTAGTGTAAATTAGAAGGTGACAGCAGAGTTTTGGATGACCACAAGGTTGCAGAGAATAGAATGTGGGAGAGCAGCCAGGAGTGTGTTGGAATAGTTAAGTCTCGAGGTAACAGTCAGGTCCTCCAGCCAAAATGGACAGTTTGACCTTTTCTCACATTATACTCCATTTGCCAGTTCTTTGACCACTCATTTAACCTATCTATATCCCTTTGTAACCTCCTTATGTCCTCTTGAGAACTTACCTTCTTACCTATCTTGGAGTCATTAGCAAATTTCGCAAGCATACCTTCGGTCCATTCATCAAAATCATTTATATCAATTGTAAAAAGTTGAGGCCCCAGCACTGATCGCGGTGGCACACCACTCGTTGCAGCTTGCCAACCAGAAAATAACCCATTTATGCCTACTCTGTTTCCTGTTAGCTAGCCAATCCTCTATCCATGCCAATTATGTTACCCCCTACACTATGAGCTTTTATTTTCCACAATGACGTTTGATGTGGTCTGTAAATCTAAGTACTGTAAATCCACCAGTTCCCCTTTATCCACAGTACATGTTACTTCTTCAAAGAACTCCAGTATATTGGTTAAACATGATTTCCCTTTCACAAAACCATGTTGACTCTCCCTGATCACCTTGATTTTTTCGACGTGCTTTAACGTCTTTCTAACGTCTTTAATAATAGCTTCCAACATCTGATCCATAGCTGAAAGCCATTCTCACCTGCCACAGCTCCTATGTACAGTAAGTCTCTTCTGATGTTATGCTCTATTTGAACTGTTACTCCTCAAAGAGTCATAGAATTATAGAGATATACAGCACAGAAACAGGACCTTCAGCCCATTGTGTCTGTGCTGGCCATCAAGCACCGAACTATTCTAATCCCAATTCCCAGCACTTGACCTGTCGCCTTGTTTGCCATGGCGATTCAAGTGCTCATCTAAATACTTCTGAAATGTTGTGAGGGTTCCTGCCCGGGCCATCTCTTAAGGCAGTGTGTTCCAGATTCCAACCACCCTCTGGGTGAAAATTATTTTCCTCAAATCCCTTCTAAACCTCCTGCCCCTTACCTTAAATCTATTCCCCCTGGTTATTGACCCGTCCGCTCAGGGAAAAAAAGATTCTTCATATCTACCTATCAATGCCCCTCATTATTTTGTGTAGCTCAATCATGCCACCCCTCATCCTTTTCTGCTCTAAGGAAAACAACCCTAGCCTTTTCTGTCGCTCTTCATAGCTGAAATGCTCCAGCCCAGGCAACATCCTGGTGAATCTATTCTGCACCCTCTCCATTGCAATCACATCCTTTCAATAGTGCGGCAACCACAACTATACACAGTCCTCCAGTTGTGGCCTAACTGGAGTTTTATGCTCCATCATAACCTCCCTGCTCTTATATTCTATGCCTCGGCTAATAAAGGCAAGTGTCCCATATGTCTTCCTGTCCTCATTGTCTACCTGTGCTGCTGCCTTCAGTGATCAATGGACAAGTACACCTAGGTCCCTCTGACCTTCAGTACTTCCTGGGGTCCTACCATCCATTGTATATTTCCTTGCCTTGTTCGCCCTCCCAAAATGCATCACCTCACACTTCTCAGGATTACATTCCATTTGCCACTCCTCTGCCCATCTTACCAGCCCATCTATATCATCCTGTAATCTAAGGCTTTCCTCCTCACGATTTACAACACCACCAATTTTCGTGTCAGCTGTGAACTTACTGATCAGACCTCCTATATTCACGTCCAATCATTAATGTACACTACAAACAGCAAGAGTCCCAGCACCGATCCCTGCAGGACACCACGGGTCACAGGCTTCCACTTGCAAAAATAACCCTTGACCATCACCCTCTGCCTCCTGCCACTAAGCCAATTTTGGATCCAATTTGCCAAGTTGCCCTGGATCCCATGGGCTCTTACCTTCTTAACAAATCTCCCATGCGGGACCCCATCAAAAGCCTTACTGAAGTCCATATAGACTACTGCTTTACCGTCCTTTACACCCCTAGTCACCGCCTCGAAAATAATCAATCAATTTAGTTAGACAAGAACTCCCCTTGACAAAGCCATGCTGACTATTCCTGATTAATCCCTGCCTCTCCACGTGGAGATTACTCCTGTCCCTCCGAATTTTTTCCAATGGTTTCCCTGCAATAATTTGCTTGTGACCCTTCGACTTCCTTTCTGTTAATCTGTGACCCGAGATCAGATCTTACAGTGGTGTAGGAGTGGCAACAGAGTTCCTGCCTTCCATATAATATGATTTTGCAGGGTGGAAGATGAAGAGATGAAATGTGTGGTCAGGGATAGAGACAGAGGGAAAGAAACCCACCTTTAAAAAGGGAATTCGCAAAAGACTTTAAGATTAGAATTAGAATCAGAATTAGAACATTACAGCGCAGTGCAGGCCCTTCGGCCCTCGATGTTGCGCCGGCCATCTGACCTACACTATTCCATTTTCATCCATATGTCTATCCAATGACCACTTAAATGCCCTTAAAGTTGGCGAGTCTACTACTGTTGCAGGCAGGGCGTTCCACGCCCCTACTACACTCTGCGTAAAGAAACTACCTCTGACATCTGTCCTATATCTTTCACCCCTCAACTTAAAGCTATGTCCCCTCGTGTTTGCCATCCTCATCCGAGGAAAAAGACTCTCACTATCCACCCTATCTAACCCTCTGATTATCTTGTATGTCTCTATTAAGTCACCTCTCCTCCTCCTTCTCTCTAACGAAAACAACTCCAAGTCCCTCAGCCTTTCCTCGTAAGACCTTCCCTCCGTACCAGGCAACATCCTAGTAAATCTCCTCTGCACCCTTTCTAAAGCTTCCACATCCTTCCTATAATGAGGTGACCAGAACTGCAAACAATACTCAAGGTACGGCCTCACCAGAGTTCTGTACAGCTGCATCATGACCTCGTGGCTCCGAAACTCGATCCCCCTACTAATAAAAGCTAACACACCATATGCCTTCTTAACAGCCCTATTAACCTGGGTAGCAACTTTCAGGGATTTATGTACCTGGACACCAAGATCTCTCTGCTCATATACACTACCGAGAATCTTCCTATTAGCCCAGTACTCTGCATTGCTGTTACTCCTTCCAAAGTGAATCACCGCACACTTCTCCGCATTAAACTCCATTTGCCATCTCTCAGCCCAGCTCAGCAGCCTATCTATGTCCCTCTGTACCGTACAACACCCTTCGACACTATCCACAACTCCACCGACCTTCGTGTCATCCGCAAATTTAGTAACCCACCCTTCTCCACCCTCATCCAGGTCATTTATAAAAATGACAAACAGCAGTGGCCCCAAAACAGAACCTTGCGGTACACCACTAGTAACTAAACTCCAGGATGAACATTTGCCATCAACCACCACCGTCTGTCTTCTTTCAGCTAGCCAATTTCTGATCCAAAGCTCTAAATCACCTTCAACCCCATACTTCCGTATTTTCTGCAATCGCCTACCGTGGGGAACCTTATCAAACGCCTTACTGAAATCCATATACACCACATCCACGGCTTTACCCTCATCCACCTGTTTGGTCACCTTGTCAAAAAACTCAATAAGGTTTGTGAGGCACGACCTACCTTTCACAAAACCGTGCTGACTATCGCAAAGGAACTTATTCTTTTCAAGATGATTATAAATCCTATCTCTTATAACCTTTTCCAACATTTTACCCACAACCGAAGTAAGGCTCACAGGTCTATAATTACCAGGGCTGTCTCTACTCCCCTTCTTGAACAAGGGGACAGCATTTGCTATCCTCCAGTCTTCCGGCACTACTCCTGTCGACAATGACGACATAAAGATCAACAACAACGGCTCTGCAATCTCCTCCCTGGCTTCCCAGAGAATCCTAGGATAAATCCCATCTGGCCCAGAGGACTTATCTATTTTCACTCTTTCCAAAATTGCTAACACCTCCTCCTTGTGAATCTCAATCCCATCTAGCCTAGTAGGCTGTATCTCAGTAATCGCCTCGGCAACATTTTCTTTCTCTACTGTAAATGCTGACGAAAAATATTCATTTAACGCTTCCCCTATCTCCTCTGATTCCGCACACAACTTCCTACTACTATCCTTGATTGGCCCTGTTCTAACTCTTATCATTCTTTTATTCCTGATATACCTAGAGAAAGCCTTAGGGTTTTCTTTGATCCTAACGCCAATGATTCTCGTGTCCTCTCCTTGCTCTTCTTAGCCCTCCCTTTAGATCCTTCCTGGCTAGCTTGTAACTCTCAAGCGCCCTAACTGAGCCTTCACGTCTCATCCTAACATAAGCCTCCCTCTTCCTCTTGACAAGCGCTTCAACTTCTAGAGTAAACCACGGCTCCCTCGCTCGACAACTTCCTCCCTGCCTGACAGGTACATACTTATCAAGGACAGGCATTAGCTGCTCCTTGAATAAGCTCCACATTTCGTTTGTGCCCAACCCCTGCAGTTTCCTTCCCCATCCTACGCATCCTAAATCTTGCCTAATCGCGTCATAATTTCCTTTCCCCCAGCTATAATTCTTGCCCTGCGGCATATACCTGTCCCTGCCCATCGCTAAGGTAAACCTAACCGAATTGTGATCACTATCGCCAAAGTGCTCACCTACATCTAAATCGAACACCTGGCCGGGTTCATTACCCAGTACCAATTGGGCGGCACAGTGGTTAGCACCGCAGCCTCACAGCTCCAGGGACCCGGGTTCGATTCTGGGTACTGCCTGTGCGGAGTTTGCAAGTTCTCCCTGTGTCTGCGTGGGTTTCCTCCGGGTGCTCCGGTTTCCTCCCACATGCCAAAGACTTATAGGTTAATTGGCCATTATAAATTGCCCCTAGTATAGGTAGGTGGTAGGGAAATATATAGGGACAGGTGGGGATGTGATAGGAATATGTGATTAGTATAAATGGGTGGTTGATGGTCGGCACAGACTCGCTGGGCCGAAGGGCCTGTTTCAGTGCTGTATCTCTAAACATAAACTAACCATAAACAAATCCAATGTGGCATCGCCCCTGATTGGCCTGTCTACATACTGTGTCAGAAAACCCTCCTGCACACACTGGATAAAAACTGACCCATCTAAAGTACTCGAACTATTGTATTTCCAGTCAATATTTGGAAAGTTAAAGTCCCCCATAACCACTACCCTGTTACTCTCGCTCCTGTCAAGAATCATCTTCGCTATCCTTTCCTCTACATCTCTGGAAGTATTCGGAGGTCTAAAGAAAACTCCCAACAGGGTGATCTCTCCTCTCCTGTTTCTGACCTCGGCCCATACTACCTCAGTAGACGAGTCCTCAAACGTCCTTTCTGTCGCTGTAATACTTTCCTTGATTAACAATGCCACACTCCCCACCCCCCTCTTTTACCCTCTTCTCTGTTCTTACTGAAACATCGAAATCCCGGAACCTGCAACATCCATTCGTGCCCCTGCTCTACCCATGTCTCTGAAACGGCCACAACATCAGGATCCCAGGTACCAACCCATGCTGCAAGCTCACCCACCTTATTCCGGATGCTCCTGGCGTTGAAGTAGACACACTTTAAACCAAGTTCTTGCTTGCCAGTGCCCTCTTGCCAGTGCCCTCTGTAACCTTATCCCCTACCTCACTACTCTCAACAGCCTGTACACTGGAACTACAATTTAGGTTCCCATTCCCCTGCTGATTTAGTTTAAACCCCCCCGAAGAGCACTAACAAATCTGCCCCCCAGGATATTGGTACCCCTCTGGTTCAGGTGAAGACCATCCTGTTTGTAGAGGTCCCACCTACCCCAGAAAGAGCCCCAATTATCCAGGAAACCAAAACCCTCCCTCCTACATCATCCCTGCAGCCACGTGTTCAACTCCTCTCTCTCCCTATTCCTCTCTTCGCTAGCACGTGGCACAGGCAACAACCCAGAGATAACAACTCTGGTTGTTCTCACTCTAAGCTTCCACCCTAGCTCCCTGAATTTCTGCCTTAAATCCCCATCTCTCTTCCTACCTATGTCGTTGGTGCCTATGTGGACCACGACTTGTGGGATGAACAAGTTTCAGGAATATTGGAAATGGACAGGGGATTGGGATAATCAGAAGGACGAGTACATGGAGGGACTTGATCTCATGGTTGGAATATTAAAATTGTGGTGTTACTGGACCAAGAGCCAATGCAGGTCAGTGAGCACTGGGATGTTGGGTGAACAGAATTTGGTATAAATTAGAAGATGGCAGCAGGGTTTTGGATGACCACAAGGTTACAGAGAGTAGAATGTGGGAAACAAGCCAGCAGTGTGTTAGAATAGTCAAATCTCTAGGTAACAAAGGCATGGATGAGGTTTTCAGCAACCGATGAGCTCAGCTGTCCCTTTCTCTCTTTCTCTATCTCTCCCTCCCTCTTTCTGTCGCCCTCACGTGCTCTATCCCACGCCCTGAATCTTAAATGTTTCAATCAAGTCGCCCCTTACTCTTCTAAACTCCAGCTGATATAAGACTATCCTGTCCAGCCTTTCCTCATAAGACATTCCACCCATATTATTCTAATAAACCTTCTCTGAACTGCTTGCAACGCATTTACATGTTTCCTTAAATAAGGAGACCAGTACTGAACACAGAATTCCAGATAATGTCTCGCCACTGCCCTCCCTACCTTTGTATTCAATTCCACTCACAATAAGTGATAACATTATATTAAGCTTTCCTAACTAAGTCGAGGAATGGAAGGGAAGTGTCAGAGATGGACCATGTAAAGGTGAAAGAAGGGTGGAAATTGGAAGCAAAGTTGATAAAGTTTTCTAGCTCCACCAACACCCTCCTCCACCTGGCTGAACTTGTTCTCACATTGAACAACTTCTCCTTCAACTCCATGCAATTCCTTCAAGTAAAAGGTGTCGCTATGGGTACCCGCATGGGTCCTAGTTATGCCTGTCTTTTTGTGGGATATGTCGAGCATTCTTTGTTCCAGTCCTACTCAGGCCCCCTCCCCCAACTCTTCTTCCGCTACATTGATGACTGTATTGGTGCCGTTTCCTGCTCCCGCCCCGAACTAGAAAACTTTATCAACTTTGCTTCCAATTTCCACCCTTCGCTCACCTTTACATGGTCCATCTCTGACACGTCCCTTCCCTTCCTCGACTTCTCTGTCTCCATCTCTGGGGATAGGTTGTCTACCAATATCCATTATAAGCCCACTGACTCCCACAGCTACCTCGACTACACTTCTTCACACCCTACCTCCTGTAAGGACTCCATTCCATTCTCCCAGTTTCTCCATCTCCGACGCATCTGCTCTGATGATGCTACCTTCCATGACGGTGCTTCTGATATGACCTCCTTTTTCCTCAACCGAGGATTTCCCCCACTGTGGTTGACAGGGCCCTCAACCGTGTCCGACCCATTCCCCGCACCTCTACCCTCACCCCTTCCCCTCCCTCCCAGAACTGTGACAGGGTTCCCCTTGTCCTCACTTTTCATCCCACCAGCCTCCATATCCAAAGGATCATCCTCCACCATTTCCGCCTCCTACAGCATGATGCCACTACCAGTCGCATCTTCCCCTCCCTTCCCCTGTCAGCATGCCGAAGGGATCGTTCCCTCCGCGACACCCTGGTCCACTCCTCCATTACCCCCACCACCTCGTCCCCGTCCCAGGGCACCTTCCCCTGCAATCGCAGGAGGTGTAGCTTTCGGTGTGCAGCTTTTCCAGGAGCACAGGCATTGCGAGCGAGGAGTGAACAGCTGGGAAGTCAATTTCATCGGGAGTTTCGGTGGAGCAGGGACTGCTGGCTTTTCCAGGAGCACAGGCATTGCGAGCGAGGAGTGAACAGCTGGGAAGTCAATTTCATCGGGAGTTTCGGTGGAGCAGGGACTGCTGGGTAAGTAGAAACCTATATATTTGGGCTGTTTCTGAACCCGAGACACTACTCTTGTAGTGTCTCCCACCCGCCCTCCTCCTCTGACCAAAAAAAAGGACTCGGTTGTGTGTAGGTAAGGTAAGGCTTTTTCTATTACTCTTGTTTTATCGTGTGATTGGTTAAAAACTTGGGAATTTAGAATAGTGGGAATGTAGGTTAAGGAAGTTGAATGTTCCTCCTGCAGAATGTGTGAGGTAAGGGTCGCCAAGAGTGCCCCTGCTGACTGCATCTGCGGGAAGTGCACCCAGCTCCAGCTCCTCGAGGACCGCGTTAGGGAACTGGAGCTGGAGCTGGAGGAACTTCGGATCATTCGGGAGGCGGAGGGGATTATTGAGAGGAATTATCGGGAGGCCGTCACACCTCAGGTGAAAGAAGAAGGTAGATGGGTTACCGTCAGGGGAAGGAAAGGGAATCAGCAGGCAGTGCAGGGATCCCCTGTGGTCGTTTCCCTCAACAACAGGTATACCGTTTTGGATACTGTTGGAGGAGACGACTTATCAGGGGTAGGCAATGGGATACAGGTCTCTGGCGCAGAGTCTGTCCCTGTTGCTCAGAAGGGAAGGGGGAAGAGGAGCAGAGCATTAGTCATTGGGGACACCATAGTTAGGGGAACAGATAGGAGGTTTTGTGGGAACGAGAGAGACTCACGGTTGGTGTGTTGCCTCCCAGGTGCCAGGGTACGTGATGTCTCGGATCGTATTTTTGGGATCCTCAAGGGCGAGGGGGAGCAGCCCCAAGTCGTGGTACACAGGCACCAACGACATAGGAACAGAGAAGGCTGAGGGGAAATTTGATTGAAATGTACAAAACCGGGAGGGGCCTGGATAGAGTGGAGGTGAAGGGGCCATTCACCTTAGCAAAGAGGTCAGTGACGAGGGGGCATGGACTTAAAATGATTGGTAGAAAGATTAAAAGGGAGCTGCGGATTTTATTTTTCACCCAGCGGGTAGTGGGAGTCTGGAACTCACTTTCTGAAAGGGTAGTTGAGGCAGAAACCAACAACTCATTCAAAAGGTGTCTGGATATGCACCTCAATTGCTGCAATCTATCAAATGCTGGAAGGCAGGATCAGAATGGATGGGTCGTTTTTTGGACAGCATAGACACGATGGGCCAAGTAGCCTCTCTCTGTGCCATAAACTTTCTATGATTCTAAGATGCAACCCAGGCAATGTTGAAAGAGGAGGTAAGTCAGACACTAGTGGGGTTTAAAATTGATAAAGAGGAATTATTAGATAGGCTGTCTGCCCTTAAATTGAATAAAGCACCAGGAACAGATGAGATGCATCCAAGGATACTGAGGGAAGTGAGGGTGGAAATCGCAGAGGCACTGGACATAATTTTTCAGTCTTTCTTAGACTTGGCGGTGTTGCAAGAGGACTGGAGAATTGCAAACGTTACACCGTTGTTCAAAAAAGGGTGTAAAGATAAGGCCAGCAACTACAGGCCTGTCAGTTAAACTTCGGTGGTGGGAAAACTTCTAGAAAGAAATAATCTTGGACAAAGCTAATAGTCACATGGACAAATGCGAGTTAATTAAACAAGCCAGCATGGATTTCTTGAGAGAACATCATGTTTAACTAATTTGCTGGAGATGTTTGAGGTGGTATCAGAGAGAGTTGATGAGGGCAATTCTGTTGATGCGGTGTACATTGATTTTCATATAACGGTCTATTCAGTTTCAAATGAAACTGCCTCCACCATTCTCAAACAGTGCATTCCAGACATTTAACTATTCCCTGCATGCAAAAATCTTTTGATACAATGCCACACAACAGACCTGTGAGCAAACCTGTAGCTCATGGAATAAAAGGGACGGTAGCAACATGGATACGAAATTAGCTGAGTGACAGGAAACAAAGAGTAGTGGTTAATGGATGATTTACAGGCTGGAGGAAGGTTTGCATTGGAGTCCCCCAGACATCAGTGTTGGGATCCTTGCTTTTCCTGATATATATTATGGACCTAAACCTGGGTGTACAGGGCACAATTTCAACGTTTGCAGCTGATACGAAAGTTGGAAGCATTGTGAACTGTGAGGAGGATAGTGTAGAACTTCAAAAGGACACACACAAGTTGGTGGAATGGGCAGACAGGTGGCAGATGTAGTTCAATACAGAGAAATGTGAAGTGATTCATGTTGATAGGAAGAACACGGGGAGACAATATACAATAAAGGATACAATTCTATAGGGTGTGCAGGAGCAGAGGAACCTGTGTGTATATGTGCAGAGGTTATTGAAGGCGGCAGGACAGGTTGAGAAAGTGTTTAATAAAGCATGCAGGATCCTGGGCTTTATTAATAGGGGCATAGAGTACAAGAGCAAGGATGTTATATTGAACTTATATAAGACACTATTTCAGCCTCAGCTGTGGCATTGCGTCCATTTCTGGGTGCCACACTTGAGGAAAGACGTGAGGGCATTGGTGAGAGTACAGAAAATATTCACGTGAATGATTCCCGGGATGAGGATTTTCACTTATGAAGATAGGCTGGAGAAGTTAGGACTGTTTTCCTCGGAGAAGGCTGAGAGGTGCTTTCGCAGAGGTTTCAAAAATCATGAGGTGTCTGGACAGAGTAGATAGAGAGAAACAGTTCCCACTCGTGAAAGGATCGAGAACGAAAGGGCACAGATTTAAAGTCATGGGTAAAAGAAGCAAAGACGACCTGAGGAAAATATTTTTTCACACAGTGAGTGGTTAGAGTCTGGAATGCACTGCCTGAGAGTGTGGTGGAGGCAGGTTCAATTGAAGCTGAATAGACTGTTATATGAGAAGGAAGAAGGTGTAGGGTTACAGGGAGAATGCAGGGAACGGCATTAGGTGAATTGTTCATTCAGAGAGCGAGTGCAGACAAGAAATGCTGAATCGGTTGGTGAAGGAAAGAAAATGGAGATGAACTCAGCTCAGGTTTGAATATAAGTGGGCAGAACCCGGTCCTCCTCCCTCTTTGCAGAGCTTTCCCTTTCTGCAGCCTCTGCTCCATTTGTTGATCACGTTACAGATCAAGGGACATTGTAACTACAGTCAAGAACAAAGAACAAAGAACAGTACAGCACAGGAACAGGCCATTCGGCCCTCCAAGCCTGCGCCGATCTTGATGCCTGCCTAAACGAACAACTTCTGCACTTACGGGCCCATATCCCTTTATTCCCTTCCTATTCATGTATTTGTCAAGATGTCTCTTAAACGTCGCTATGGTATCTGCTTCCACCACCTCCCCCGGCAGCAAGTTCCAGGCACTCACCACCCTCTGTGTAAAAAAACTGCCTCGCACATCCCCTCTAAACATTGCCCCTCGCACCTGAAACCTTTGTCCCCTAGTAACTGACTCTTCCACCCTGGGAAAAAGCTTTTGAATATCCACTCTGTCCATGCCGCTCAAAGCTTTGTAAACCTCTATCATGTCGCCCCTCCACCTCCGTCGTTCCAGTGAAAACAATCCGAGTTTATCCAACCTCTCCTCATAGCTAATGCCCTCCAGACCAGGCAACATCCTGGTGAACCTCCTCTGTCCCCTCTCCAAAGCCTCCACATCCTTCTGGTAGTGTGGCGACCAGAATTGCACACTATATTCTAAGTGTGGCCTAACTAAGGTTCTGCACAGCTGCAACATGACTTGCCAATTTTTATACTCTGTGCCTCATCCGATGAAGGCAAGCATGCCGTATGCCTTCTTGACTACCTTATCCACCTGTGTTGCTACTTTCAGTGACCTGTGGACCTGTACGCCCAGATCCCTCTGCCTGTGAATACTCCTCAGGGTTCTGCCATTTACTGTATACCTCCCACCTGCATTAGACCTTCAAAAATGCATTACCTCACATTTTTCCGGATTAAACTCCATCTGCCATTTCTCTGCCCAAGTCTCCAACCGATCTATATCCTGCTGTATCCTCTGATAATCCTCATCACTGTCCGCAACTCCACCAACCTTTGTGTCATTCGCAAACTTACTAATCAGACCAACCACATTTTCTTCCAAGTCATTTATATATACTACAAACATCAAAGGTCCCAGCAGTGATCCCTGCGGAACACCACTAGTCACATCCCTCCATTCAGAAAAACGCCCATCCACTGATACCCTCTGTCTTCTGTGGCTGGGCCAGTTCTGTATCCATCTTGACAGCTCACCTCTGATCCTGTTTGACTTCATCTTTCGTACCAGTCTGCCATGCGGGACCTTGTCAAAGGCTTTAGTAAAGTCCATACAGGTAACATCCACTGCCCTTCCTTCATCAATCATCTTCGTCACTTCCTCAAAAAATTCAATCAAAATAGTAAGACAAGACCCCCCCTTTACAAAACCATGCTGTCTCTCGCTAATAAGTTAGTTTGTTTCCAAATGGGAGTAAATCCTGTCCCGAATAATCCTCTCTAATAGTTTCCCTACCACTGGCGTAAGGCTCACCAGCCTATAATTTCCTGGATTATCCTTGCCACCCTTCTTAAACAAAGGAACAGCATTGGCTATTCTCCAGTCCTCTGGGACGTCACCTGTAGTCAATGAGGATGCAAAGATTTCTGTCAAGGCCCCAGCAATTTCTTCCCTTGCCTCCCTCAGTATTCTCGGGTCGATCCCATCAGGCCCTGCAGACTTATCTACCTTAATGCTTTGCAAGACACCCAACACCTCCTCCTTATTGTTAATGAAATGACTGAGACTATCTGCACTCCCTTCCCGCGGCTCATCATCCACCAAGTCCTTCTCTTTGGTGAATACTGATGCAAAGTACTCATTTAGCACCTCGCCCATTTCCTCTGGCTCCACACATGGATTCCCATCTCTGTCCTTGAGTGGGCCAACCCTTTCCCTGGTTACCCTCTTGCTCTTTATATATGTATAAAAAGCCTTGGGATTTTCCTTAATCCTGTTTGCCAATGACTTTTCATGACCCATTTTAGCCCTCCTAACACCTTGCTTAAGTTCCTTCCTCCGGTCTTTATATTCCTCAAGTGCTTCGTCTGTTCCTAGCCTTCAAGCCCTTACAAATGCTTCCTTTTTCTTTTTGACTAGGCTCACAATATCCCGTGTTATACAAGCTTCCCGAAACTTGCCAGACTTGTCTTTTTTCCAGAACATGCCGGTCCTGGATTCTAATCAGCTGACGTTTGAAAGACTCCCACATGTCAGATGTTGATTTACCCTCTAACAGCCGCCCACAATCTAAATTATTCAGTTCCTGCCTAATATTGTTATAATTAGCCATCCCCCAATTTAGCACCTTCACCCGAGGACTACCCTTATCCTTATCCACAAGTACCTTAAAACTTATGGAATTATGCTCACTGTTCCCGAAATGCTCCCCCACTGCAACTTCGACCACCTAGCCAGGCTCATTCCTCAATGCCAGGTCCAGAATGGCCCCATCCCTAGTTGGACTATCTACATACTGTTTCAAGAAGCCCTCCTGGAGGGTCCTCAGAAATTCTGCCCCATCCAAGCCGCACAAAGCGAATCCCAGTCAATATAGTGGAAGTTATAATCACCCACCACCACAACCCTGTTACCTTTACATCTTTCCAAAATCTGTCTGCATATCTGCTCCTCTCCCTCCCGCTGGCTGTTGGAAGGCCTGTAGTAAACCCCCAACATCGTGACTGCACCCTTCCAATTCCTGAGCTCCACCCATATTGCCTCGCTGCATGACCCCTCTGAGGTGTCCTCCCGCAGTACAGCTGTGATATTCTCCTCAACCAGTAATGCAACTCCACCACCCCTTTTACATCCCCCTCTATCCCGCCTGAAGCTTCTAAAACCTGCATCATTTAGCTGCCAATCCTGCCCTTCCCTCAACCAAGTCCCTGCAATAGCAAAAACATCATATTTCCAAGTACTAATCCAAGTTCTAAGTTCATCTGCCTTACCTGTTATACTTCTCGCACTGAAACAAATGCACTTCAGACCACCAGTCCCGCTGTGAACAGAAACATCTCCCTGCCTGCTCTTCCTCTTCGTCCTACTGGCCTTATTTACTATGTCCTCCTCATTTATTTCACTAGCTGTCCTACTGCTGTGGTCCCCCCCCCCCCCCCCCACACACCCTGCCACACCAGTTTGAACACTCCCGAGTGATGCTAGCAAACCTTGCAGCCAGGATATTAGTGCCCTTCCAGTTTATATGCAACCCGTCCTTCTTGTACAGGTCCCATCTGTCCCTGAAGAGGTCCCATCTGTCCCTGAACAGATCCCAATTGTCCAGATATCTGAAACCCTCCCTCCTGCACCAGCTGCTCAGCCACGTGTTTAGCTGCACTATCTTCCTATTTCTAGAATCACTAGTACGTAGCACTGGGAGGAATCCAGCGATTACAACCCTCGAGCTCTTGTTTTGTAACTTACTGCCTAACTTCCTAAACTCCCCCTGTAGGACCTCATCACTCTTCCTGCCTATGTCATTGCTACCGATGTGTACCACAACCTGTGGCTGTTAACCCTCCCCCTTCAGAATGCCCCCTGTCCGTTCAGAGATATCCTTGACCTTGAAACCAGGGAGGCAACATACCATCCTGTAGTCTCTTTCACGTCCACAGAAGCGCCTATCTGTGCCCATAACTATAGAGTCCCCTATAACTATTGCTCTTCTGCGCTTTGTCCCTCCCTGCTGAACAACAGTGCCAGCCGTGGTGCCACTACTCTGGCTGCTGCTGTTTTCCCCTGATAGGCCATACCTCGTGCAGAGTTGGGTCACCAAATCCTCTGTCCTCCCTGAATGTCTGCAGCAGCTCACAACACAACCTCCAACAAACCATCCACAGCACCTCCACTAACTTTACAATAATAGAAGTAAGTCAAAAGCCTGTATGTAAACCTGTAAGTTGGATGCCTGGTCCTTTTAAATAATACTAGAGAGGGTTCCCCATATTGCTGAATGTATGCTCAGCTGAGAGTGACTAACACAGGCGGTCAGTGGACATGTACAGACCAAGTTTCAAAGACGTACATCAAAGCTGCCGGTTTGTTACATTGACATCACATTCAAAACCATCCTCAGAGCAACAACACATACATGGTACGATTGAGCTAGAGCCCTGCCCAGCATGGGGCACTTTTCACGCCGCACTAGAAGTGCCTGGCTGTGCAGTTCACATCTCTCTATGGATCCCAGCTTCTGTACCGTCAGCACCAGTAGTGCTGTACAGTCTAAAATAGTGGCTCGGGACAGATACAGTGGGAAAGGAATTCACTTCAGAAGGAGAAATGAGAAAAGATTGAAGTCAAAACATTTTCAGGAATATGAGAATGGGCAGGAGAATGGGACTAATTGGAGGGGTGAGGCCATGGAGGGATTCAAACACAAGAATGACTATATTAAAATTAAAGTGTTGCCATACCGGGAGCCAATGTAGATCAGTGAGTATAGGGGTGATGGGTGATCAGGATTTGGTGTGAGTTAGGATACAGGCAGCAGAGGTCTGGATGGGCTGTGGTTTATGGAGGTTTATAACTGGGAGGGTGACCAGGATAGAATTGGAATAGTCAAGTGTGGATTTAACAAAGGTACAGGTGAGGGTTTATGCAGCAGATTGGCTGAGACAGAGGTGGAGATGGGGGATATGACAGAGGTGGTCGTAGACAAGGTTGGTACTGGAGAGAATATGGAGATGGACCCAACTCAGGTTGAAATAGAACACACCGATTGCAAAAGTCTGGTTCAGCCTCAGATATTGGGCAGGGTGGTGTATTTGTTTCACAGATAGGGGATGGAGTTTGTGATGGAGACCAATAACATTGGCTTCAGTCTTCCTAATATTTACAGAACAGAACAGTAGTTCAGTGAAACGGGGTTTACAATGCCCTACCGGGAAATAGAGACAGCAACAGTAGTAAAGATGAGAGAGCAAATGTCAAGAAATCCAATAAAGTTGGCAATGGTTTATAGAGCTGATAGCTGGACATATTCACCAGGAATACAACGGCAGCAAAAAGTGCAGAGTAAATTACAGGAGCAGTAATGCTGTTAAACTTGGTTTATAGAATTAATATCTAGATAGAGAGACTTACCAGGGACACCAATAATAGCCAGGACGGGATAGTAAATGTATTGAATAATCTTCAGTGTGAGATGTATACGAGAGTTTAATGAGTACCGATCATAATATGTAGAATGGTAGTAAAGATCCGAGGATAAACTCCTGTCCATTGTTGTAACATTCCAATCTATTGTTCTCATATTCTGATCCATTGTTGTAACATTCCAATCTATTGTTCTCAGATTCTGATCCATTGTTGTAACATTCCAATCTATTGTTCTCAGATTCTGACCTAGTGCTGCAACATTCCAATCTATTGTTCTCAGATTCTGACCCATTGTTGTTACATTCCAGTCATTTGTTCTCAGATTCTGATCTATCCTTTCTCTCTCTCTGGAGCCGCTGATCTCTGTTGTGGTTGTGCCGGGGTTGATGTTCCGGCTTAAACTATGGGACAACACATGGGAGCCCCTTATTAATAGAAGATGAAAAACTTCCAGTGACACAATTAGGGTCCATGGAGACTGATATTATTTGCAGTCACTGAACAAACAGATTAAGTTAACCCTTTTCAATACAGCACTTTTTGTATCACAATAAAGTAGATAATTTACCCAGTCTGGATGGGATGCATGAGGGTTGCTGAGGGATGGAATGGTGGAAGTAGCAGAGGCACTGGCCAGCATATTCCAATCCCTCTTGGATATGGGAGTGATGACTGGCTCACCACTCTCTGGGTGAAGAAATGTCTCCTCATTTCAGTCCTGAAAAGTCTACCCCGTATCCTTAGACTATGACCCCTGGTTCTGGACTCCCCCACAATCGGGAACATCCTTCCTGCAACTACACTGTCAAATCCTGTTAGAATTTTAGAGCTTTCTATGAGATCCCTCTTCACTCTTCCGAACTCCAGCGAATATAATCCTATCTCTCCTCATACGTCAGTCCCGGCATCCCAGGAATAAGTCTGATAAACCTTCATTGCACTCTCGCTATAGCAGGAACATCCTTTCTCGGAGAAGGAGACCAAAACAGCACACAATATTCCAAGTGCGGCCTAACCAACGCCCTTTATAATTGCAACAAGACATCACTGCTCCTGTACTCGAATCCTGTCTCCATGAAGGCCAACATAACATTCGCCTTTTTCTACCGCCTGTTGCACCTGCATGCTTCGCTTCAGTGACTGGTGTACGAGAACACCCAGGTCTCGTTGCATATTCCCCTCTCTCAGTTTATCGCCGTTCAGATAATAATCTGCCTTCCTGTTTTTGCTACCAAAGTGGATAACCTCTCATTTATTCACATTATACTGCATCTGCCATGCAATAGCCCACTCACTCAACTTGTCCAAATCACCCTGAAGCCACTCTGCATCCTCCTCACAACTCACCCTCCCACCCAGTTTTGTGTCTTCTGAAAATTTGGAGATATTATATTTAGTTCCCTCATCTAAATCATTAATATGGAGTGTGAATAGTTGGGGTCCTAGCGCCGATCCCTGTGGTACCCCACTAATCACTGCCTGCCATTTGGAAAAAGATCCGTTTATCACTACTCTTTTTTTCCATCTGCCAACCAATTTTCTATCTATCGCAATACACTACCACTAATCCCATGCGCTTTAATTTTAATCACTAATCTCTTATGTGGGACTTTGCCGAAAGCCTTCTGAAAGTCCAAATAAACCACATTCTCTGACTCCCCCTCATCAACTCTCTTAGTTACATCCTCGACGATTTCTAATAGATTTATCAAGCATGATTTCCCTTTCATAAATCCATGCTGACTCTATCCGATTCTAACACTGTTCTCCAAGTGCTCTGCCATAAAAGCTTTGATAATGGATTCTAGAATTTTCCCCACTACCGACGTCAGGCTGACTTGTCTATAATGCCCTGCTTTATTTCTACCTCCCTTGTTAAATGTTGGGATTACATTAGCTGCCCTCCAATCAGCTGGAACTGTTCCAAAGTCGAAAGAAGCTTGAAAGATGATCACCGATGCATCCACGATTTCTAGGTTCACTTCCTTAAGTAATCTGGGATGTAGATTATCGGGCCCTGAGGATTTATTGGCCTTCAATCCCATCAACTTCTCCAACACAATTTCTCTACAAATACTGATTTCCTTCGGTTCCTTCCTCTCACTAAACCCTGTGTTCCCCAACATTTCTGGTAAGATATTTGTGCCATCCTTTGTGAAGACAGAATCAAAGTATGCATTTAGTTGGTTAGCCACTTCTTTGTTTCCCATAATAAATTCCCATGTTTCTAACTGTAAGGACCTACATTTGTCTTAACCAATCCTTTCCTCTTCACATACCTACAGAAACCTTTACAGTCAGGTTGTATGTTCCCCGCAAGCTTACTCATGTACTTTATTTTCCCCTTCTTAATCAATCCCTTGGTCCTCCTTTGCTGAATTCTAAACTGCTCCCAATCCTCAGGTCTGTTGTTCCTTTCTGTCGAATGTATATGCCTCTTCCGTGAATCTAATACTATCTCTAATTTTCCTTGGAAGCCATGGTTTGGCTACGTTTCCCATTTTACTTTTGCGCCAGACAGGAGTAAACAATTGTTGCAGTTCATCAATGCACTCTTTGAATATTGCCATTGCCTTTCCACCATCATTCCTTTCAGTAACGTTTCCCAATCCATCATAGCCAACTCGTGCCTCATACCTTCATACTTTCCTTTATTAAGTTTCACGACCCTAGTCTCAGAATCAACTACGTCACTCTCCACCTTCGAGTCATAGATTCGTACAGCATAGAAACAGGCCCTTTGGCCCACTGCGTCCAATCCGACCATAATGCCGATCTATACTGATTCCACGTGCCTGCATTAATTCCATATCCGTCTATGCTTTGCTCATTCAAATACCTGTCCAGATGACTCTTAAATGTGGCTACTGTTCCTGCCTCCACCATCACCTCTGGCAGCTCATTCCAGATACGCACTATTCTTTGTGTGTAAAATTTACCCTTTTAATCCCATTTAAACCTCCTCCCTTTCATCTTAAATCTATGCCCTCTAGTTTTAGTCACCCCTACCATGGGAAACAGACTCTGGCTACCTGCTCTGTCTATGCCTCTCATAATTTTATATACCTCCATCATGTCCCCTCTCAGCCATCTTTGCTCCAGGGAAAACAGACCCAGCCTACGCAATCTCTCTTTCTAACTCAAGCCCTCCAAACCAGGCAACATCCTTATAAATCTTTTCTGCACCCTCTCTAGCTTAATCACATCTTTCCTGTCGTGCTGCGACCAGAACTGCACACTGTACTCCAAATGCGGAATAACCAATGTTATGTACAACTGTAACATGACGTCCCAACTCTTGTACTCCATGCCGCAGTTGATGAAGACAAGCATGCCATATACCTTCTTCGCCACCCTGTCTACCTGTGTTGCCACAATCAGGGAACTATGCACTTACACCCCAAGGTCTCTCTTCTCAACAACACTCCCCAGGCCCTGTCATTCACTGTATATGTCCTGACTTGGTTTAACTTCCCAAAATGCATCACTTCGCACTTGTCTGCATTAAATTCCATTTGCCAATCCCTTGCCCACTTTCCAAGTTTATCTATATCCTGTTGTAACCTTAGACAACCTTCTTCACTTTCTACTATTCCATCAATTTTTGTATCATCTGCAAACTTACCAATCATGCCCCCGACATTCATATCCAAGTCATTAATATATATGACAAACAAGAGAGGGCCCAGAACCGATCCCTGCGGCACACCACTGTTCACCAGCCTCCAATCTGAAAAACAACCCCCCACTACCATCCGATCACCAAGCCAAATTTGTATCCAATTGGCTAGCACACCCTGGATCCCATGTGTTTGAACCTTCTGGACCAGCCGACCATGCGGGACCTTGTCAAAGGCCTTGCTAAAGTCCATGTAGAAAACGTCCATCGCCCTGCCCTCGTCAATCCTCTTGGTCACCTCCTCAAAAAACGTAATCAAATTCCTGAGACATGATTCCCATGCGCAAAGCCATGCTGACTATCCCTAATCAGACGTTGCCTTTCCAAATGCATATAAATCCTGTCTGTCTGAATCCCTTCCAGTAACTTTCCCATCACTGATGTAAGGCTCACCGGCCTGTAGTTCCCTGGCTTATCACTGCTGCCCTTATTAAATAAAGGCACAACATTAGCTATCCATCAGTCTTCCAGTATCTCACCTGTGGCGAACGATAATGCAAAAATCTCTGCTCGGGCTCCAAGAATATCCTCCCTTTCTTCCCATAGCATCCCAGGATACACCTGGTCAGGCCCTGAGGATTTATCTACCTTAATGCGCTTCAAAACCTCCAACACCGCCTCCTTTGTAATGTTGATATGCTCCAGGATATCACTGTTCCCTCCTGTGAACTCAGTAGCTTCCATGTCATCTCCATGGTAAATAAAGACGAGAAGTATTCATTTAAGACCTCGCCCATTTCCCGTGGCTGCACACGTAGATTACCACACTGATCCTTAAGGGGACCGACTCTCACCCTAGCTACCCTTTTACTCTTAATATACTTATAGAATATTTTAGGCTTCTCCATTATCTTATCTGCCAGGGAAAACTCATGGCCCCTTTTCTCCCTCCTCATTTCTTTCTTGAGTGTACTCCTCCATCCACTGTACTCCTGGAGGGACTCGTTTGATCCCCGCTGCCTATACCTGACATATTCCTCCTTCTTTGTCCTGACCACATCCTCAACATCCCTCATCAACCAAGGTTCCCTAAACTTGCCAGTCTTGCCCTTCCATCTAACAGGAATATGCCGGCCCATAACTCTCCTATCTCACTTTTAAAAGCCTCCCACTTGCCAGAAGTCCCTTTACCTGTAAACAGACCCTTCCATTCAGCTTCTGAGAGTTCCTGTCTGATGCCATCGAAATCAACCTTCCTCCAATTTATGACTTCAACCTGAGGACCAGTCCTATCCTCTTCCATAACTATCTTGAAGCTAATAGAGTTATGGTCACTGGTTCCAAAGTGCTCCCTCACTAACACATCATCCACCTGCCCATCCTCATTTCCAAAGAGGAGGTCGAGTGTAGCCTTTTCTCTCGTAGGGCCATCCATATACTGTTTCATAAAACTATCCTGGACACACTGAACAAATTCTTGCCCATCTGATCCCTTAGCACTAAGGCAGTCCCAGTCAATATTTGGAAAGTTAAAATCACTTACTAGTACAACCCGAAAATTCCTACACCTATCTGTGATTTCCCTGCATATATGCTGCTCCAATTCCCTCTGACTATTGGGGGGCCTATAGTATAATCCCATCAAAGAGATCACCCCTTGCTTATTTCTAAGCTCCACTCATATGGCCTCACTGGACGTTCCCCCCGGGATATCCTCTCTAACTACTGCCGTGATGTGCTCCCTAATCAATAGTGCAACTCCCCATCCTCTCTTCCCTCCAACTGAAGCATCGGTACCCCGTAACATTGAGCTGCCAGTCTTGCCTATCCCTCAACCACGTTTCTGTAATAGCTATAATATCACAATCCCATGTACGGATCCATGCTCTGAGTTCATCTGCCTTACCTGTAAGGCCTCTTGCATTAAAGTACTTGCAGTTTAGTCGACCAGACCTTCCACGCTCCCTGTCAGGCCACTGCCAGGCCCGCCTACTGGACTTGCTTGCATTAACCTCTACATTGACCTTAACTATCTCATCGGAGAGACTACTACTTTGAGTCCCACCTCTCTGCAAGACTAGTTTAAACCCTCCCGAGTAGCACTAACACACCTCCCCGCAAGGATATTGGTCCCCTTCCAGTTTAGATGCAATCTGACCCTCTTCAACAGGTCACCTCTGCACCAGAATTGATCCCAATGATCCAAGTAGCTGAAGCCCTCCCGCCTACACCAGCTCTTCAGCCACACTTTCATTTGCCTAATCCTCCTATTCCTATCCTCACTAGCACGTGGCACAGGGAGTAATCCTGAGATTCTTCTTCTTCTTTGGCCTCCTTGTCTCGAGAGACAATTGGTAAGCGCCTGGAGGTGGTCAGTGGTTTGTGCAGCAGCGCCTGGAGTGTTTATAAAGCCCAATTCCAGAGTGACAGGCTCTTCCACAGGTGCTGCAGAAAAATTTGTCTGTCGGGGCTGTTACACAGTTGGCTCTCCCCTTGCGCTTCTGCCTTTTTTCCTGCCAACTATGAAGTCTCTTCGACTCGTCACACTTTAGCCCCTCCTTTATGGCTGCCCGCCAGCTCTGGCGATTGCTGGCAACTGACTCCCACGACTTGTGATCAATGTCACAGGACTTCATGTCGCATTTGCAGACGTCCTTAAAGCGGAGACATGGACGGCCGGTGGGTCTGATACCAGTGGCGAGCTCGCTGGGCAAAGTGTCTTTGGGGATCCTGCCTTCTTCCATGCGGCTCACGTGGCCAAACCATCTCAAGCGTCGCTGACTCAGTAGTGTGTATAAGCTGGGGATGTTGGCCGCCTCGAGGACTTCTGTGTTGGAGATACTGTCCTGCCACCTGATGCCAAGTATTCTCCGGAGGCAGCGAAGATGGAATGAATTGAGACGTCGCTCTTGGCTAACATACGTTGTCCAGGCCTCGCTGCCATAGAGCAAGGTACTGAGGACACAGGCTTGATACACTCGGACTTTTGTGTTCCGTGTCAGTGCGCCATTTTGCCACACTCTCTTGGCCAGTTTGGACATAGCATTGGAAGCCTTTCCCGTGCGCATGTTGATTTCTGCATCTAGAGACAGGTAACTGGTGATAGTTGAGCCTAGGTAGGTGAACTCTTGAACCACTTCCAGAGCATGGCCGCCGATATTGATGGATGGAGCATCTCTGACATCCTGTCCAATGATTTTCATTTTCTTGAGGCTGATGGTTAGGCCAAATCCTGAGATTACCCCTAGAGGTTCTACTTTTCAACCATCTGCCTAACTCCCTATATTTACTTTGCAGGACCTTATCTCGCTTCCTATCTATGTCGTTAGCACCAATATGGACCACGACCTCTGGCTGCTCACTCTCTCCTTTCAGAATTTCCTGCAGCCACTCCGAGACATCCTTGACCCTCGCAGCAGGGAGGCAACATACCATCGTGGTGCCTCTTTTGCGGCCACAGAAACGCCTACCTGCACCCCTTACGATAGAATTCCCTATCACGATAGCTCTTACACCCCTTTTCCTGCCCTGCTGTGAGACAGAGCCCTCTGTGGTCCCATGGGCCTGGCTGTTGCTGCTTTCCCCTGGGAGGTCAACCCCCCAACAGTATCCAAAGCGGTCTATCTGTTTGAGAGGTTGTGGCCACAGGGGACTCCTGCACTACCTGCCTGTGCCTACTACTCTGTCTGGTGGTCACCCATCCCTTTTCTGCCTGTGCAGCTATTATCTGCGGTGTGACCACCTCGCTAAACATGTTATCCACGACTTCCTCAGCATTATCGATGCTCCACAGTGAATTCACCTGCAGCTCCATCTCCATAATGCGGGTCACCAGTCGTTGCAGATGGACCCACTTCCTGCACGCATGCCCACTAGGGACACTGGAAGCATCCCTGATTTCCCACAAAGGGCAGGAGGAGCAGATCACGGGGCTGAACTCTCCTGTCATGACCTACCCTTAGACTAATTCGTTACACCCTTAATTTAAAAAAATACTAATTACATGAGGGGCCTTTTTCTATCCACTTCAATCTAAGATTCTTAATAAACTACACTGAATTAAAAAAAGAAACACTTCAGTAGTACTCACCTTATCACCAGAGTTATTTTCCCACAAAAATAAACTTTTCACTTTTTTAAAGATATCCACATGCACTAATAGCTGCTACGCACCCAACCAATCAGCTTGCAGCTCTCCTCTGTCGTCACTGTTGGCGTTCTTCCTGAAGAATTCTATTATATTATGGTCGCTCATCCTCAAGGGATTTCACACAACTAGATTGCCAATTATTCCTCTCTCTTTACACAATACCCAGTCTGGGATGGCCTGTTCTCTATTTGGTTCCTCAACATATTGGTCCAGAAAACCATCCCGTATACACTCCAGTAATTCCTCCTCTACGTTATTGTGCCAAATTTGATTTGACCAATCGATATGCAGATTTAAGTCACCCATAATTACAGATGTTGCTTTATCGCATGCATCTCTAATTTCCTGTGTAAGACCATTCCCACATCCCCACCACAGTTTGGGGGTCTATATATAACCCCCACTAACGTTTTTTGCCCCTTAGTGTTTCTCAGCTCGACCCATACAGACTCCACATCATCAGATCTCATATCCTTCCTCACTATTGTATTACTTTCCTTTGTAACCAGAAATGCAACTCCACCGCGCGTGGAAATAAGCCATTTTACTGATGGTGTGAATATTTGGTCAGAAGCTCATCTCAAGGCATCTCAAGGTTAACTATGTAAACAAGTTTGTGAACAGTTTGGCTTCGTCTCAAACATTTACAAAGGAGAGGGATGGAGTGTGTAGCTAGGAAATATTTGAAGCAGAGACAGAAAGCAATGGCTTCAATCTTCTCAATATTCAATTGGCATTGCAGATGTGTGAGGTAATACATTTTGAAAGGAGGAATGAGGAGAGACAATACAAGTTAAATGGTATAACTATAAAGGTGGTGAAATAACAGAGACACCTGGAGTATTTGTACACAAATCTTTGTAGCCAAACCGTTGATAAATGTATGGGATCCTGGGTTTTATAAATAGAGGCAAAAAGAGCAAAAGCAAGGACATTATGTGAAACATATATAAAATACTAGTTCAGCTGCACCTGAAGTCTTGTGTCGAATACTGGGAACCATACTTTAGGAAGGACATGAAGTCTTCAGAGAGGGTAAAGAACTGTTTTACGAGAATTTGTGCAGGCATGAGGGATTACAGTTATGTAGCTGGGGTTGTTCTGCTGAGAGCAAAGAACTTTCAGAGGAGATTTGATTGAGCTGTTTAACATTAGGAAGTGTTTAGATAAATTAAATAAAGAGAAACTGTTTCCAATGTCCAAGGGGTCACTAACCAGAGACACAGATTTAAGGCGATTGGTAAAAGAAGCAGACATGAGGATTTTTGTTTCTGAGTGGTTTGGATTTGGAATGCACTGTCTGATAGGCTGATGGATACAGATTCAATAGTAGATCCCAAATTGTAATTGGATAAATATCTGAAGCCGAAAAAATGTTAGGATATAGTGAAAGAGTCAGGGAGTGGGAGTAACTGGATTGCTCTTTGAAAGGGCCAGCACTGACTTGATGGGCAGAATGACATCATTCAGGGCTGTGCTATTCTATGATTCTATGATTGTTCCAGCCTGTACTTTCCCAATATTCTTATCCTTTCAGCAGCTGTCTGATAACACATAACAGCTGTGTTACCAAATTAGAAACACATGGGATTAAAGGCCAATGTCAGCCGTGGCTCAGTTTGTCGCTCTCTCTCCTTTCAATCACAAGCTTCTAGGATCAAGTGCCATTGAAGGACTTGATCACAAGAAACGAGCTGACACTGTAGTGACAGTACTGAGGGAGTGTTGCACTGTCAGAGGTGCCATCTTTAGAATGAAACGTTAAACCAAGGGCCCGTCCGCCCTCTCCAGTGAATGTTAAATATCCTATCGCACTAAGTAGAATCAGAGTAGGGGAATTATTCCCGGTGTCCTGGTCAGTATTTATCCTTCATTCAACATGACAAGAACAGATCTGATCATCATCACATTGCTACTTGTGGGATCTTTTTGTGCAGAAATCAGCTGCCCTGTTAGCTACATTGCAAGACTGACTAAACGTTCAAAAGTACTTATTGGTTGTAAATCATTTTGGGACAAACGGTGATCATGAAGGCGCTACAAAAATGGAAGCCTGTTCTTTTATTTTCAATCCCAACATGCGGGAAATTAGCTCTGTGACAGAAAGCAGAGAGTAGTGGAGAATGGTTATTGTTCAGTCTGGAGGGAAGTACACAGTGGGGTTTCCCCAGGGTCACTGGTGGGATCACTGTTGCTGTATGTTAATGCAATGAGCTTGTGTACAGAGGGGATAATGTCAAAGTTTTCAGAGGGCAGGAAACTCAGAAATGTTAATAAACAGTGAGAAGGATAGTAACAGACTTCAGGAGGACAGAGACTGACTGGTAAAATGGACAGGAACATGGCAGATGTAATTTAACACAGTGAAGTGTGAAGTGAGACATTTGGGTAGGAAGTATGTGGAGAAACAATATAAACTAAATGGTACCATCATAAAGGGGTGCAAGATTAGAGAGACCTGGGGTGTACACACACAGATCTTTGAATGTAACATGTAGTGTTCTTGGTGTTAGAGAGAGAGGCACAGAGTAATAAAACTCATGAGGAAATGCTGATTTTTATACATCATTGATTTCGTCCCAACTGGAGAATTGTGTCCAATTCTGATCACCACCCTTTGGTAAGGATGTCAAGGACTTAGTGAAGATACAGAGGTGATTTACTAGAATGGTACCAGGGATCTGGGAATTCAGTTACGTGGAGAGATTGGAAAAGCTGGCATTATTCTCGATAGAGCAGTGACGGGTAAGAGGTGATTTAACATAGAATTCAAAATCATGAAGGATTTTGATAGGGTAATTAATGTGAAACTGTTTCCAGTGTCAGGAAGTTCAGTATTAATAAGACACAGATTGAAGGTAATTGACAAAGAACCAGAGGTGAAATGAGGAGAATTTTCTTACACAGCGAGTTGTTGGGATCTGGAATTCACTGCCTGAAAACATGGTGGAAGCAGATTCAATAATATGTTTCAAAAGAGAATTTAAGAAATACCTGAATAGGAGGCCTGGAAAGAGGAGGGAAGAGTAACTAATTAGATAGTTCTTTCAAAGTGAAAGCACTGACACAATGGGCCGAATAGCCCCCTTCTGTCATAGGGATTGTGATTCGTGACGTGCCTGTGTCCGTTCCTGTTGAGGCAGGTGACATACAAAGCTCCTGCTGTCTCCTCATTTCCATGAATTCAACTTGCTGCCCAGGGTGACCCGCACTGCTGTCTGTCTGCACGCTTAACAGGGACCTAACTCTGTGTGAGACTGGCTCATGTTTCAGCCAGCATTCAGCTCTTAAATGCAGTCTATCCCTCTTAAAGGGAAGCTGCACTGAATCACAGAAGGCTGCTGCTGCTGCTGCTGCTGACTGTGAATGTTGCAATTCGAGACAAGGTAAATGTAATACACGGACAGGAGACACGGCTCTGCAGTTCACGGATATGGTGCTGGAGGCCTTAGTCATGGAGGGTGACAGGAGCAGAAAGGTCATGTTTCCGTGAGGTGGGGTGGAGTCCCTTAAGGAACGGCCTCCGAAGGGAATGGGAGCAGGCAGCCAGGGAGGTCAATGCAAGAAGTCTGGCCCCAAGGACCTGGCAGCAGAGCCAGAAGAAGTTTGATGAGTTCACACGGGTGATCAATGTCAGTGAATTCATCTCCACATGGCATCTCCTACCCCCAACATCACCAACCTCTCACACTGCTCAATGTACCAAACCTCCATCACTCACCCATCAGCAGTCCCTTACACTCAGGACTCACACCTAACATTCACATACTCCACCTCACCCTCACATACCTTCCACTGATACCAGCCTCACACCCACCTCTCACTGCCTCCCCATTCACCAGCTATTCAACTATCACCCAAACACAGTGCCACACAATCACTGACATTCTTCCCTCTCTCTTATAGGACAGGGCGGCCCATAAACACAGGGAGCAGCAGTGTTCCGGCGAGGGCCAGGCATACCTTCATCCCCTGAGCCTGAGGGAGGAGATGGTTCTCCATATAATGGGACCGGCTTTGACTGAGCCCGTGGCATCCGGCATCACCGAGAGCATTTAGGATGATGCTATATTCCTGCCTTATGTCCCTTCTTAACTCCCACTTTCCCCTCATCCTTCTGTCTGGGATGATGTACAAGCTACAGATGGTGGGACCATGGACCTCCTGCTTTCCATCCCGCCCCCAGTCCCTCTCCACAACCCTCCCCTGCTGATTTTATACTTTGCAATATCACCCAAAACAGCCAGTTTCCCAGTCACAGCAGCTCCAGGAGACAGAGAGAGAGCAGCAGTACAGAACTGAAAGTGAAGCCCCATCACTTGGTCTGATACTCACAGTCACCAGATCAAATACTTACACTGTGTGGACCTTAGAGGCTGGTATAGAGTCGGAATATGCACGTGGTGAGTCACCGAGCACGAGTAAGCTGCAGCCAGGCCAGTGGGAAAGGATAGTCCATGTGTCAGATCACCGGAGGGTGAGGTCACAAACGTGTTATAATTCACAGGACTCAGATGTTAACATTTCTGGAACAGCATACAGGAGAATGCTGATGGACATGTACACTGAAATACTTTGTCCATTGACAGGTCTGTCAGACTGTCTGTTGTCACTGTCAAGGAACATGGAGGAGTCCAGCTCCAACATGGCACAGGACATTGCACAGAGCTTGAAGCCCATTCTTTCAGCTGTGGAAGTGGTCCCTAACTCCATGACAGCACTAGCGGACCCAGCCGTGATACAGTGTCTGGTGATCATTGTCTCAGCTTCCACTGCAGCACAGACGGCAGACACCCAACGTCTCAGTGCTTCAGTGGAAGCTCAGACTGAGGTCATGGGATCCATGCTTGCTGCCATGCAGGATCAGACTGCTGTCATCATGGCTGTGGATCTCAGTGTTCAAAGGAGTTTGCAGGATCTCACAGAAGTCCAGCAATCTGTGATCCAGTAGATTACTAGGATTGCTGAGGTGTCGCCCCGTGGGAATGACAGTGTCTCCGTGGAGCATGAACCTGCTGTCCTCTCTCAGGACGACAGTATTTGTTCTCCATTCACTGTCACTCCTTCAATGTCCCTGCTGTTACCATTCAGCCAGCCCAGGCTGCTGCCGCCTATGTCGAGGTGGTGCAGTCTGAATCCGAGCCCTCAAGGCCCAGAGCTGCTCGAGGACGTCCTGCAAGGTCATCTGCATTCTCCCCAGTAAAGGTCAGCAGCCTTCCACCAGCCATGCTGCAGCCACTGGGGAAACACTGTATAGGAGCACGAGGCAAGTGGAGGGAACCCACAAGACAGGCACTAAGGGAATACACAAGGGTGAATAGTTCAGTTTTGTTTGTATAATTGGATGTGTTGTTTGATAAATATTTTAATGAAATGGTTTTTGTTGTTGTTCTTTATTGCAGGATGGTGACCAAGGGGACACTGTGATGGGGCGTCTCAGATGGATTTAATGGTGGAGAATGGAGGATCCATGGTGGGAAAGGGAAGTTGTACTATGGGAACCGGTATCTTAGTGGACACTCTCCAACAGCCTGTCCGGGTCGAAGGCATCCAGGCAATATCCTCCCTTCCTCCTCCTGAGGTGTCCTCCGTATTCCTGGTGCCAATGTCATGTAAAGATTGGGGTAATCATTGTCTCCGAGGAGCCACATATTTTTTCTCTACAGAGTCCTGACAGTCACGGGAATGTCTGCCTGCTTCAGAATGAAGGTCTGGTGGCTGCTGCCAGGATAGTGGACACTCACCAACATGATGTACTGGGCATCCTCACACACCAACTGTACATTAATGGAGTGAGAGTTCTTTCAGTTCCTGTACCTCTCCCCGTTGACATGGGGCCCCCGCAGAGACACCTACACCATCAGGAATGCCGTTATCCTGACAAAGCCACGGGATCTCTCATCCTGCTTCTCCCTGCTAAGGGAGCAGACAGTATTATTCACCTCACCCGACATAGATGGCCTCCATCACACAGCAGATATATCAATGGACAACACACAGTCCTCACAACTACAGGCCAGTTAGTCCAAAATCAGTGGTGGTAAAGGTTTTAGAACAATATCAGGGATAAAACAGCTGGCATTTTGAGAAGTTTGAGTTAATTTAGGATAGCCAGCATAGATTTACAAAAGGAAAGTCATGTTTGACAAATATAATTGAATTTTTAATGATGTAACAGAGAAGGTTGATGAAGGGAATGTGATGGATGTTGTCTATATTGGTTTGAAGAATGCGTTTGATAAAATACCACATAAAAGGTTAATTGTCAACGTTGAGCCTTATGGAATGGGCTGGTCAGTGTCCAATAGAATAAAAAAAATGGATAATGTACAGAGAACAGTGTGTCATATTAAATGGCTGTTTTTCAGACTGGAAGATGTTAGACAGTGGGTGTTCCCCCAGGGTTGGTGCAAGGGCCACTGTTTTATTTTGCTGTGCATAAGTAACTTGGATCTTGGAATACAGAGTAGAATTTCAAAATCTGTCTCTGATACCAAACTTGAAGCTGTGACAAACAGTGAGGATGTTCAGAACCACTTACGACAGGCCAAAGATAGTGAGTAGAATGGGCAGACACGTGGCAGATAGAAATGTGAGACAAGTGTGAGGTGATGCATTTTGACAGAAAGGATTGGAAGGCAATATGGTAACAGTTGTAAACAGTGTGCAGGAACAGAGAGACCTGTGAGGGCATCGATCGTTAAAGGTGACAGGACATATTGAGAGATTGGTTAATAAAACACATACAATCGTACTTTTCAAAAATAGAGGTATTGAATACAAAAGCAGAGAAGTTATGATGAACGTTTAGAAATCTCTGGTTAGGTCTCAGCTGGACTATTGTGTCCAATTCTGGACAACACACTTCCAAAAGATTGTGAAGGTCCTTGAAATGGTGCAGAGGAGATTTAACAGGATGGTTCCAGGGATGGAGGATTTTAGTTACAAGGTTAGGTTACAAGATTATGACAGATTTAGATAATTTAGACAATGAAAAACTGTTTCCATTAACTGATGAAACAGGCGCAGGCTTGGAGGGCCGAAGGGCATGTTCCTGTGCTGTAATTGTCTTTGTTCTTTGTCCAGAGCTTCCCCTCTCTGCAGCCTCTGCTCCATTTGTTGGTCATGTTACAGACCCAGAGACACTGTAACTACAGTCCCCATACCTCGTCCAGAGTTGGGTCACCAAATCCTCTGTCCTCCCTGAATGTCTGCATCAGCTCACTACACAACCTCTAGAAAACCATCAACAGCACATCCACTAACTTTACAATAGCAGAAGTAAGTCAAAAGCCCCTCATCTGTAAGTTAGATGCCTGGTCTTTTTAACTAACACTCGAGGGGGTTCCTCGTGCTGCTGAATGTATGTTCAGCTGAGAGTGAGTAACACATGCGGTCAGTGGACATACACAGACCAAGTTTCAAAGACATACATCAAAGTTGCTGGAATGGCTGATTGATGTCACATTCAAATCCCTCCCCACACTACGAGCACATGCTTGGTGAATTTGGGCTAGAGCCCTGTGCAGCATTGAGCACTGGAAGTGACCAGCAGCTCAGCTCGTACCATTTTAAGAATCCAAGCTTCCATGGCGTTGGGCCCAGTGATGCTGAAGAGCTGAAAGTCATTGCCAGCAGTAGATATAGAGAAGAAGACCATATGACCGTATGAATTAGGAGCAGAAGTAGGCCATTCAGCCCATCGAGCCTGCTCCACCATTTAATATGATCATGGTTGATATGTTTCTGTCTCGAATTCCACACTCCCATTTACTCCCGATAACCTTTGATTCCCTTGCCCAACAAGTATCTATCTACCTCTGCCTTAAAAATATTCAATGCCCCCGCCTCCACCACCTTCAGAGGCAGAGTGTTCCAAAGTCACACAACCCTCTGAGAGGAAAAAAAATCTCCACATCTCTGCCCTAAAAGTGCGATCCCTAACTTTCAAACAGTGCCTTTTCAAACAGTTACTTTAAAAGAGAAATTGAAGAAAAGACTTCATGGCAAAAGATTGGCAGGAATATAGGAATTATGTAGGGGAATTGGAGGGGTGAGGCCATGGAGGATGTTCAAACACAAGAAAGAGAATATTAAAATTAAGGTGGTGCCAGACCAGGAGACAATGTAGATCAGTGAGCACAGGGGTGATGGTAGATCGGGATTTGGTGTGAGTTACAATACAGGCAGCAGAGTTCTGGATGGGCTGCGGTTTATGAAGATTTATAACTGGGAGGGTGACCAGGATAGATTTGGAAAATTGGAATAGTCAGGTGTGCATTTAACAAAGGCACAGATGAGGGTTTATGCAGCAAATGGGATGAGGCAGTGGTGGAGACGGGTGATGTTACATAGGTGGTATTAGGCATGGTTGGTGATGGAGATGAACTCAGCTCTGGTTTATATAGAACACAGAGGTTGTTCAGCCTCAGACATTGGCCAGGGAGGAGGAAGTGGTTCATGGATAGGGGACAGAATTGCTTATGGAGACCGATCACACTAGCTCCACTCTTCCCAAAATTAAAACTGCAAGAACGAGTGAGCTGCAGCCAGGCCAGGGGGAAAGGATAGTTCATGTGTCAGCTCACCAGAGGGCGAGGTCACAAACGAGTTATAATACACAGGACTCAGATATGAACATTGCTGGAACTGCATACAGGAGAATGCTGATGGACATGTACACTGAGAGACTTTGTCCATTGACAGGCCTGTCAGACAGTCTGTTACCACTGTCAAGGAACATGGAGGAGTCTGGCTCCAAGATGGCACAGGACATTGCACAGAGATTGAAGCCCATTCTTTCCCCTGTGGAAGTGGTCACTAACTCCATGACAGCACTCGCGGACCCAGCCATGATACAATATCTGGTGATCATTGTCTCGGCTTCCACTGCAGCACAGACGGCAGACACCCAACGTCTCAGTGCTGCAATGGAAGCTCAGACTGAGGTCATGAGATCCATGTTTGCTGCCATGCAGGATCAAGCTTCTGTAGTGGGTAGGGCAGAGCCCCCTCCTCTTGCCTCTTGACATAGATTCCCCTCTCTGCAGCCTCTGCTCCATTTGTTGGTCATGTTACAGACCCAGAGACACTGTAACTACAGTCCCCAAACCTCGTCCAGAATTGGGTCACAAAGTCCTCTGTCCTGCCTGAATGTCTGCAGCAGCTCACGACACAACGTCCAGAAAAACATCCAAAGCACCTCCACTAACTTTACAATGGAATTAGCAAGTCAAAAGCCCCTCACCTGTAAGTTCGATGCCTGGTCCTTTGAAATAACAAGTGACTAACACAGGTTGTCAGTGGACATCCACAGACCAAGTTTCAAGGACAGACATTAACACTGTTGGGCTGGTGCACTGACGTCACCTTGAACCCTCCTTACACTAACAGCACATACATAGAACGCCCGGGCAAGTCCCCTGCCCAGCATGGGGCACTGTGTTGGCCACACTAGAAGTGGCCGGCTGTGCAAATAGCATCATTTTATGGATCAAGGTTTCTGTAACATTGGCACCAGCATGAAATTCACAGCCGGGGGAGATAGAGAGAAAAAGCAACTCACTTTCAATGGGGAATTGGGAAAAGAGTTGAAGGCATAAGATTTTCAAGAATATGGGATATGGACAGGGAAATGGGACTAATTGGAGGGGTGAGGCCATGGAGGGATTCAAACACAAGAATGAGAATATTTAAATTAAGGTGCTGCCAGACTGGGAGCCAATGTAGATCAGTGAGCACAGGGGTGATGGGTGATCAGGATTTGGGGTGATGGGTGATCGGGATTTGGTGTATATTAGTTTACAGGCAGCAGAGTTCTGGATGGTCTGTGGTTTATGGAGGTTTATAACTGGGAGGGTGACGAGGATAGAATTGGAATAGTCAAGTGTGGATTTAACAATGGCACAGATGAGGGCTTCTGCAGGAGATTTTTTGAGACAGAGGTGGACATGGGTGATATTACAGAAGTGGTATTAGGCAGGTTAAGTGATGGAGAGATCATAGCGATGAACTCAGCTCAGGTATAAATAGAACATCGAGGTTGTAAACTGTCTGGTTCAGCCTCAGACATTGGCTAGTGAGGTCGATATAGACAGTGGATAGGGAGCAGACTTTGTGAGAGAGTTTGAAGACAGAGGCTTCAGTATTCCCAGGATTTACATGACAAGAGCAAATGTCAGTGGCATATGGTTTATAGATATAATAGTTGGATCCAGAGACTTACCAGGGACAACAATAATAGCGAGGATGGGATAGTAAATCGTATGAATTATCTTTAGTGCATAATAGATTCGCATTTCCAATGTTCTCCAATAATAATCTGCAGTAACTTCGCCAAACCAATAGGATAAACTCTTGCTGCCCATTTTTGTAAAATTCGAATCTATTGTTCTCAGATTATGATCAATCCTTTCCCACTCTCTGGAGCTGCTGTTAGTGTGGGGGTGATGCTCCCGGCTTGGAATAACACATTGAAAGAAATCCCTTATTAATGGAAGTGGAAAACTCTCCAATGACACAATTAGGGTGCGTGGAGACTGACATTAATTACACACACTGAACAAACAGATTCAGTTAACCCCTGTCAAACCAACATTTAGTGTTCCAAAATAAAGTAGAACATTTACCCAGACTGGATGTTATGTATGAGGTTTGTTAAGGGAAGGAGTGGCAGAGTCACTGGCCAGATGCTTTCACTCCTCCTTGGCTATGGGAGTAGTGACAGGGGAGTGGAGTACTTTAAATGATACACCCTGTTTAAAAAAAAAGAGATGGGATAAACCCTGTAACTTCTGACCAATCAGTCTAATGTCGGCGATTGGAAATGTCTAGAGGCCATAACCCAGCTCAAAAATATATCTTTCTTCGAAAAACATCTGATAATAAATGACAAACAGGATGGATAGCTTGATAACCAATCATGTCTGATAATCTTGATCAAGTTAGTTGATGACATAACTGTGAGTGTTGATGAGGTCAGCGTGTTTCGTGTTATGTATATGAACTTTCAAAAGGCCTGTGATCAAATGACATTTCATAGACTTGTTATGAAAAACTGGATGACATGGATTAATGTGAGAGTGATAGTGTGGATATGATATTGACTCAGGGACAGAAAGCAGAGAGAAGTTGTGAACAGGCATTGTTTATTCTGGGGGAGGAGAAGTATACAGTGATGTTTCTCAGGGGTCAGTATGAGAACCATTGCTGTTCCTGACATATAGATAGATGCATGATATAGACTTAAATGTAAAAATAAACAATTTCAACTCCTGCAGATGACATGAAACTCATATGTAAGGGTGGCAAAGGCGCAGACCACAGAATTATCCAACCTCACAGACTGTATATTTTTTTTATTTATCATGGCCTCTCATCCAACACCAATGTATTTCTCACTCTAATTTATTTATGTGTGATTCTCGTGTGAGTGTGTGCGTGAATGAGCAGCGTGCATGTCTATTATTTTATTCAGATCCAGTTTAGATCGTTAAGTATAATAAACTCACCTCTTGTTTAATCTCAAGAAAACCTGTCTGACTGGCTCTTTCACGAGCACAATAAAGATATAAGGTAAAATACTCACTGAGGTGGTCAGCACGTCCAATGTGAAAAAGGAATAAACCCTATTGTGGTCAAATGAGAGATAGGAGAAGAGGGCATCTGGGACCCCTCCTCACATGGCTGTAACAGAAATTGATTGTAACCCAATGACAAACGAGAAATTAGAAGTAGGAAAAACAATTGATTCCCAGAAAAAAAATGAAGATTTCAATGTAGGTTTTATTGTGGTTTTCGCTGCTACAGCACTAAAAAGTTCACATTCGGAGACAGTACCATCCTAAGCCACAGCTTATGAAAATATGAACAGATGAATTAGGATCACGAGTAGGCCACTCGGCTCCTCAAGCCTGTTCTGCCATTCAATAAGGTCATGACTAATCTGATTGTAAACTAGACTTCACATTTCCACCTGCCCCCGATAACCTTTCACCCCCTTGCTTATCAATAATCTATCTACCTCTGCCTTACAAATATTCAAAGACTCTGCTTCCAGCGCCTTTTGAGGAAGGGATTTCCAAAAACACACGACCCTCACAGGAAAAAAAGTATGTTAAATGGGTGACCCCCTTATTTTTAAATAGTGACCCCTAATTCTAGATTCTCCCACAATGGGAAACATCCTTTCCACATCCACCCCGTCAAGACGCCTCAGAGTCCTATATGTTTCAATCAAGTCTCCTCTTACTCTTGTAAAGTCCAGCGGATACAAGCCTAGCCTGTCCAATATTCCCACATAAGACGGCCCGCCCATTCCAGGTATCAGTCTAAATAGCCTTCTCTGTACTGCCCCCAATACATTTACATTATTCCATTAACAAGGAGACCAATACTGTACACAGCACTCCAGATGTGGTCTCACCAATGCCCTGTAAAACTGAAGCATGACCTCCATACTTTGCTATTCAATTTCTATAGCAGTAAACAATAACATGCTATTAGATTTCCAATTACGTGCTGTACCTGCTTACTAGCCTTTTGTGATTCATGCACTTGGACACCCAGATCCCTCTGCATCTCAGAGCACTGCAATCTCTCACCATTTAGATAACAGGCTTCTTTTTTATTCTTCCTGCCAAAGTGGACAATTTCACACCTTCCTGCAGTATACTCCATTTTCCAGGTCTTTGCCCACTCACTTAACCTATCTATATTCCTTTGCAGTCCCCTATGTCCTGTTCACAACTTAGTTTCCTACATATCTTTGTGTCAAGGGAAAATTTAGCAACCATACCTTCGGTCCCTTCATCCAATTCATTTATATAAATTGTAAAAAGTTGAAGATCCCTGTGGTACACCACTCGTTTCATCTTGCCAACCAGAAAATTACACATTTATGCTGACATTCGGTTTCCTGTTAGCTAGTCAATCTTCTTTCCATACCAATATGTTACCCCCGACACCATGAGCTTTTATTTTCCACGATAAACGTTGATGTTGCATCTTATCAAATGCCTTATAGAAATCTAAGTGCAGTACATCCACCGGTTCTCCTTCATCCACAGCACATGTAACTCAAAGAACAAAGAACAAAGAACAACGAAAATTACAGCACAGGAACAGGCCCTTCGGCCCTCCAAGCCTACGCCGATCCAAATCCTCTATCTAAACCTGTCGCCTATTTTCTAAGGGTCTGTATCTCTTTACTTCCTGCCCATTCATGTATCTGTCTAGATACATCTTAAAAGACGCTATCGTGCCCGCGTCTACCACCTCCACTGGTAATGCGTTCCATGCACCCACCACCATCTGCGTAAAGAACGTTCCACGCATATCCCCCCTAAACTTTTCCCCTTTCACTTTGAACTCGTGTTCCCTTGTAATTGAATCCCCCACTCTGGGAAAAAGCTTCTTGCTATCCACCCTGTCTATACCTCTCATGATTTTGTACACCTCAATCAGGTCCCCCCTCAACCTCCGTCTTTCTAATGAAAATAATCCTAATCTACTCAACCTCTCTTCATAGCTAGCGCCCTCCATACCAGGCAACATCCTGGTGAACCTCCTCTGCACACTCTCCAAAGCATCCACATCATTTTGGTAATGTGGCGACCAGAACTGCACGCAGTATTCCAAATGTGGCCGAACCAAAGTCCTATACAACTGTAACAGGACCTGCCAACTCTTGTACTCAATACCCCGTCCGATGAAGGAAAGCATGCCGTATGCCTTCTTGACCACTCTATTGACCTGCGTTGCCACCTTCAGGGAACAATGGACCTGAACACCCACATCTCTCTGCACATCAATTTTCCCCAGGACTTTTCCATTTACTGTATAGTTCACTCTTGAATTGGATCTTCCAAAATGCATCACCTCGCATTTGCCCTGATTGAACTCCATCTGCCATTTCTCTGTCCCACTCTCCAGTCTATCTATATTCTGCTGTATTCTCTGACTGTCCCCTTCAGTATCTGCTACTCCACCAATCTTAGTGTCGTCTGCAAACTTGCTAATCAGACCACCTATACTTTCCTGCAAATCATTTATGTATGTCACAAACAACAGTGGTCCCAGCACGGATCCCTGTGGAACACCACTGGTCACACGTCTCCATTTTGAGAAACTCCCTTCCACTGCTACTCTCTGTCTCCTGTTGCCCAGCCAGTTCTTTATTTATCTAGCTAGTACACCTTGGACCCCATGCGCCTTCACTTTCTCCATCAGCCTACCATGGGGAACCTTATCAAACGCCTTACTGAAGTCCATGTATATGACATCTGCAGCCCTTCCCTCATCAATCAACTTTGTCACTTCCTCAAAGAATTCTATTAAGTTGGTAAGACATGACCATCCCTGCACAAAACCATGTTGCCTATCACTGATAAGCCCATTTTCTTCCAGATGGGAATAGATCCTATCCCTCAGTATCTTCTCCAGCAGCTTCCCTACCACTGATGTCAGGCTCACCGGTCTATAATTACCTGGATTTTCCCTGCTACCCTTCTTAAGCAAGGGGACAACAATAGCAATTCTCCAGTCCTCCGGGACCTCACCCGTGTTTAAGGATGTTGCAAAGATATCTGTTAAGGCCCCAACTATTTCCTCTCTCGCTTCCCACAGTAACCTGGGATAGATCCCATCCGGACCTGGGGACTTGTCCACCTTAATGTCTTTTAGAATACCCAACACTTCCTCCCATCAAAGAAACTCCATCAAAGAAATCCAACAAACTGATTAAACATGATTTAACTTTCATAAATCCATGTTGATTCTGCCTGATTACCTCGATTTGTTCTGAGTGCCCGCTATACCATGCCTAATAATATCTTCTAAATTTTTCCCCAAGACAAATGTGAAGCTAACTGGCCTGTAGTTTCCTGCTTTCTGTCTCCCTCCCTTTTTGAATAAAGGAGTTATATTGCCAATAAAGGAGTTACATACAGAGTGAAGTAACTTGGTATAGGTTAAACGCCCTGTCTGCTGAAAAGTTGAGTAATGCAGCCGGAAGGTTAGGGATTACACTCCGGCCAAATGCTAGGGAATACGTAATCGTAAGACTTGTGGCCAACCATTTTTCATTTGAAGCTGAAGGCTCAAACAGGGTTAGAATCACTAACAGATAGAGTAATGTTAGCTAAGGTAAAACTGGAACAGAAAGAACTAGAATTGGAATTCCAGAGAGAGCGAGAAAGAGCAGAGTGAGTGTCAAGAAAGGGAAAAAGTAAGAGTGTTCCAGAAGGAGAAGGAGGAAAGGGAATTATGGCGGCTCAAACAACTAGATGAAGACCCAGTACACCCAGTGAAGGCACAGCTGCTGACGGAGCTATCCCGAGCTCAGGACCATGTGCTGAGCTCTTAAAGTTTTCCCAGTGCATTCTCAAGTTCAATGAGGAGGATGTGGCAGCTCTTTTCTTTCCTTTTAAAACATTTTCAACGCAACTGCAATGACCGTCAGAGAACTGGACGCTGGTTTTACAAAATAAAATAACAGGAAAAGATGAAAGTTCATCAGATTATGAGAGGGCTGAAAATGCTATCCTGGGCCCATATGAGATAGTACTGGAGCTGGACCAGCAAAAATTCAGAATCTTTGGAAAGCAGCCTGACCAAACCTACCTGGCGTTTGAAAGAGTTAAGCATTTTCGGAACATTGGAACATAGGAGCAGCAGTAGGACATCGAGCCTGTTCCACCATTCAATATGATAATAGCTGATCATCCACTTCAATTCCTTTTTCCGACACAATCCCCATTTCCCGTTATGTCACTGGTATTTATGCCGGGGCATTGAGTACACCAATTGGGACATCATGTTACGTTTGTACATAACATTGGTTAGGCCGCATTTGGAGTATTGTGGGCAGTTCTGGTCGTCGCACTACACAAAAGATGTGATTAAGTGAGAGAGGGTGCAGAAAAGATTCACAAGGATGTTGCCTGGTTTGAAGGGCTTGAGTTATAAAGAGAGACTGGATAGGCTGGGTCTGATTTCCCTGCAGCGAAGGAGGCTGAGAGGAGACATGATGGAGGTATATAAAATTAAGAGAGGCATAGATAGGGTAGATAGCCAGAGACTGTTTCCCATGCTAGGGGTGACTAAAACTAGAGTGCGTAGATTTAAGTTGAGAGGGAGGAGGTCTAAATGGATCAAAGGGGTAAATATTTCACACAAAGTATAGTGGGTATTTGGAATGATCTGCCTGAGGAGGTGGTGGAGGCAGGAACAGTAGTGACATTTAAGAGGCATCTGGACAGGTACTTGAATGAACAAGGCATCGAGGGATATGGAATTAATGCAAGCAGTTGGGATTAGTATAGATCGGCATTATAGTCAGCCCGGACGCGGAGGGCCGAATGGCCTGTTTCTATGCTGTACGAATCTATGACTCCATTTAGAAATCTGTTAATCTCTGCTTTAAACATACTCAATGACTGAGCTTCCACAGCCCTCCGGGGTAGAGAATTCCAAAGATTCACAACCCTCTGAGAAAAGGCATGTCTCCTCATCTCTGTCTTAAGTGGATTTCCACTTATTTCGAAATTGTTTCCCCTGGTTCTAGATTCCCCAACCAGGGGAAACATGTTAGCTGCATCTACCCTGTCTATCACTTTCAGTATTTTGTAGGTTTCAGTGAGATCACCTCTTATTCTTCGAAACTCTAGAGAATACAGGCCCAGTTTCCCCAATCTCTCTTCATGGGATGGTCCCGCCATCTCGGGAGCAAGTCTGATGAACCGTCATTGCACTCCCTCTATGATCATAACATCCTTCCTAAGGTAAGGGGACCAAAACTGCACACAATACTCCAGGGGCAGTCTAACCAAGGTTCCATACAATTGCAGCAAAACGTCACTACTACTGCACTCAAATCCACTTCAATAAAGGCTAACATACCATTAGTCTTCCTAATTGCTTTCTGCACCTGCATGTTTGTTTTCAGTGACTTAGTGACGAGGACATCCAGGTCCCTTCGTACAACTACACTTTCTAATCTCTTACCGTTTAAGAAATACTCTGCACATCTGTTCCTGCAACCGAAGTGGATAACCTCACATCTTTCCACATTATATTTCAACTGCCATGTTCTTGCCCACTCACGAAGTCTGTCCAAATCCCTTTGAAGCCGTCTTGCATCTTCCTCGCAACACTCATTCCCATCCAGTTTACTGGCATCTGAAAACCTGGAAATATTACATTGGTACCCACATCCAAGTCATTGATACATATTGTAAAGAGCCGGGTCCCAAGCACTGATCCCTGCAGTACCCCACTAGTCACAGCCTGCCAAGGCAAGAATGACTCATTTATTCCTACTCTCTGCTTTCTGCCTGTTCTTCTTCTTTGGGCCTCCTTAACTCAAGAGACAATGGATACGCGCCTGGAGGTGGTCAGTGGTTTGTGAAGCCGCGCCTGGAGTGGCTATAAAGGCCAATTCTAGAGTGACAGGCTCTTCCACAGGTGCTTCAGAGAAATTTGTTTGTCGGGGCTGTTGCACAGTTGACTCTCCCCTTGCGCCTCTGTCTTTTTCCTGCCAACTACTAAGTCTCTTCGACTCGCCACATTTTAGCCCCGTCTTTATGGCTGCCCGCCAGCTCTGGCGATCGCTGGCAACTGACTCCCACGACTTGTGATCAATGGCACAGGATTTCATGTCGCGTTTGCAGACGTCTTTAAAGTGGAGACATGGACGGCCAATGGGTCTGATACCAGTGGCGAGCTCGCTGTACAATGTGTCTTTGGGGATCCTGCCATCTTCCATGCGGCTCACGTGGCCAAGCCATCTCAAGCGCCGCTGACTCAGTAGTGTGCAAGCTGGGCATGTTGGCCGCCTCGAGTACTTCTGTATTGGAGTTGCGGTCCTGCCACCTGATGCCAAGTATTCTCCGGAGGCAGCGAAGATGGAATGAATTGAGACGTCGCTCTTGGCTGACATACGTTGTCCAGGCCTCGCTGCCATAGAGCAAGGTACTGAGGACACAGGCCTGATACACTCGGACTTTTGTGTTCCGTGTCAGTGCGCCATTTTCCCACACTCTCCTGGCCAGTCTAGACAAAGCAGTGGAAGCCTTTCCCATACGCTTGTTGATTTCTGCATCTAGAGACAGGTTACTGGTGATAGTTGAGCCTAGGTAGGTGAACTCTTGAACCACTTCCAGAGCGTGGTCGGCAATTCTGCCTGTTAACTAATCCTTAATCCATGCCAGCACATTATCTCCTATCCCTTGTGCTTCAATTTTACTAAACAACCTCCTGTCGGGGACTTTATCAAAAGCCTTCTGATTATCCAAGTATACCACGTCCACCGACTCCCCTTTATCAAATCTGTGCGCAACATCCTCAAATAACTACAACAGGTTCGTCAAACATTGTTTCCCATTTATATATCCATGTTGACTCTGCCCAATCAGATCCATTTATCACATTCTTTAGAATAGAGTATAGCTTGTTCCCAGCGACTGATGTAAGGCTAACATGTCTGTAGTGCCCTGTTTTCTCTCCCCCTCCATTCTTAAATACTGGGGAGACATTTTCTATCTTCTAATCAACAGGAACAGTTCCAGAATCTACAAAATATTGAAAGATATTCACCAATGTATCCACTATTTCCAAAGCTACCTCTTTCAACACTCTGGGATGTAGAATATCAGGTCCTGGGGACATGTCAACCTTCAGCTCCATTAATTTCTCCAAGCTAACCTTCTTACTCATACTAATTTTCTTCACTTCCTCAATCCCCCGAGTCCCTTAGATCTCTAATTCTGGGAGATTTCTTGTATCTTCCTCAGTGAAGGCAGACACAAAATAATCATTCAGCTTCTCTGCCATTTCTCAATTCCCCATTATAAATTCTCCTGACACTGCCTGTAATTGACCCACATTTGTCTTAGCTAAACTTTTCCTTTTTCCGTACCTATAGAGGATTTTACAGTCCATTTTGTGTTTGTTTTTGGCCAGTGATATGAGCGCTCAAGATAGAGCCCACATATGAAACCCTCAGAGCGGTGATCCTCCTCGAGGAGTTCACAAACTCGCCCCCTCGCATTAAACCCCACATAGAGGGCCAGAAGGTTCACAGATATTCTGGCTGATGAATTTTCCCTTGTACGCAAAGCCTTAACCCAAGAGGGAACTCCGTTCCTAGTCACCCCAAAGATCCGAGAATAAAAGGTGGAAGGGTGATCGGAGTCCGAGCAGCCATGGGCAAGAACGAAAAGTGGGACACACAAGGGTCCATCCTCAGGCCAAATAGGACGGTACTGAGAGCAGGAGTAATGGCTGAAGATCTGTATGTTTTCACTGGAATAAGGCAGATCACCATCGAGATGACTAATGGACGTGACGGGGAAAACCTGTAGGATTAATTAGGGTCCACCAGAGCAGTGCAGGAAAACGGGCCCTGATGGAAAACACAGCAGATCAGGCTGTGCTTTTAACTGTCGCAGTCAGAGCCAGTAAACCTACCGCCGAGCGTATGGAAAACTTAACAAAATCCCAGAGTTACCAGGATTTAGTATTCCAAGGTAAAGTGACCCCATACCCCTCGAGTGGCGCAAGCAAGCCCATCGTCATACTGAGGGATGCAGGGGCCACCCAATCCCTTCACCTGGGAAAAGTCATCACATTTCCTCCAGAGAGTACAGTGAATGCTGGAGTGTGAGTGAATGCTATCGGAAGACAGTATATGTCCATACCTTTATATCAGCTGCACTTGGTGTGTGACCCAGTTTCAGGACCGGTAACCATGGGAATTGTACCAAGATTACAGGTGTATGGGTCGACCTGCTCCTGGGTAATGATCTGACAAGGGAAAAGGTGGCAGCTTCCCCAGTAGTTCTTGAGACACCAAAAGAGGTCAGAGAGACAGAACATTTACAGAAGAAGATCCCAGGCATTCTCCCTGATTGTGTGGTGACTCGGTCCATGGCCAAACAATCTCCTGAACTTACACAGCAGACGGATGACTCTACTGTCTGGTTGTCTGAAACCTTCTTTGGGAAGTTAGAGGACCCAAAGTATGTGTTAACAGATCGTCCTTAGTTGAGTCTCTGTGTTAAAAAAATAGCACAGACTGTCCAAACCAAAACTGAAGCAGAGGGAGTTGCAGAGTGCTACTATTTAAAGAATGAGGAGCTGATGTGGCAGTGGAGACCTGCTCACAGACCTGCAGATGAAGACTGGACAGTGGTTCACCGCATAGTGGTGCCGCTGAGGTCCATTAAAGAAATATTAAGAATGGCCCACGAACATCCACTGACTGGACATGTCGGTGTACGAAAAATCGAAGACCGCATAAGAGAACATTTAGACTGGCCACAACTCACAATTCACCAAAGAGAGGGACTTGGTGGATGATAAGCCAATGGAAGGGAGTGTAGATAGTCTCGGTCATGTCGTTATCAAAAAGGAGGCGTTGGGCGTCTTGCAAAGCATTAAGGTAGATATGTCCCCAGGGCCTGATGGTATCTACCACAGAATACTGAGGGAGGCAAGGGAAGAAATTGCTGGGGCCTTGACTGAAATCTTTGCATCCTCATTGGCTACAGGTTTTTAATGGACCTTTTTTTTTTGTTTGGTTTTTCAGTAGATTTATTGGGAATCTAGAATAGTGGGAATGGAGGTAAAGGTAGTTGTATGTTCCTCCTGCAGAATGTGGGAGGTAGGGGTCGCCAAGAGTGTCCCTGCTGACTGCATCTGCGGGAAGTGCACCCAACTCCAGCTCCTCGCAGACGGCGTTAGGGAAGTGGAGTTGGAGCTGGATGAACTTCGGATCATTCGGGAGGCGGAGGGGATTATTGACAGGAGTTATAGGGAGGCAGTCACACCTCAGGTAAAAGAAGTAGGTAGATGGGTTACCGTCAGGGGAAGGAAAGGGAACCAGCAGGCAGTGCAGGAATCCCCTGTGGCCGTTTCCCTCAACAACAGGTATACCGTTTTGGATACTGTTGGGGGGGACGACTTACCAGGGGTAAGCAATGGGGTGCTGGTCTCTGGCACAGAGTCTGTCCCTGTTGCTCAGAAGGGAAAAGGGAAGAGGAGCAGAGCATTAGTCATTGGGGACTCCGTAGTTAGGGGAACAGATAGGAGGTTCTGTGGGAACGAGAGAGACTCACGGTTGGTGTGTTGCCTCCCAGGTGCCAGGATACGTGATGTCTCCGATCGTGTTTTTGGGATCCTTAAGGGGGAGGGGGAGCACCCCCAAGTCGTGGTCCACATAGGCACCAACGACATAGGTATGAAGAGAGATGGGGATTTAAGGCAGAAATTCAGGGAGCTAGGGTGGAAGCTTAGAGCGGGAACAACCAGAGTTGTTATCTCTGGGTTGTTGCCTGTGCCACGTGCTAGCGAAGAGAGGAATAGGGAGAGAGAGGAGTTGAACACGTGGCTGCAGGGATGGTGTAGGAGGGAGGGTTTTGGTTTCCTGGATAATTGGGGCTATTTCTGGGGTAGGTGGGACCTCGACAAACAGGATGGTCTTCACCTGAACCAGAGGGGTACCAATATCCTGGGGGGGAGATTTGTTAGTGCTCTTCAGGGGGGTTTAAACTAAATCAGCAGGGGAATGGGAACCTAAATTGTAGTTCCAGTGTACAGGCTGTTGAGAGTCGTGAGGTAGGGGATAAGGTTACAGGGACGCAAGAGGGCACTGGCAAGCAAGAACTTGGTTTAAAGTGTGTCTACTTCAACGCCAGGAGCATCCGGAATAAGGTGGGTGAGCTTGCAGCATGGGTTGGTACCTGGGATCCTGATGTTGTGGCCATTTCAGAGACATGGGTAGAGCAGCGGCAGGAATGGATGTTGCAGGTTCCGGGATTTAGATGTTTCAGTAAGAACAGAGAAGAGGGTAAAAGAGGGGGGGGGGGTGGCATTGTTAATCAAGGAAAGTATTACAGCGGCAGAAAGGACGTTTGAGGACTCGTCTACTGAGGTAGTATGGGCCGAGGTTAGAAACCGGAGAGGAGAGGTCACCCTGTTGGGAGTTTTCTATAGACCTCCGAATACTTCCAGAGATGTAGAGGAAATGATAGCGAAGATGATTCTCGACAGGAGCGAGAGTAACAGGGTAGTGGTTATGGGGGACTTTAACTTTCCAAATATTGACTGGAAATACTATAGTTCGAGTACTTTAGATGGGTCTGTTTTTGTCCAGTGTGTGCAGGAGGGTTTTCTGACACAGTATGTGGACAGGCCAACCAGGGGCGATGCCACATTGGATTTGGTACTGGGTAATGAACCCGGCCAGGTGTTCGATTTAGATGTAGGTGAGCACTTTGGCGATATTGATCACAATTCGGTTAGGTTTACCTTCGCGATGGGCAGGGACAGGTATATACCGCAGGGCAAGAATTATAGCTGGGGGAAAGGAAATTATGACGAGATTAGGCAAGATTTAGGATGTGTAGGATGGAGAAGGAAACTGCAGGGGATGAGCACAAACGAAATGTGGAGCTTATTCAAGGAGCAGCTAATGCGTGTCCTTGATAAGTATGTACCTGTGAGGCAGGGAGGAAGTTGTCGAGCGAGGGAGCCGTGGTTTACTCAAGAAGTTGAAGCGCTTGTCAAGACGAAGAAGAAGGCTTATGTTAGGATGAGACGTGAAGGCTCTGTTAGGGCGCTTGAGAGTTACAAGCTAGCCAGGAAGGATCTAAAGGGAGGGCCTAGAAGAGCAAGGAGAGGACACGAGAAGTCATTGGCGGATAGGATCAAAGAAAACCCTAAGGCTTTCTATAGGTATATCAGGAATAAACGAATGATCAGAGTTAGAACAGGGCCAATCAAGGATAGTAGTGGGAAGTTGTGTGCGGAATCAGAGGAGATAGGGGAAGCGTTAAATGAATATTTTTCGTCAGTATTTACAGTAGAAAAAGAAAATGTTGCCGAGGAGATTACTGAGATACAGCCTACTCGGCTAGATGGGATTGAGATTCACAAGGAGGAGGTGTTAGCAATTTTGGAAAGAGTGAAAATAGATAAGTCCCCTGAGCCAGATGGGATTTATCCTAGGATTCTCTGGGAAGCCAGGGAGGAGATTGCAGAGCCGTTGTTGTTGATCTTTATGTCGTCATTGTCGACAGGAGTAGTGCCGGAGGACTGGAGGATAGCTAATGCTGTCCCCTTGTTCAAGAAGGGGAGTAGAGACAGCCCTGGTAATTATAGCCCTGTGAGCCTTACTTCGGTTGTGGGTAAAATGTTGGAAAAGGTTATAAGAGACAGGATTTATAATCTTCTTGAAAAGAATAAGTTCATTTGCGATAGTCAGCACGGTTTTGTGAAAGGTAGGTCGTGCCTCACAAACCTTATTGAGTTTTTCGAGAAGGTGACCAAACAGGTGGATGAGGGTAAAGCCGTGGATGTGGTGTATATGGATTTCAGTAAGGCGTTTGATAAGGTTCCCCACGGTAGGCTATTGCAGAAAATACGGAAGTATGGGGTTGAAGGTGATTTAGAGCTTTGGATCAGAAATTGGCTAGCTGAAAGAAGACAGAGGGTGGTGGTTGATGGCAAATGTTCATCCTGGAGTTTAGTTACTAGTGGTGTACCGCAAGGTTCTGTTTTGGGGCCACTGCTGTTTGCCATTTTTATAAACGACCTGGATGAGGGTGTAGAAGGGTGGGTTAGTAAATTTGCGGATGACACGAAGGTCGGTGGAGTTGTGGATAGTGTCGAAGGGTGTTGTAGGGTACAGAGGGACATAGATAGGCTGCAGAGCTGGGCTGAGAGATGGCAAATGGAGTTTAATGCGGAGAAGTGTGAGGTGATTCACTTTGGAAGGAGTAACAGCAATGCAGAGTACTGGGCTAATGGGAAGATTCTTGGTAGTGTAGATGAGCAGAGAGATCTTGGTATCCAGGTACATAAATCCCTGAAAGTTGCTACCCAGGTTAATAGGGCTGTTAAGAAGGCATATGGTGTGTTAGCCTTTATTAGTAGGGGGATCGAGTTTCGGAGCCACGAGGTCATGATGCAGCTGTACAAAACTCTGGTGAGGCCGCACCTTGAGTATTGCGTGCAGTTCTGGTCACCGCATTATAGGAAGGATGTGGAAGCTTTGGAAAGGGTGCAGAGGAGATTTACTAGGATGTTGCCTGGTATCGAAGGAAGGTCTAACGAGGAAAGGCTGAGGGACTTGGGGTTGTTTTCGGTAGAGAGAAGGAGGAGGATAGGTGACTTAATAGAGACATACAAGATAATCAGAGGGTTAGATAGGGTGGATAGTGAGAGTCTTTTTCCTCGGATGAGGGTGGCAAACACGAGGGGACATAGCTTTAAGTTGAGGGGTGAAAGATATAGGACAGATGTCAGAGGTAGTTTCTTTACGCAAAGAGTAGTAGGGGCGTGGAACGCCCTGCCTGCAACAGTAGTAGACTCACCAACTTTAAGGGCATTTAAGTGGTCATTGGAATAGTGTAGGTCAGATGATCGGCGCAACATCGAGGGCCGAAGGGCCTGTACTGCTCTGTAATATTCGAATTCTAATTCAAAAAAAAAGGTGAGGTCCCAGAGGACTGGAGAATAGCCAATGTTGTTCCTTTGTTTAAGAAGGGTACCAAGGATAATCCAGGAAATTATAGGCCGGTGAGCCTTACGTCAGTGGTCGGGAAATTATTAGAGAGCATTCTTCGGGACAGGATTTACTCCCATTTAGAAACAAACGAACTTATTCGCGAGAGACAGCATGGTTTTGTGAAGGGGAGGTCGTGTCTCACTAACTTGATTGAGTTTTTTGAGGAAGTAACGAAGATGATTGATGAAGGAAGGGCAGTGGATGTTGTCTACATGGACTTCAGTAAAGCCTTTGACAAGATCCCTCATGGCAGACTGGTACAAAAGGTGAAGTCACACGGGATCAGCGGTGAGCTGGCAAGATGGATACAGAACTGGCTCGGGCATAGAAGACAAAGGGTAGCAGTGCAAGGGTGTTTACCTGAATGGTGGGCTGTGACTTGTGGTGTTCCTCAGTCCTGTGACCTTTGCTGTTTGTCGTGCCTATAAATGATTTGGAGGAAAATGTAGCTGGTCTGATTAGTAAGTTTGCGGACAACACAAAGATTGGTGGAGTTGTGGATAGTGATGATGATTGTCAAAGGATACAGTAGGCTATAGATCGGTTGGATACTTGGGCAGAGAAATGGCTGATGGAGTTTAATCCGGACAAATATGAGGTAATGCATTTTGGAAGGTCTAATGCAGTGGGACGTACACAGTAAATGGCAGAACCCTTAGGAGTATTGACAGGCAGAGAGATCTGGGCGTACAGGTCCACAGGTCACTGAAAATGGCAACGCAGGTGGATAAGGTAGTCAAGAAGGCATACGGCATGCTTGCCTTCATCGGTCGGAGCACAGAGTATAAAAATTTGCCAGTCATGCTGCAGCTGTATAGAACCTTAGTTCGGCCACACTTAGAATATTGTGGTCGCCACATTACCAGAAGGACGTGGAGGCCTTGGAGAGGGTACAGAAGAGGTTTACCAGGATGTTGCCTGGTCTGGAGAGCATTAGCTATGAGGAGAGGTTGGATAAACTCGGATTGTTTTCACTGGAACGACGGAGGTGGAGGGGCGACATGATGGAGGTTTACAAAGTTATGAGTGGCATGGACAGAGTGGATAGTCAGAAGCTTTTTCCCAGGGTGGAAGAGTCAGTTACTATGGAAAATAGGTTTAAGGTGAGAGGGGCAAAGTTTAGAGGGGATGTGCGAGGCAAGGTCTTCACACAGAGGATGGTGAGTGCCTGGAAGTTGCTGCCGGTGGAGGTGGTGGAAGCAGGTACGATAGCGACGTTTAAGAGGCATCTTGACAAATACATGAATAGGATGGGAATTGAGGATGCAGTCCCCGGAAGTGCAGCAGATTTTAGTTTAGGCAGGCATCAAGATCGGCGCAGGCTTGGAGGGCCGAATGGCCTGTTCCTGTGCTGTACTGTTCTTTGTTCCACGAAGATGTGGTGGAGCTCTGTAAAACTGGACACATGTGCCAGGTTGTGCGGAAGCCACAACCAGCAATAAAACCTGCATCCCTAATTCCCATACAGTTTTTGGGGAACCCTTCAGCAGAGTGCTGGTGGATTGTGTGGGACACATGCTGAAAACAAAGTGGGGTCTACCAGTATCTTCGCACCATTATGGACGGAGTGGACCAATACCCAGAGGCCATTCCCCTGAGGAGCTGTCTCAGCCAATGTAGTGGTGGAGGGGCTGAACCAATTCTTTACACGATATGGGTTGCCTGCTGAGATCCAGATGGACCTGGGCACACATTTAATGTCCAATATTTTTGAAAATGTCATGGGTAATCTAAACATAACCCAGCAGAAGTCCTGAGCCGAGCACCCGCAGTCACAACGGGCTTTGGAGCGGTACCACCAGACCCTAAAGGCAATGATCAGCTCATACTGCTATGAGTAACCCTATGACTTTGACAAAGGGCTGGACTTTCTCCTGTTGGTTACCAGGGACTTATCCAGTGATTTCACTGGCTTTGGTCTCTTTGAATTAGTTTATAGACACGAGATGAGAGATCCTCTTTAACTAATCAAGGAGAAGTTTTTGGGATACAGGGATGAGTCTTCCATGTTAGACAACATTTCCATGCTCTGGCAATAGTTCACGAGAGCCTGTGCAATGGCTCAGGAACACCTAAAAACCTCCCAGATAGCTATGAAAATGTAAGCGGGCAAAAATGCCGCGGCTAGAACATTTCAGGACAGAGACCAGGTATTGTTACTACTCCCAATGCAGGGTGAACCCCTTAAAGCCCAGTTCAGTGGTCCATGTCGAGTGGCAAACGGAATAGTCAGGTAAATTATTTAATTGACACAGCAGACCAAAGGAAAAAAAAGTGAAGGCTGTGGAGGGAATAGACAAGTACAGATCTGTCAGACAGTCTGGAGGGAAGGATTGAAAAGGACAGTGAGGACACGTTCGAGGAGGGCCAGGAGGATTCCCAACTAGAACCCCCTACTCTCCAATTAGCCAACCCTGAAATGTTAGAGAAATTAGACCACACGCTCTCCTCCTTAAATGCAGGCCAAACAGGTACCCTAAAAAGGCTGCCAACAGCATTTGCAGAAACGTGCAAGGACAAAGGAAGGTTTCCAAAAAGGGAAGCCAATGGTGAGGGAGATGGCTGACCTCGTGGAAGTGCTACAGGAGAGTGCAGTGAAAGCCGGACAGACACTTGTGAGCACTAATGTCCCAGAGGACATAGGGCAGATCAGAAAAATAATCCTCCCCATAGTAAAGAGAAAAGGGAAGGGAAAAGACCCTAAAGTGAACAGCACTTATGTACCTCACCAGAAAGCTAAAAGTAAGGTCAGTGTGGATCTACCCACTGAAGAACCCAATGATCAGGTCCCAAACACAAAGCTAATCAAACACAACAATTTCAAAGCAGAACTCAACAAGAACAAAGGCCCAGATGAAACCTCAAACACCTCACAGGGGCTAAAATAAACAATGCATTACACACTGTCGGTTTAGGGAGAAAGGTTATCAAGGTGCAGGAACCTGAATGATTCAGGCTTCATTGCAAGAGAGAAAAAAAAACAATGTAATCGCTGATGAATTGTCCAGGGTGGAACCCGACACGTAACCATCCCAGAAAAACTCCAACGCAATTAAGTCAGCACAACTGTAACAGACAATGTCAGCTGCAGTAATTCGAAAATTAATGTGTCAATTTGAGTAGTTGTTATTGAGATTGAATGTGTGTTTCCCTCTATTTCTTCCCACAATTATGTAATGAAATGTTCCTGTTATCACATTTCTTTCCGTGTGCTTCAGCGGTGTCAAGATAATACAATAAGTCAAATGAGGAATTTTAATTCATCGGTTGGAAACTTACAGTAAACCTTAATGGAAAAAAATCCTACAGTTAGCCTTGAAAAATCTGGGAGCCGAGATTGCCACCACAATTGGTATCTGAAACACCTTTTCACATTCCAAGATCTCCAACAGGAGACACATGTCTGATGAGCCTGGAGCGAAAACGTTGGCTTGCTCTAGTTATCGAATTACCGTAGATTGCATTCATTAACACGGCATAAAAGGCCATCCTGACACATTGACTTTAAAAGAACAAACTCCTCCAAGTGTAAATACTGGTATCCTGAGTCCTTGGGAGATAGAAGTTCCTAACCTTGAATCTCATTATAAGTGACCAGAGAACACAGTGAATCAGTCATGAGGCCTTCTGTCCATCTCTGTGAAAGTTGGGAGTTTCCCCTGGACAAAGACGACAAGTCAGTGATTCAAGCTGTGTAGAAGCAGACGGACTGTATCCCGCCTATCTCTCCCCGTCTCTCTGTCAAGATAACAACAGACGTTTGAAAAACACATGTGACTGTGGACCCTCCAAGCCTACAGATTACTACAGACAGAGACACCAGGGGAAGAAAGCCACCCACAAGTCTGCCACCAAGAAAACACTGATCCACGTGGGCCAGCAACAAAGGGCATTTTGACCAGCCAAATACTTCAAGAATACAAATTGAGCCAGAAAACCACCGAATCGTCCAACATCACAGAATGAGTATACTCCAATCCAACCACAAATGTACTTCTCACTCTGTAATATCGTTGTGTGTGATTCTCGTGAGTGTGTGTGTAAGTGTGTGGTGTACTTTTTATGATTTTATTTCGATCGGGTTTAGATTGTTAAGCATAATAAACTCACGTCTTCCATGTTTAAACTCATGAGAACCTGTCCGATAGGTTCCTTCACCATCACACCAAAGGGAAAAGGTAAAATACTCACTGAGATGGTTACCACATCCACTCTCTAAAAAGGACAAACCCTATTGCGGTCAAATAAGAGGAAGGACAAGAGAAGCGACTGTGACCCCTCCTCACCTGGCCGAAACAATAGGCAGGGTTGCGGATGGAGAGAATATGGGAATGAACTCAGATCAGCATGAAATAGATAGCAGAGGTTATAAACTTCCTGGTTCAGCCTTAGACAATTGCCAGTGAGGGAATGTAGATCGTGAATAGGGAATAGAGTTTGTGAGAGAAACTGAAGACACGATTTAAATGACAAGAACTCCAAATCCGTGAAATATGGTTTATAAAACTAAAGTTGGATACAGAGACTTACCAGGGACACCAATAATAGCGAGGATTGGATAATAAATCGATTGAATCAGCTTCAGAGCATAAAGGATACGCCGTTCAAATGTTATCCAACCATAATCTGCAGTGTGCCAGTAAAACCAATTGGAGAAACTCCTGCTGTCCATTGTAGTAACATTCCAATCTATTATCCTCAGATTCTGACCCATTGTTGTAACATTCCAATCTATTGTTCTCAGTTTCTGACCCATTGTTGTAACATTCAAATCTATTGTTTTCAGTTTCTGACCCATTGCTGAAACATTCCAGTCTATTTCGTTCTCAGTTTCTGATCTGTCCTCTCTCTCTCTCTCTCTGGAGCTGCTGATCCCTGTTAATGCCAGCGGTGATGTTCCCGCTGACAATATGGGATAATACATTGAAAGGAGCCCCTTATTAATAGAAGATGGAAACCGTCCAGTGACACAATTAGGGTCCATGGAGACTGACATTGATTACAGTCACGGAACAAACAGGTTCAGTTAACTCCTTTCAATCCAACACTTTTTGTACCACAATAAAGTAGAACATTTATCCAGTCTGGATAGGATATCTGATGTTCAATGAGGGAAAGAATTGTGGAAACAGCAGCAGCACTGGTCAGAATCTTCGAATCCTCCTTGGATATGAGAGTGCTGACAGAGGACTGGAAGGCTGAAAATTTACACCCTGTTTACAAAAGGAGAGGTTGGACAAACCCTGTAACTACTGAGCAGTCAGTCTAATGTTGGTGGTTGGAAACTTCTGGAGGCCGTAACCCAGCACGAAGCACTCGTTGCCTGTAAAATCATGGGTTAATAAATGACAAGCAGCAGAGATAGGTTAACGGGAAATCATTTTCTAATCTTGATCGAGTTCGTTGCGGACATAACTGTGAGTGTTAATGAGAATAGCGAGTTTCGTGTAATGGAATCATAGAAACAAAGAAAGGTTAAGGTACAGAAAGAGGCCGCTTGGCGTGTTATTGCTGTGCCAGCCGATAAACGATCCATCTATTCGAATCCCACCTTCCAGCATTTGGTTAATAACCCTGCAGATTGCAGCACTTGAGCTGCATTTCCAGACTTCTTTTGAATGGGTTGAGGGTCCCTGACTGAACTATCCTTTCAGGCAGTGAGTTCCAGACTCACACCAACGCAGGAGACACAGTACTGAGCCTTGTGGAACGCCACTGGAAAAATCCCTCCAATTTCTAAAATACCCTCAACAATTACCCTTTGTTTCCTGCCCCTGAGCCAATTTCCTATTTCTGGGTTAACAAGTGTTTTCCTCAACTCCCCTCTAATCTTTCCACCAATCATTTTAAATCTATGCCCCCTCATCGCTGACCTCTCTGCAAAGGTGGATAGACCCTTCACCTCCACTCCATCTAGGCCCCTAAAAATGTTGTACATTTCAATCAGATCTCCCCTCAGCCTTCTCTGTTCCAAGGAGAACAACCCCAGCCTATCCAATCTTTCCTCATAGCTGCATTTTGCCAGTCCTGGCAACATCCTCGTAAATCTCCTATGTACCCTCTCTGGTGCAAGTACATCCTTTCTGTAATGAGGTCACCAGAACTGCACACAGTACTCAAGTTATGGTCTACACAAAGATTTATACAGTTCCAGCATAACCTCTGTGCTCTTATATTCTATACTTTGGCTAATAAAGGAATTGATTCCATATGCCTTCTTAACCACCTTATCGACCTGTCCTGCTACCTTCAGGTATATGTGGACATTGACTCCAAAGGTCCCTCACTTTCTCTACACTTCTCACATGTTCCCATTTATCGTATATTCCTTTGCCTTGTTTGACCTCCTCAATTACATCGCCCCATACTTAATCAGGTTGAATCCCATTTGGCACTTTTCTGCCATCGATATCTTCCTGCAGCCGACAGTAATCCTCCTCGCTATCTACCACATGGCCAATCTGTGTGTCATCGACAAACCTCTTGATCATGCTTCTACATTGACGTCCAAATCATCAATATATACCACAAACAGCAGGGGACGCAGTACTGAGCCCTGTGGAACGCCACTGGAAGCAGCCCTCCAGTCAATAAAACACCCATCAACGTCAGGAAGAGTACTGGTTCTAATACTGACCCCTGAGAAATTGCACTGTATACTCCCCCTCCTCCACCAGTCTGAACCATGTCTGTTCACTACTTCTCTCTGCTTTCTGTCCCTGAGTCATTGTCATATCCACACTATCACTGTCACATTAATCCATGTGTTCCATTTTCATAACAGTTCTATAAAATGTCATTTGATCACAGGCCTTTTGAAAGTCTGTAAACATAAGTGTATATACATAATTGCATATGCATGTGCAGGGGTGGAAGATGTTGGTATGGTTCTTAATGAATACTTCGTGTTTCACGTTACAAAAGAGGGGTATGATGCAGATATTGTAGCTAAGGAGGAGGAATATGAAGTATTTGATGTGATATACATAGGGAGAGAGGAAGTATTAATGGGATTAACATCCTTGAAAGTTGATAAGTCACCAGATCCAGATAAAATGCATCCTAGGCTGTTAAAAGAAGCAAGAGAGGAAATAGCAGAGGGTCTGACCATCATTTTCCAGTCGTCAGTGGGTACAAGTGTGGTGCCAGAGGATTGGAGTACTGTTAACATTATACCTCTGTTTATAAAGGGAGCCAGAGTTAGACTGAAAAATTACAGGCCAGTCAGTCTAACCTCAGTAGTGGGCAAATTATTGGAATCTATTCTGCGAGACAAGATAAACTGTCTGTTAGAAAGGCACAGGCGAATCAAGGATAGTCAGCATGGATTTGTTAAGGGATGCTCTAGTTTGACCAACTTGATTGAATTTTTTGAAGAAGTAACAAGGAAGATAGATGAGGGCAGTGCAGTTCATGTGGTCTACATGGAATTTTTATCAAGGTTTTTGACAAGGTCCCACATGTCAGAATGGTGAAAAAAATAAAATCCCATGTAATCCAGGGAAATACAGCCAGGTTGATACAAAATTGGCTCAGTGGCAGGAAACAAAGTGTAATTGTTAAGGCAGGAAACTTATAAATGTAGTAATCAGTGTGAAGGATAGTAGCTGCTTCAGGAGGACATGGACAGTCAGATGGTGAAATGAGAATACACATGGTGAATGAAATTTAACACATAGAATTGGGGAAGTGATTATTTTGTGAGGGAGAATAAGGGGAGTGAAAAGAAACTAAACTGCACCATTTAGAAGATGGTACAGGAGCACAGAGACTGGGTGCGTATGTACACAAATCTTCAATGGTGGCTGCACAAGTTGTGAAGATTTTAAAAATGCATCCGGGATCCTTAGCTTTATAACTAGAAGCAAAGAATAAAAAAAAACACCAGAACATTCCGCTAACACTGGAAATGAATGTTTGAGCCTCAGCCGGGATATTGTTTCCAATTCTGGACAACACATTTTATGAAGATTTCAAGGCCTTGGAGATGGTACCTAGGTGTTATACTAGAATGGTAACAGGGATGAGGGACTTCAGTTATGTGGAGAGAAGCTGAGATTGTTCTCCGTAGAGCAGAGAAGCTAAAAGGGAGATTTAATAGAGGGGCTGAAAATGATGATGTGTTTTGAAGAATAAATAAAGAGAATCTGGTTTGACTGGATGAAGGGTCAGTAACCAGATAACACAGTTTAATGTTGATTAACAAACAAACAGAGGAGAGATGAGGAGATTTTCTTTTCTTTACACAGCGAGTGTTTATGATTTGGAATTCACTTCCTGAAAGGGTTGTGGAAGCAGATTTAACAGAAACTTTCAAAAGGGAATTCTTCTTTCTTTCTTTTGGGCCTCCTTATCTCGAGAGACAATGGATACGCGCCTGGAGGTGGTCAGTGGTTTGTGAAGCAGCGCCTGGAGTGGCTATAAAGGCCAATTCTGGAGTGACAGGCTCTTCCACAGGTGCTGCAGAGAAATTTGTTTGTTGGGGCTGTTGCACAGTTGGCTCTCCCCTTGCGCCTCTGTCTTTTTTCCTGCCAACTACTAAGTCTCTTCGATTCGCCACAATTTAGCCCTGTCTTTATGGCTGCCCGCCAGCTCTGGCGAATGCTGGCAACTGACTCCCACGACTTGTGATCAATGTCACACGATTTCATGTCACGTTTGCAGACGTCTTTATAACGGAGACATGGACGGCCGGTGGGTCTGATACCAGTGGCGAGCTCGCTGTACAATGTGTCTTTGGGGATCCTGCCATCTTCCATGCGGCTCACATGGCCAAGCCATCTCAAGCGCCGCTGACTCAGTAGTGTGTATAAGCTGGGGGTGTTGGCCGCTTCAAGGACTTCTGTGTTGGAGATATAGTCCTGCCACCTGATGCCAAGTATTCTCCGAAGGCAGCGAAGATGGAATGAATTGAGACGTCGCTCTTGGCTGGCATACGTTGTCCAGGCCTCGCTGCCGTAGAGCAAGGTACTGAGGACACAGGCCTGATACACTCGGACTTTTGTGTTCCGTGTCAGTGCACCATTTTCCCACACTCTCTTGGCCAGTCTGGACATAGCAGTGGAAGCCTTACCCATGCGCTTGTTGATTTCTGCATCTAGAGACAGGTTACTGGTGATAGTTGAGCCTAGGTAGGTGAACTCTTGAACCACTTCCAGAGCGTGGTCGCCAATATTGATGGATGGAGCATTTCTGACATCCTGCCCCATGATGTTCGTTTTCTTGAGGCTGATGGTTAGACAAATTCATTGCAGGCAGACGCAAACCTGTCGATGAGACTCTGCAGGCATTCTTCAGTGTGAGATGTTAAAGCAGCATCGTCAGCAAAGAGGAGTTCTCTGATGAGGACTTTCCGTACTTTGGACTTCGCTCTTAGACGGGCAAGGTTGAACAACCTGCCCCCTGATCTTGTGTGGAGGAAAATTCCTTCTTCAGAGGATTTGAACGCATGTGAAAGCAGCAGGGAGAAGAAAATCCCAAAAAGTGTGGGTGCGAGAACACAGCCCTGTTTCACACCACTCAGGATAGGAAAGGGCTCTGATGAGGAGCCACCATGTTGAATTGTGCCTTTCATATTGACATGGAATGAGGTGATGATACTTAATAGCTTTGGTGGACATCCGATCTTTTCTAGTAGTCTGAAGAGACCACGTCTGCTGACGAGGTCAAAGGCTTTGGTGAGATCAATGAAAGCAATGTAGAGGGGCATCTGTTGTTCACGGCATTTCTCCTGTATCTGACGAAGGGAGAACAGCATGTCAATAGTCGATCTCTCTGCACGAAAGCCACACTGTGCCTCAGGGTAGACGCGCTCGGCCAGCTTCTGGAGCCTGTTCAGAGCGACTCGAGCAAAGACTTTCCCCACTATGCTGAGCAGGGAGATTCCACGGTAGTTGTTGCAGTCACCACGGTCACCTTTGTTTTTATAGAGGGTGATGATGTTGGCATCGCGCATGTCCTGGGGTACTGCTCCCTCGTCCCAGCACAGGCATAACAGTTCATGTAGTGCTGAGAGTATAGCAGGCTTGGCACTCTTGATTATTTCAGGGGTAATGCTGTCCTTCCCAGGAGCTTTTCCGCTGGCTAGGGAATCAATGGCATCACTGAGTTCCGATTTGGTTGGCTGTATGTCCAGCTCATCCATGACTGGTAGAGGCTGGGCTGCATTGAGGGCAGTCTCAGTGACAGCATTCTCCCTGGAGTACAGTTCTAGGTAGTGCTCAACCCAGCGGTCCATCTGTTTGCATTGGTCAGTGATTATGTCCCCCGATTTAGATTTGAGGGGGGTGATCTTCTTGATGGTTGGCCCAAGAGCTCTCTTCATGCCATCATACATTCCTCTGATGTTTCCGGTGTCTGAGGCCAGCTGAATATGACTGCATAGGTGTTGCCAGTAGTCATTTGCGCAACGCCTAGCTGTTCTTTGTGCAGTACTTCTGGCTGCTTTAAGTGCTGCGGATGTTAAATCGCTGGGGGCATTCTTGTAGTTCAAAAGTGCAATGCGCTTAGCGGCTATGACAGGTTCCAGCTCTTCATTATGAGATTGAAACCAGTCTGCATTTCTCTTCGCACTTTTGCCGTAGGTGGTCAAAGCTGACTCATAGATGGCGTCTCTGATGTGGGCCCACTTGGTCTCAGCATCCCCTGTGGGAGTGTTTTGAAGGGCTGTTACAAGTGAATTTAGAAATTTTTGTAACAGCTGTGGGTGAGAAATTCTGCTTGTGTTGATGCGCGGGTGGCCCTTTTGCTTGGAATGATGCAACTTCTTTGGTCTGAGTCTAACCTTGCTGCACACCAGGGAGTGGTCGGTGTCGCAGTCCGCACTGTGGAAGCTGCGTGTGATTTGAACACTGTTTAAGGCGGCTCGCCTTGTGACAATGGGGTCTAGCTGGTGCCAACGACGTGATCTTGGGTGCCTCCATGAAACCTGGTGACAGGGTTTAGTGTGAAAGAACGAGTTGGTGATGCAGAGGTTATGATAGGTACACAACTCAAGCAGTCTCTGCCCGTTCTCATTCATCCTTCCAACGCCATAGCGCCCAAGGCAGGAGGGCCATGAGTCATGGTCGGCCCCAACCCTGGCATTAAAGTCCCCCAGCAGGAATTGGATCAATACTAACAGGGTGATTTTCTGGACTGGGAGAAAAAAACAGGGGAGAGGAATAATTGAAAATCTCCTTCAAACAGCTGGAACTGGTACGATTTGTTAAATGGTCTCCTCCTGTGCTGTGTGATTCTCTGACTGACTGATAACAGAAACCATTGAGTACGTATCTCATGTGCACAATTGACTTTCAGCAGTTTTTAATCCCGAGATTAATTGTTACTTGTTTTCTGCTGAAGACAACAGCAGAAAGACAGATACAAGGAGCTGGTGAGATAAATTGTGCTGACAATTTGTTTATTGGGTTATGACGTCTCATTCTGATCACAAACCTCGCCTGGTTTCAATCCGTCAATTACAAACTCATTGATTTTATTACTATTTTATTTCCTGTCTATTTGTTCTCAGGATATGGGTGATACTGACAAGGCCAGCATTACTTCCCCATCCCTGGTTACCATGAGAAAATGGTGAATCTTGAACCACTGCAGTCCCTGTGGTTCTAACAAACAAAATAACATTCAGTATTTTGAGGAGACAGTTTCATCACTGGGAATTTGACAATGAGTTAGGTTTGAACATGAGGATGAGTGTTTTCAAATCAAGATGTTACCAGAGCAGGGGCCAATGTAGGTCAACGAGCACTGGAGTGATGGATGAACGGGACTTGCTTTGAGTTTATATACAGGCAGAAGAGTTTTAGATGAACACATGTTTGTGGCAGAGGCAGTACAGGTTAGATGCAGAGTAAAGCTCACTGTACACTGTCCCCATCAAACACTGCCATGACAGGTCAAGCACGGCTTAGATCCAGAATAAAGCTCACTCCACACTGTCCCCCATTAAATACTCATAGGACAAGTGCAGCACTGGGGTTGGCTGCTGCCTAATTGGAGGTGCTGAGTAGTTAACGAGGTTCAGCTGACTGTGGCTGTGTGAAGAGGCTGGAAGCTGTGTGACTGCTGCAAGAGGGAGAAACTGAGATTGAAGGAAAGGTTTTTCCACATTGGCAACAGGAGTCTGGGGAAAGAGGAGGGGAGAGGAGCTAATTAGATAGCTCTTTCAAAGAGAAAGTACTGACACAATGGGCCGAATAGCCTCTTTCTGTACTGCGCCAATCTCTAATTCTATGAGAAAGAGACAAAGAGTGAAGTGCGTGAGGGAGAGAGACAAAAAACGTGAAAGAGGGAAAGGTCAATAGAAAGAGCGAAAAAATCGTGTTTGCATCACTTTTTCAGCAGAGGAGTCATGATTTGCCCGTCCCCGTTCCTGTTGAGACCGGTGGCACACAAACGTCCTGCTGCCTCCTCATTTCCATGCATTCTCTGTACACCACAAAGCGACCCGGTCTGCTGACTGTCTGCAAGTTTAACAGGGGCCTAACTGTGTGTGAGGCTGGCTCGTGTTTCAGCCAGGCTTCAGCTCTTCAAGGCAGTCTGTCCCTCTTAATGGGAAGTTGTGCTGAATCACAGGAGGCTGCTGTTGCTGATTGGGAATGCTGCAATTGGAGACAAGGTCAATGGAATCTCCGACAGAGAGAGGGCTCTGCTGTTCACGGATGTGGTGTTGGAGGCCTTAGTCATGGAGTCTGAAAAAGGAGAGAGGCCATGTTTCCGTGGAGTGGGCTGGAGACCCTCAAGAAACGTCCTACGAAGGGAATGGGAGCAGGTGGCCAGGGAGGTCAATCCAAGAAGTCTGGCCCTGAGGACCTGGCAGCAGAGCCAGGAGAAGTTTAATGAGCTCACACGGGTGGTCAATGTCAGTGAATTAATCTCCACATGGCATCTCCTATCCCCAACACCACCAAACTCTCACACTGCTCAATAGACCACACCCCCATCACTCACCCATCAGCAGTCCCTAACACTCAGGACTCACACCTAACATTCACATACTCCATCTCACTCTTACATACGTTCCACTGATGCCAGCCTCACACCCACCTCTCAATGACTCCACATTCCTGCAGCTATTCAACTGTGCCAAGAACATCACTCAAACACAGTGCAACGCAATCATTGACATTCTGCCCTCTCTCTTACAGAACATGGTGGCCGACAATCACAGAGAGCAGCAGTGAACCGACGGGGACCAGGCAGACCTTTATCCCCTGAGCCTGAGGGAGGAGATGGTTCCTCACATCATGGGACCGGCTGTGACAGAGCCCATAGCATCCGGCATCACCGAGAGCATTCAGCATGATGTTATGCACCTGCCTTATGTCTCTTCTTAACTCCCACCTCCCCCTCCTCCTGCTGTCTGGGATGATGTACAAGCTGCAGATGGTGGGACCATAAATTCATGCTTTCCATCCCACCCCCAATCCCTCACCCCAACCCTCCTCTTCTGATTTTATACTTTCCAATGACAACCCAAAGCTGCCAGCTCCCCAGTCACAGCAGACCCAGGAGACAGAGAGAGAGAGCAGCATCACAACACTGAGAGTGATGCCCCATCATTTGGTCTGAAATTCATAGTCACCAGATCAAATACTTACACTGTGTGTATCTTAGAGGCTGGTATAGAGTCGGAATCTGCACGTGGTGAGTCACCGAGCACGAGTGAGCTGCAGCCAGGCCGAGGGAAAGGATAGTTCAAGTGTCAGATCACCGGAGGACGAGGTCACAAACGAGTTATAATACACAGGACTCAGATGTAAATATTGCTGGAACAGCATACAAGAGAATGCTGATGGATATGTACACTGAGATACTTTGTCCATTGACAGGCCTGTCAGACAGTCTGTTATCACTGTCAAGGAACATGGAGGAGTCCAGCTCCAACGTGGCACAGGGCATTTCACAGAGCTTGAAGCCCATTCTTTCCCCTGTGGAATTGGTCACTAACTCTATGACTGCACTAGCGGACTTAGCCCTAATACAGTGTCTGGTAACCATTGTCTCAGCTTCCACTGCAGCACAGACGGCAGACACCCAACGTCTCAGTGCTGCAGTGGAAGCTCAGACTGAGGACATGAGATCCATGTTTGCTGCCATGCAGGATCAGACTGCTGTCATCATGGCTGTGGATCTCAGTGTTCAAAGGGGTTTGCAGGCTCTCACAGCAGTCCAGCAATCTGTGATCCAGTAGATTACTAGGATTGCTGAGATGTCGCCCCGGGGGAGTGACAGTGTCCCCGTGGAGCATGTACCTGCTGTCCTCTCTCAGGATGACAGTATTTGTTCTCCCTTCACTGTCACTCCACCAGTGTCCTTGCTGTTACCCATCAGCCAGCCCAGCCTGCTGCTGCCAATGTTGATGTGGTGCAGTCTGAATCCAAGCCCACAAGGCCCAGAGCTGCTCGAGGATGTCCTGCAAGGCCACCTGCAGTCTCCCCAGTGAATGTCAGAAGCCTTCCACCAGCCATGCTGCGGTCATTGGAGAAACACTGTGTAGGAGCACTAGGCAAGTCGAGGAAACCACAAGACAGGCACTAAGGGAATACACAAGGGTGAATAGTTCAGTTTTGTTTGTATAGTTGGATGTGTTGTTGGATAAAGATGTTCATGAAAAGATTTTTGTTGGTGGTTTTTAGGGCAGTATGATGACCAACGGGACGCTGTGATGGGGCGTCTCAGATGGGTGTAATGGTGGAGAATGGGAAACCCATGGTGGGAAAGGGAAGTTCTCCTATCGAACTGGAATCTTAGCAGGGACTCTCTGACAGTCTGTCCGGGTCAATGGCATCCAAGCAATATCCTCCCTGCCTCCTCCTCCTCCTCCTGAGGTGTGCTCCGGATTCCTGGTGCCAATGACTGTGTCCTCATGATGGTGATGATATGAAGGGTGCAGCAGAACACCATGAACTTGAACACCTACTCCAGTGTTTATTTATGGACTCTCCCTGAGCGGTTCAGACGTCAGAAGCATTGCTTCATCACACCGATGGTCTGTCCCACCATGTTCCTGGTGACTCCATTGCTCACGTGATGCACATGTTAATTGTGTGATGTTGGTTGGCGGTGGGAGGTGGTTTGTGGGTGTAGAAACATGAGCTGCATCTAGAGAACGGTTACTTTTATCACCAAGGAGCCAAATTCTGGTTCTGCATGGGGGGACAAAGTGCTGGAACCGGCTGACTGCATCAGAATGAAGGTATGGTGGCTGCTGCCAGGTTAGTGGAGTGGACATTCACCAACATGATATACTGGGCATGGTCACACAACAACTGTACATTCATGGACCGAGAATTCTTTCAGTTGCTGTACCTCTCCCCGTTGACATGGGGGCCGCAGAGCCACATGCACCATCAGGAATCCCGCTGTCCTGACAAATCCACGGGATCTCTCATCCTGCTTCTCCCTGCTGAGGGAGAAAATGATGACATAGATGGTCACCCTCAACTCCCAGAATTATCAATGGACAACACACAGGCCTCGCAACTACTGGTCAGTTAGTTTAACATCAGTGGTGAGTAAGGTTTTAGAAGCATTAATCAGGGAAAAGGGACAACACACACTTGGAGAGATTGAGTTAATTGAGGATTGTCAGCACGGATTTCTAAAAGGCAGACCATGCTTGATGAACTAATTGAATTTATTTAGAAAATCAGAGAAGGTTGATGAAGGGAATATGGTGGATGTTGTCTCCGTGGATTTTATGAAATTATTTGATGAAGAACCACACAAAAGCTGGGTTAATAAAATTGAACCTCATGGAATAGCATCCAATTGGATCAAAAATTGCCCAGAGGACATGAAAAAGAGAAATGTGTTAAATGGTTGTTTTTCAGACTGGAGGATGGTAGACAGTGATGTTCCCCAAGGTTCAGTGCTTAGGACCACTGTTTTTATCTTGGTATATATAAATGACATGGATCTTGGAATGCCAAGTAGAATTTCAAAATTTTCCGAAGATACCAATCTTGCAGGTGTGATAAACAGGGAGGATGCTACAAACCGTCCGCAACAGAGCAAAGAACAAAGAACAGTACAGTACAGGAACAGGCCATTCGGCCCTCCAAGCCTGCGCCAATCTTGATGCCTGCCGAAACTAATACCTTCTGCACTTCCGGGGCCCATATCCTTCTATTCCCTTCCTATTCATATATTTGTCAAAATGTCTCTTAAACGTTGCTATCGTACCTGCTAACACCACCTCCCCTGGCAGCAAGTTCCACGCACTCACCACCCTCTGCGTAAAAAACTTGCCTCGAACATCCCCTCTAAACTTTGCCCCTCGCACCTTAAACCTATGTCCCCTAGTAACTGACTCTTCCACTCTGGGAAAAAGGTTCTGACTATCCACTCTGTCCATGCCGCTCACAACTTTGTAAACCTCTATTATGTCGCCCCTCCACCTCCGTCGTTCCAGTGAAAACAATCTGAGTTTTTTCAACCTCTTTTCATAGCTAATGCCCTCCAGACCAGGCAACATCCTGGAAAACCTCCTCTGTACCGGCTCCAAAGCCTCCACATCCTTCTGGTAGTATGGCGACCAGACTTGCAAGCAATATTCTAAGTGTGGCCTAACTAAGGTTCTGCACAGCTGCAACATGACTTGCCAATTTTTATACTCTATGCCCAGACCAATGACAATAAGCATGCCGTCTGCCTTCTTGACTACCTTATCCACCTGCGTTGCCACTTTCAGTGATTTGTGGACCTGTACGCCCAGATCTCTGCCTGTCAATGCTCCTAAGGTTTCTGCCATTTACAGTATACCTCCCACCTGCATTAGACCTTCCAAAATGCATTACCACACATATGTCTAGATTAAACTCCATCTGCCATTTCTCCACCCAAGTCTCCAACCAATCTATATCCTGCTGTATCCTTTGACAATCCTCATCACTATCCACAACTCCACCAACCTATGTGTCATCCGCAAACTTACTAATCAGACCAGCTACAATTTCCTCCAAATCATTTATATATACTACAAACAGGAAAGGTCCCAGCACTGATCCCTGCGGAACACCACAAATCACATCTCTCCATTCAGAAAAACACCCATCCACTGTTACCTTCTGTCTTCTGTGACCAAGCCAGTTCTGTATCCATCTTGCCAGCTCACCTCTGATCCCGTGTGACTTCACCTTTTGCACCAGTCTGCCATGCGGGACCTTGTCAAAGGCTTTACTAAAGTCCATACCGACAACTTCCACCTCCCTTCCCTCATCAATCACCTTCGTCACTTCCTCAAAAAACTCAATCAGATTAGTAAGACACGACCACCCCTTCACAAAATCATGCTGTCTCTCGCTAATAAGTTCGTTTGTTTCCAAATGAGAGTAAATCCTGTCCCGAAGACTCCTCTCTAATAATTTCCCTACCACTGACATAGGGCTCACCGGCCTATAATTTCTTGGATTATCCTTGCCTCCCTTCTTAAACAAAGGAACAACATTGGCTATTCTCCAGTCCTCTGGGACCTCACCTGTAGCCAATGAGGATGCAAAGATTTCTGTCAAAGCCCCAGCAATTTCTTCCCTTGCCTCCCTCAGTATTCTAGGGTAGATCCCAACAGGCCCTGGGGGCTTATCTACCTTAATGCTTTTCAAGACACCCAACACCTCCTCCCTTTTGATAATGAGATGACTGAGACTATCTCCATTCCCTTTCCTCGGCTCATCATCCACCAAGTCCTTCTCCTTGGTGAATACTGATGCAAAGTACTCATTTCGCACCTCGCCCATTTCCTCTGGCTCCACGGATAGATTCCCTCTCTGTCCTTGAGTGGGCCAACCCTTTCCCTGGTTACCCTCTTGCTCTTTAATCTATGTATAAAAAGCCTTGGGACTTTCCTTAATCCTGTTTGCCAATGACTTTTCATGACCCCTTGTCGCCCACCTAACTCCTTGCTTAAGTTCCTTCCTACTGTCTTCATATTTCTCAAGTGCTTCATCTGTTCCTAGCCTTCCAGCCCTTAAAAATGCTTCCTTTTCCTTTGGGCATAGATAGGACATAGATAGGCTGGCAGAAAGGACAGAGAAGGGACAGGTAGCATTTAATACAGAGGAATGTGAGGTGATGTATTTCATCAGAAGGAATAGGAAAGCAATGTAGGCTGAATGACACAGTTCTAAAGATCGTGCAGGATCAGAGGGACCTGGGCCTCCATATGAATTGATCTTTGAATGTGGCAGGACATATTAGGAGGCTGTTTAGCAAAGTGTTGGAGAATTTTCTGAGCTTTGCTAATTATTACTTAACTTTGTAGAAATGGAAAAACAGGACGCAGCTTGTAGCTAACCTAACCAACGGTCATAAAATGTAGACAGAGCAACTGACCACAACCCACTGTCTTAGGAAGGGACAGAGCTCATGATGGATTTTGGGGAAGTGAACACAGACTGTTCGTTGCTGACTCTTCCGCTTTTATCATGTTTGTGCAACCTAGCCAGAAGTAACGGCCAGATATAGTATCTGGAGTGGGCATTGAATTAAGGAACGAGCTTGTTATTGTTGAAACTGATGTTTTGCAGACCTCAGACTCTGCGTGGTGCACAGTCACGTCGGCGATGTCGTGATCATCTTGTGGGCGTTTATCTAATTGTGAAATTGATAGCTCTGCCTCTGTTATACTATATAAGTCGACGGCGATCTGTAGCTCTTGGGAGTAGCACTGGACCGCCTTTAGGTAAGGTGTGCTCCCCCATGATATCATGCAATAAAGTGTTTGTTCTCAACGTCTGAGTCCAGAGAATTTGTTCACCAATTGGGCACAGTCTGGATTTTCTCCAACACAAAGCATATCAGATCTTGAGTTTCATCATCAGAGACAAAGATACAAAAGCAGGGAAGTTATGCTGGAACGTTATAAAGCTTTGGTTAGGCCCCACCTAGAGAACTATGTCCAGTTCTGGTCGCCACACTTTAGGAAGGATGTGAAGGTCCCTGAGAGGGTGCTGAGGAGATTTACCAGAATGGTTCCACGGATGGAGGTTTTAGTTACAAGGTTAGTTTGGAGAAGATGGAGTTGTTCTCCCTGGAGTAAAGGAAATTGAGAGAGATTTGATAGAGGTTTACAAGATTATGATAGGCTTAGATACGATCGACAAGGAAAAGCTGCTCCCATTAACTGATGAAACACAGACTAGGGGGACACAAATGGAAGGTTTTGGGTAGGAGATGCAGGGGGAATATGAGGAAGAACTTTTTTACACAGTGGATAGTAATGAGCTGGAACTCACTGCCCAGGAGGGTGGTGGAAGCTGAGACAATCAATGATTTCAAAAGGAAACTGGATGGACACCTGAAGGAAAGGAACTTGCAGGGATATGGGGATTGAGCGGGGGATTGGGACTGACTGAATTGTTCCAGAGAGAGCTGTCGCAGAGGGGCTGAATGGCCACCTTCTGTGTCGTAAATATCTCTATCACTCTCTGTGACTCTATGTTGGATATGTCTCCTGCTCCTCTCTGGAAAGATCCAGATACACAGAAGTTCGATGAAACTGTGACGTAAACAGACACTGACAGCTCGATCCTCACCCTGGTGTGAGGCTCCAGGTCGTGTTACAGGAGGTGACACTGCTATATGACCACCTCCTTATTGAATCAGAGTCACCTCACACACTGCTCCTGGGTTAGGTTTAGGTAGGAAAAGTGCTCTTGGAAAACCCGGGGTGAGTAGGGCACAGCCCGCTCCTCCTTCCACTTTACAGAGCTTCCTCTCTCTGCAGCCTCTGCTCCATTTGTTGGTCATGTCATAGCCCAGAGACACCGTAAGTACAGTCCCTATTCATTGTCCAGTCTTGGGTCACGAAATCCTCTGTCCTCCCTGAATGTCTGCAGCGGCTCACAACACAGCCTCCAGAAAACCATCCACAGCACCACCACTAACTTTACAATAGCAGAAGTAAGTCAAAAGCCCGTCAACTGTAAGTTGGATGCCTGGTCCTTTTAAATAATACCAGAGGGGGTTCCTCGTGCTGCTGAATGTATGTTCAGCTGAGAGTGACTAACACAGGCGGTCAGTGGACATGCACAGACCAAGTTTCAACGACGTCCATCAAAGCTGCTGGAGTGGTACATTGATATTAAATTCAAAACCACCCTCAAAGGAACAACACATACATGGTACGATTGAGCTGGAACCCTGCACAACATGGTGCATTGTGCAGGCCACACTGGAACTGGCCGGCTGTGAAGGCTACACTAACAGCACATAAATGATACAACTGGGCTGGAGCTCTGCCCAGCATGGGGTATTGTGCAGGCCACAGTAGAATTTCACATCTCTTTATGGATTACAGCTTCTGTGCCGTCAGCACCAGTAGTGTTGTAAAGTCTAAAATCTTGGATCGGCTCAGATACAGAGGGAAAGAAATTCACTTTAAAAGGAGAACTGAAAAAAATTGAAGTCAAAAGATTTTCATGAATATGGGAATGGAGAGGGGAATGGGACTAATTAGAGGGGTGAGGTCATGGAGGGATTCAAACACAAGAATAAGAATATTAAAATTAAGGTGCTGCCAGACTGGGAGCCAATGTAGATCAGTGAGCACAGGGGTTTAGGGTGATCAGGATTTGGTGTGAGTTAGGATACTGGCAGCAGCGTTCTGTATGGGCTGTGGTTTATGGAGTTTTATAACTGGGAGGGTGACCAGGATAGAATTGGAATAGTCAAGTGTGGATTTAACAATGACACGGATGAGGGTTTATGCAGCAAATGGGCTGAGGCAGAGGTGGAGATGGGTGATATTACAGAGGTGGTAGTAGGTAAGGTTGGTGATGGAGAGAATATGGAGATGAACTCAGCTCAGGTTTTAATATAACACAGAAGTTGTAAACTGTCTGGTTGAGCCTCGGATATTGGGCAGCGTGGAGTATGTGTTTCCCAGATAGGGGATGGATTTTGTGATGGAGACCAATGACATTAGCTACAGTCTTCCCAAAATTTACATTGCAAAACAACATTGAAGTGAAACAGGGTTTACAGATCTCCTAGCCTGAAATAGAGACAGCAACAGCAGCAAAGATGAGAGAGTAAATTACGAGAACTGTTATACAGTTCACAATGGTTTATGGAGCTGATAGCTGGGTATATTCACCAGGAATACAACGGCAGCAAGAAGGGCAGAGTAAATGACAGGAGCAGCAATGCAGTTAAACATGGTTTATAGAATTAATAGATTAATAGAGAGACTTACAAGGGACACAAATAGCAGCCAGGATCGGATAGTAAATGTATTGAATAATCTTGAGTGCACGATAGATACGAGTGTTTAATGAGTACCGATCATAATTTGTGGAAAGATAGTAAAGTTCCGAGGATAAACCCTTGTCCATTGTTGTAACATTCCAATCTATTGTTCTCAGATTCTGATCCATTGTTATCACATTCCGATCTATTGTCCTCAGTTTCTGATCTTTCCTCGCTCTCTCTCTGAAGCTGCTGATCTCTGTTAGTACTAATTTTCCCGCTGACACTATGATATAACACATTGAAAGCAATCCCTTATTAATAGAAGATGGAAAACTTCCAGTGACACAATTAGGGTCCATGGAGACTGACATTAATTACAGTCACTGAACAAACAGATTCAGTTAACCCTTTTCAATCCAATCATTTTTTTACCACAATAAACCGGACCATTTGACCAGTCTGATTGGGAAGAATAATGGTTGCTGAGAGAAGGAATGGTGGCAATAGCAGAGTCACTGGCCATAATACCATTTGCCTTTTTTTCTGCTTGTTGCACCTGCATCCTTACCTTCAGCGACTGGTGTCCGAGAACATCCAGGTCTCGTTGCATTTTCCCCTCTCGCAGTTTATAGCCATTCAGATTATCTGCCTTCCTGTTTTTGCTACGAAAGTAGATAACCTCATATTTATCCACATTATACTGCATCTGCCATGCATTTGCCCACTGACTCAACCTGTCTCTATCACCCTGAAGCCTCTTTGCATCCTCCTCAAAACTCACCCTCCCACCCAGTTTTGTCTCATCTGAAAATTTGGAGATATTAAAATTAGTTCCCTCATCTAAATAATTAATGTATATTGTGAATAACTGGGGCCCGAACACTGATCATTGTGGTACCCCACGAGTCACTGCCTGACATTCAGAAAAAGACCGGTTTTCTCCTGCAGTTTGTTTCCTGTCTGCCAACCAATTTTCTATTCATCGAAATACACTACCCCCAATCCCATGCGCTTTAATTTTACACCCTAATCTCTTATGTGGGACTTTGTTGAGAGCCTTCTGAAAGTCCAAATAAACACACCCACTGGCTCCCCGTCATCAACTCTACTAGTTGCATCCTAGAAGAGTTCTAGTAGATTTGTCAAGCATGATTTCCCTTTCGTAAATCCATGATGACTCTGTCCGATTCTACCACTGTTCTCCAAGTGCTCTGCGATAAAATCTTTGACAATGGACTCTAGAATTTTCCGCACTATCGACGTCAGGCTGACTGGGCTATAATTCCCTCCTTTCTCTCTACCTCCCTTTTTAAATAGTGGGGTAACATTAGCTACCCTCCAATCTTTAGAATCTTGGAAGATGACCAACAATAAATCCACTTTTTCTACGGTCACTTCCTTAAGTAATCTGGAATGTAGATTATCAGGCCCTGAGGATTTATCGGCCGTCAATCCCATCAATTTCCCCAACACCATTTCTCCACTAATACTGATTTCCTTCAGTTCCTCTCTCTCACTAAACCCTGTGTTCCCCAACATTTCTGGTATGATATTTGTGTCATCCTTTGTGAAGACAGAAACAAGGTATGCATTTAGTTGGTTAGCCATTTCTTTGTTCCCCATAATAAATTCCCCTGTTTGACTGTAAGGGACCTACATTTGTTTTCACCAATTTTTCCTCTTCACATACCTACAGAAACTTTTACAATCAGTTTTTATGTTCCCCACAAGCTTACTCTCGTACTTTTTTATTCCATTTTTAATCAATCTCTTGGACCTCCTTTGCTGAATTCTAAACTGCTCCCAATCCTCAGGTCTGTTGTTTCTTTCTGGAAAATGTATATGCCTCTTCCTGGAATTTAATGCTATCTCTAATTTTCCTAGTAAGCCATGGTTTGGCTACCTTTCCCATTTTACTTTTGCTCCACACATTAATAAACAATTGTTGCAGTTCATCCATGCGCTCTTTGAATATTTGCCATTGCCTAGCCACCATCATCCCTTCAGGTAACATTAGTCAATCCATCATTGCCAACTCGTGCCTCATACCTTCAGAGTTTCCTTTATTAATGTTCAGGACCCTAGTCTCAGATTCAGCGAGGTCACTCTCCATCTTGATTAAGAATTCAAGAATATCATGGTCGCTCATCTCCAAGGGATTTCACACAACTAGATTGTCAATTATTCCTCTCTCATTGCACAATACCCAGTCTCGGATGGCCAGTTCTCTAGTTGGTTCCTCAACGTATTGGTCCAGAAAACAATTTCGTACACACTCCAGGATTTCCTACTCTACAGTGTTGTGACAAATTTGATTTGACCAATCTATACGCAGATTAAAGTCACCCATAATTACAGATGTTCCTTTATCGCATGCGTCTCTAATTACACAACCCCCACTAACGTTTTCTGTCTCTTAAAATGTTTGGAACAGAGGCAGAAAACAATGGCTTCAATCGTCTCAATATTTAATTGACATTGCAGATGTGTGAGGCAATACATTTTGGAAAGATGAATGAGGGGAGAAAATACAAGTTATATGGTACAACTGTAAAGGTAGTGAAATAACAGAGACACCTGGGGTGTTTGTACACAAATCTTTGAAGGTGGTAGGAAAGGTTAACGGAACCGTTAATAAATATGTGGGATCCGAGGTTTGATAAATAGAGGAAGAAAGAGCAAAAGCAAGGCCATTATGCCAACCATATATAAAATACTAATTTAGCTGCACCTGGAGTCTTGTGTCAAATACCGGGAACCACACTTTAGGAAGGACATGAAGCCTTCGGAGAGGGTAAAGAACTGTTTTACTAGAATTTGTCCAGGCATGAGCGATTACAGTTATGTAGCAGGGGTTGTTCTGCTTAGAGCAGAGAACTTTCAGAGGAGACTTGATTGAGGTGTTTAACATTAGGAAGGGTTAAGATAAATTAAATAAAGAGAAACTGTTTTCAGTGTCCAAGGGGCCGCTAAACAGAGACACAGATTTAAGGCGATTGGATTTTTGTTTCAGAGTGGTTTAGATTTGGACTGCACTGCCTGATAGGCTGATGGATACTGATTCAATAATAGATCCCAAAAAGGAATTGGATAAATATCTGAAGCAGAAAAAAGTGCAAGAATATAGTGAAAGAGTCAGGGAGTGGGACTAACTGGCTCTTTGAAAGGGCCAGCACTGACTTGATGGGCCGAATGACCTCATTAAGTCTGTGCTATTCGATAATTCTATGATTGTTACTCCCTGCACTTTCCCAATATTCCTATCCTTTCACCAGGCTTTTGATAAACTACCACAAAGCAGCCGTGTTACCAAATTAGAAACACATGGGATTAAAGGACCAATGTCAGCCTTGGCTCAGTTTGTAGCTCTCTCCCCTTTCAGTCACAAGCTTCGTGGATCAAGTGTCAGTGCAGGACTTGATCACAAGAATCAAGGCTGACACTGCAGTGCAATACTGAGGGAGTGTTGCACTGTGAGAGGTGCCATCTTTAGAATGAAACGTTGAACCAAGGCCACGACTGCCCTCCCAGGTGGATGTTAAAGATCCCATGGGATTATTTCGAAGAGCAGGGGAATTCTCCCCAGTGTCCTGGTCAGTATTTACCCTTCATTCAACATCACAAAAACAGATCTGATCATCATCACATTGTTACTTGTGGGATCTTGCTGTGTAGAAATTGGCTGCCCGGTTTCCTACATTATAAGACTGACTAAACACTAAGAAGTATTTATTAATTGGACGTCACTTTGGGACATGCAGTGGTCATGAAACACGTTACATAAATGGGCGACTGTTCCTTTATTTACAATGCCAGCATGCAGGAAATTAAGTCAGTGACAGAAAGCAGAGAGTATTGGAGAATGGTTATTGTTCAGTCTGGAGGGACGTACACTGTGGGATTCCCCAGTGTAACAGTCGGGATCACTGTTGCTGTTTGTTATTGCTGTTGGGTTGTGTAGAGCCGGGACAATGTCAAACTTTTCAGATGGATGGAAGCTCAGAAATGTTAATAAACAGTGAGAAGGATATTAACAAACTTCAGGAAGACAGAGACTGACTGGTAAAATGGGCAGAAACATGGCAGATGTAATTTATCTCAGTGAAGTGTGAAGTGAGACATTTGGGTAGGAAGCATGTGGAAAAACAATATAATCTAAATGATACCATTATAAAGAGGGTGCAGGATTAGAGAGACCTGGCATGTCCACACACAGATCTTTGAAGGTAACATGCAGTGTCCTTGGTGTTGGAGAGAGAGAGAATCAGAGTAATAAAACTCAGGAGGAACTGCTGATCTTTATACATCATTGGTTAGGTCCCAGCTGGAGAATTGTGTCCAATTCTGATCACCATACTTTGGTAAGGAAATCAAGGACTTACTGAAGATACAGCGGTGATTTACTGGAATGGCAGCAGGGATCTGGGAATTCAGTTGCATGGAGAGATTGGAAAAGCAGGGATTGTTCTCTTTAGAGCAGTGAAGGGTAAGAGATTTCATATAGAATTCAAAATCATGAGCGGTTTTCATAGGGGAATTAATGTGAAACGGTTTCCAGTGTCAGAAAATTCAGTATTAAGAAGACACAGATTGAAGGTAATTGACAAAGAACCAGAGGTGAAATGAGGAGAATTTTCTTACACAGTGAGTTGTTGGGATCTGGAATTCACTGCCTGAAAACATGGTGGAAGCAGATTCAATAATATCTTTCAAAAGGGATTTTAACAAATACTTGAAAAGGAGAAAACACGCAGGAGTCTGGGGAAAGGGGAGGGGGCGTGGAACTAATTAGATAGCTCTTTCAAAGGGACAGCACTGACACAATGGGCCGACAGACCTCCTTCTGTGGTGCATCAATCTCTGATTCTCTGAGAAAGAGACAGAAAGTGAAAAGAGGGAGAGAGAGGGAGTAAATGTGAAAGATGGAAAGGGAAATAGCAAGAACGAGAAAATCAGGTTTTCATCGCTTTTTGGGCAAAGTGATCATGATCTGCCTGTGTCCATTCCTGTTGAGGCAGGTGACACACAAAGCTCCTGCTGTCTCCTCATTTCCATGAATTCTACGTATCGCCCATGGTGTCCCGTGCTGCTGTCTGTCTGCACGCTTAACAGGGACCTAACTATGTGTGAGCCTGGCTCGTCTTTCAGCCAGCATTCAGCTTTTAAAGGCTGTCTGTCCCTCCTGAAGGGAAGCGGCACTGAATCACGGGAGGCTGCTGCTGCTGACTGTGAATGATGCTATTGGAGACAAGGTAAATGGAGTACTAGGACGGGGAGACGGCTGTGCGCTTCACGGATGTGTTGCTAGAGGCAAAAACAAGAAATACTGGAATCACTCAGCAGGGCTGGCAGCATCTGTGGAAAGAGAAGCAGAGTTAACATTTCTGAAACGTTAACTCTGCTTCTCTTTCCGCAGAAGCTGCCAGACCTGCTGAGTGATCCCAGCATTTCTTGTTTTGTTTCAGATTTCCAGCATCCGCAGTATTTTGCTTTTATTTTAGTGTTGCTAGAGGCCTTAGTCATGGAGGGTGATAGGAGAAGAGTGCCCATGTTTCTGTAGGGTGGTGTGGAGACCCTCAAGGAACGCACTCCGAAGGGAATGGGAGCAGGAGGCCAGGGAGGTGAATGCATGAAGTATGGCCCCGACGATCTAACAACAGAGCCAGAGAAGTTTAATGACCTCACACGGGTCAATGTCATGGAATTCATCTCCACATGGCATCTCCTACCCCCAACACAACCAACCTCTCACACTGCTCAATGTACCACACACCCATCACTCACCCATCAGCAGTCCTTAACACTCAGGACTCGCACCCAACATTCACATACTCCACCTCACCCTCACATACCTTCCCCTGATACCAGCCTCACACCCACATCTCATTGTCTCCACTTATCTCCAGCTATTCAGCTTTGGCAGGCACATCACCCAAACACAGTGCAACACAATCACTGACATTCTGCCCTCTCTCTTAAAGGACAAGGTGGCCCATAATCATAGAGAGCAGCAGTGAACCGGCGGGGACCAGGCAGACCTTCAACCCCTGAGCCTGAGGGAGGTGATGATGCTCCACATCATGGGTCCGGCTGTGACAGAGCCCGTAGCATCTGGCATCACCGAAAGTATTCAGGATGATGCTATGTTCCTGCCTTATGTCCCTTCTTAACTCCCACCTCCCCCTCATCCTGCTGTCTGGGATGATATACAAGCTGCAGATGGTGGGACCATGGACCTCCTGCTTTCCATCCCATTCCCAATCCCTCACCACAACCCTCCCCTTCTGATTTTATACTTTCCAATGATAACCCAAAACTGCCAGCTTCCCAGTCACAGCAGATCCAGGAAACAGGGAGAGAGCAGCAGCACAGCACTGATGGCGAAGCCCCAGCACTTGGTCTAATACTCACAGCCAACAGTTGAAATACTTACACTGTGTGTGCTTTAGAGGCTGGTATAGAGTCAGAATCTACACGTGGTGAGTCACCGAGCACGAGGGAGCTACAGCCAGGCCAGGGGGAAAGGATAGTTCATGTGTCAGCTCACCAGCGGGCGAGGTCACAAACGAGTTATAATACACAGGACTCAGATGTGAACATTGCTGGAACAGCATACAGGAGAATGCTGATGGACATGTGCACTGAGATACTTTGTCCATTGACAGGCCTGTCAGACAGTTTATTGTCACTATCAAGGAACATGGAGGAGTCCGGCTCCAACATAGCACAGGACATTGTACAGAGCTTGAAGCCCATTCTTTCCCCTGTGGAAGTAGTCACTAACTCCATGACAGCACTAGTGGACCAAGCCGTGATACAGTGTCTGGTGACCATTGTCTCAGCTTCCACTGCAGCACAGGCGGCAGACACCCAACGTCAGCACAGTGCCGCAGTGGTAAGCACCGCAGCCTCACAGCTCCAGCGACCCGGGTTCAATTCTGGGTACTGCCTGTGTGGAGTTTGCAACTTCTCCCTGTGTCTGCGTGGGTTTCCTCCGGGTGCTCCGGGTTCCTCCAACCACCAAAAGACTTGCAGTTTGATAGGTAACTTGTCCATTACAAAATTGCCCCTAGTATAGGTAGGTGGTAGGGGAATATAAGAACAGGTGGGGATGTGGTAGGAATATGGGATTAGTGTAGGATTAGTATAAACGGCTGGTTGATGGTAAGCACAGACTCGGTGGGCCGAAAGGCCTGTTTCGGTGCTGTATATTGAAATCTAAATCTAAATCTAAAAAAATCTAGTCTCGATGCTGCAGTGGAAGGTCAGGCTGAGGTCATGACATCCGTGCTTGCTGCCAGGCAGGCTCAGACTGCTGTCGTCAAGGCTGAGGATCTCAGTGTTCAAAGGGGTTTGCAGGCTCTCACAGCAGTCCAGCAATCTGTGATCCAGTGGATTACTAGGATTACTGAGGTGTTGCCCCGTGGCAGTGACAGAGTCTGCGTGGAGCATGAACCTGCTGTCCTCTCTCAGGATGACAGTATTTGTTATCCCTTCACTGTCACGCCACCAGTGTCCTTGCTGTTACCAATCAGCCAGCCCAGGCTGCTGCTGCCCATGTCGAGGTGGTGTAGTCTTGAATCCCTCAAGGCCCAGAGCTGCTCGAGGACGTCCTTCAAGGCCATCAGCAGTCAGCCCAGTAAAAGTCAGCAGCCTTCCATTAGCCATGCTGCAGTCACTGGGGAAACACTGTGTAGGAGCACTAGACAGGCCGAGGGAACCCACAAGACAGGCACGAAGGGAATACACAAGGGTGAATAGTTCAGTTTTGATTGTATAATTGGATGTGTTGTAGGATAAAGATGTTAATGAAAAGATTTTTATTGGTGATTTTTATTGCAGGATAGTAACCAAGGGGACACTGTGATGGTGCGTCTCAGATGGGTGTAATGGTGGAGAATTGGGGATCCATGGTGGGAAAGGGAAGTTGTCCTATGGGAAATGGACTCTGAGCAGTGACTCTCCAACAGCCTGTCCGGGTCGAAGGCATCCAGGAAATATCCTCCCTCACTCCTCCTCCTGAGGTAGCCTCCGGATTCCTGATGCCAATGACTGTCCTCATGATCATGATGATATGAAGGGTGCAGCAGAACACCATGAACTTAGACAGCTGCTCCAGTGAGTACTGGAGAGCTCCCCCCGAGCGGTTCAGACATCGGAAGCATTGCTTCATCACACCGATGGTCTGTTCCACCATGTTCCTGGTGACTCCATTGCTCACGTTATATACAGGTTATTTTCATGCGGTTGGTTGGCATTGATGCTGGGGGTAGAATTATGAGTCATGTACAGAGTGAGGTAGGCATTGTCTCCGAGGAGCCACATTCTGGTTCTGCATAGAGGCCCGAAGTGTTGGGACCGGCTGCCTGCTTCAGAATGAAGGTATGGTGGCTGCTGCCAGGATAGTGGACATTCACCAACATGATGTACTGGGCATGCTCACACACCAACTGTACATTAATGGAGTGAGATTTCTTTCAGCTCCTGTACCTCTCCCCATTGACATTCGGGCCGTGCAGAGCCATTAGGAATCCCGCTACCCTGACAATGCCACGGGACCTCTCACCCTGCTTCACCCTGCGGAGGGTGAAAATGAAATATTCACCTCACCCGACATAGATGGCCTCCATTAACCAGCAGATACATCAATGAACAGCATAGAGAGTGATAATGGATACGTCGCCCGCTGCTGCCTGGCAAGATCCAGATACATAGAAGTTTAATGAAACTGTGACCTTAACGGCTACGGACAGCTCCGTCCTCACCCTGGTGTGAGGCTCCAGGTCGTGTTACAGGAGGTGACACAGCTCTGTGACCACATCCTTATTGAATCAGAGTCACCTCACACACTGCTCCTGTGCTAGGTGTAGGTAGGAATAGTGCTCTTGGAAAACCCGGGGTGGGTAGGGCAGAGCCCCCTCCTCCTCCCTCTTTACAGACCTTCCCCTATCTGCAACCTCTGCTCTATTTGTTGATCATGTTACGGACCCAGAGACACTGTAACTACAGTCCCCATACCTCGTCTAGAGTTGGGTCACTAAATCCTCTGTCCTCCCTGAATGACTGCAGCTGCTCACAGCACAACCTCCAGAAAACTATCCACAGTACCTCCACTAACTTTGCAATAGCAGAAGTAAGTCAAAAGCCCCTCACCTGTAAGTTGGATGCCTGGTCATTTTCAATAACCCTAGAGGGGATTCCTTGTGCCAGCTGAATGTATGCTTAACTGAGAGTGACTAACACAGGTGGTCAGTGAACATGCATAGGCCAAGTTTCAAATCTGCTGGAACAGGTTGTTGATATAACATCCAGACCCCTGTTCAGTCTACCAGTGCATGCAGGGTACTCTTAGACTAGTGCCCTGTCCAGCATGAGCACTGTGTACGCTACACCAGAAATGCCCAGCAGTGTGGATTCCACTGCACCAGCACCAGTGATAGTACTGAGACCAAATCACAGTCAGAGACAGATCCGTAGCTAATGAAATTCACTTCAAAACGAGAAATGATAAACACTTCAAATAGAACAAATGGAAGGATTATGGGAAACCGACAGGGGAATGGGGATAATTGTAAGGCAGAGGCCATTTAGAGCTTTTAATCCAAGTATGATTATATTAAAATTGTGGCATTGCCAGACTGGGAGGTAGGTTATGTGAGTGAGTACAGGGGTGATGGGTGATCTGGACTGGTTGTGAGCTGTGATGCAGCCAGTAGATTTCTGAATGAGCTGACGTTTAGCGAGCTTTGTTATTGTGAGCGTTACCAGGAAGACATTGGAATCATCAGGTGAGGATCTAAGAAAGACACGGCTGAGGGTTTATAAGTAGATGAACTGAAGGAAATGTGGAGATGAACAAAATTATAGAGGTGGCTGTAGGCAGGGTTAGTGATCGACAGGTTATTGAATTGGAACTTAGCTTAGGATGAAAGGAATCGCTGACGTTGTGAAGAGTCTGGTTTAGTCTCAGACATTGGACAGGGAGCGTGATCGAGTAAGTGGACAGAGACAGAATTTGTGACAGAAACCGATGGCAGTGGATTTAGTCTTCCCAGTATTTAAATAAAAGGAACAGCAATGCAGTGAAACATGATCTATAGTTCTAATAGCTGGATAGAGAGGCTTACCAGGAACAACAATAATAGCAAGAAAGGCAGAGTAATTGACAAGAACAGTATTGAAGTTAATCATCGGTTATAACATTAATAGCTGGGTAGAGAGAGACTTACCAGGGACACCAACAATGAGGACCGGATAGTAAATCGTTTGAATAGTCAAAAGCGCGAAATAGATCCGATATTGTAAAGAAAGCCGATGATAATTTGTGGAAAGATAATCAGACGCCCACGAGAAACTCCTGTCCATTATTGTCACATTCCAATCTATTGTTCTCAGATTCTGATCCATTGTTGTAACATTCCAATCGATTGTTCTCGGATTCTGATCTATCCTCTCCCTCTCTCTGGAGCACTTATCCCTGTCAGTGCCGGTGGGAGGGGTGGGGAGGGCGGGGTGATACTATGGGATAACACATTGGAAGGAGTCCTGTATTAATAGAAGTTGGAAACCCTCCAGCGACACAATTAGGCTCCATGGAGACTTACATTAATTACAGTCACTGAACAAACAAGTTCAGTCAACCCATTTCAATCCAGCACTTTCCGTATCACAATAAACATTTACCCGGTCAAGACGGAATGTATGAGGGTTGCTGAGGGAAGGAATGTTGGAAATAGCGGAGCCACTGGCCAGAATCGTCCAATCCTCCTTGGATATGGGAGTGATGACAGAGGACTGGAGTGTCGCAAATTCTACACCCTGTTCAAAACAGTAGTGATAGGCTACACCCTAGAACTACTGACCCATCAGTCTAACCTCACTGAAATGTTGGGGAAGCTTGTAGAGTCTGTAATCTGGGACAAGATAATCGTGGTCTGAATAGCATGAGTTTATAAATGACAAGAAGGTCCACCAGATATGTTCGTGGCAAATCATGTCTGAAAAACTTGATCAAATTCTTTGATGAAGTAATGGAGAGTGTTGCTGCGGATAGCGTGGTCGCTACTTTGCATATGAACAATCAAAAGTCGTGGAATCAAATGCCATTTAATAGATTTGTTAGGAAGTCTGAACCTCATTGATTCAAGAGGCAATGACAGTGTGGATATGACATTGGCTAAGGGACAGAATACAGAGATCTATTGTTGCTCAGACAGTGAAGAGGATTATACAGTGATGCTCCCCAATGGTCGGTATTCAGGCCATTGTTCTTTTATAAAAACATGCATAAACATATATCTGCGTATTGTGTTTGTGTGTAACATTTACCTATATATAAAAGGCATAATTTTTTTCTACAGTGAGTTGCTTTAATCTGGAATACACGGCCTGAAGATGTGCTGGAAGTAGATTCAGGAGCAAGTTTCAAAAGGGAACTGGATAAATGCTGCAGAGGGGGATTTGCAGGGCTTTGGGAAAAGAGGAGGAAAGAGGGGTAAAATAAAAAGCTCTTTCAAAGATGGCACAGGCACGATGGGTCAATGGACTGCTTCCATGCTTTGTGATTCTCCGATTCTATGGTAACAGAATCCATTGAGTCCTTACTTCGTGTGTACAATTGATGTCCAGCAGTTTTTGAGCCAGCGGCTCATTGTTACTTGTATCCTCATACAGGTAACAGAAGAAAGGCAAACACAAGGGCCAGGTGAGGTGAATTGTGTTGACAATTGGCTATATTGGGTTATGACGTCTCTCTCTTTGATCACTTCAATCAGTCAATTACAAACTCATTGATTTTATTCTTATTTTATTTCCTGTCTATTTGTTCTCAGGATATGGGTGATACTGACACGGCTGGCATTACTTCCCCATCCCTAGTTACCATGAGAAAATGATGGGCCCTCATCCTAAACCACTGCAGTCCATGTGGTGAAGGTGTTCCCACAATACTGTTGCAGAAAGGATGTCAGGCTTTTAACCCAGTGATGATGAAGGAACGGTGATATCTGTCCAAGTCTGGATGGTCTGTGCCTCGGAGGAGGGGAATGTGGTGATGATGGTGTTTTGTGTCAGAGTCCGAGCTGAATTCTTCCCCCTCCCCTCTATCTCGTGTCCCTTGACTGCAAACTGTAATTGTTCTCTTTGGAGCAGGAATGTTAAATGGAGATTGAATAGAGATATGCAAAATCTTGAACAGTATTTGGTGAAGTAAAGACAGAGAATTTGGTTTCACTGGAAGTACTGTCAGTAACCAGAGGACACATTTTTAAGGTGATTGACCAACAAAAATGCATTGATTTATTATAAACCGAAATTCACAGCCTGAAAGAGTGTTGAAGCAGATTCAATAATAAATTTAAAAAAGAGAATTGGTTCAATAGTATCAGAGGAGATTTTCAGCGATATGGGAATTGTGTAGAGGAGAGGGACAAATGGGATTGCTCCTTCAAACAGCATGCACAGACACGATGGGCCAAATAACCTTCTCAGTGCTGCATGATTCTTTGAGTCTGTGAAAACAGAAACTATTGAAAACTTACCTGATGGGTACAATTGACGGTCAGCAATTTTAAGCAGAGGCTGATCGTTACTTGCACTTGGAACATACCTTGTTGGATTAACACAGGCGAGGGAGAGAGATGGAAATCTCCTGCTCAGTGTGTGGCGCTCATTAACACAACTTGTTGGATTCGCACAGGCCAGGAAAGAAATAGAAATTTCCTGCTCTGTGTGTGTATTTGGGGGTCAGTACCACACTGTGTGGGAATGACACAGATCAGGGATAGAATCGGTCCTTTCCTGCTCTCTGTGTGCATGTGTATGTCAGTACCACACTGTGTGGGATCAAGAGGCCGGGGATAGAATTGGATCTATCCTGCTCTCTGTGTGAGTCAATACCACATCGGGTGGAATTAAGAGACCGGGGATAGAACTGGATCTTTCCTGCTCTCTGTGTGTCAGTACCATACCGGGTGGGATTAACACAGACCGGGGACAGAATTGTTCTTTCCTGCTCTCTGTGTGGGTCAGTACCACACCGGGTGGGATTAACACAGACCGGGGACAGAATTGTTCTTTCCTGCTCTCTGTGTGGGTCAGTACCACACCGGGTGAGATTAACACAGACCGGGGACAGAATTGTTCTTTCCTGCTCTCTGTGTGGGTCAGTACCACACCGGGTAGGATTAACACAGACCAGGGAGAGCATTGGGTCTTTCCTGCTCTCTGTGTGGGTCAGTACCACACCGGCTGGGGTAAACACAGGCTGGGAACATAATTGGGTCTTTCCTACTCTCTGTGTGGGTCAGTATCATACCAGGTGGGATTAACACAGGCTGGGGACAGAATTGGGTCTTTCCTGCTCGCTGCATGGGTCAGTACCACACCGGGTGGGATTAACACAGGTCGGGGATAGAATTGGGTCATTCTTGCTCTCTGTTTTGTTCAGTACCACACCGGGTGGGATTAATTCAGGCCGGGGATAGAATTGGGTCTTTCCTGCTCTCTGTGTGTGTCAGTATCACACCGGGTGGGATTAACACAGGTCGGGGATAGAATTGGGTCTTTCCTGCTCTCTGTGTGGGTCAGTACCACATCGGGTGGGATTAACACAGGCTGGGGATAGAATTGGGTCTTTCTTGCTCTCTGTGTGTGTCAGTATCACACCGGGTGGAATTAACACAGGCCGGGGATAGAATTGGATCTTTCCTGCTCTCTGTGTGGGTCAGTACCACACCGGGTGGGATTAAGACAGACCGGGGATAGAATTGGGTCGTTCCTGCTCTCTGTGTGGGTCAGTACCACACCGGGTGGGATTAACACAGGTCGGGGATAGAATTGGGTCTTTCCTGCTCTCTGTGTGGGTCAGTACCACACTGGGTGGGATTAACGCAGGCCAGGGATGGAATTGAGTCTTTTCTGCTCTATTTGGAGCTCAGTACCACACTGGGTGAAAGCCGCTAACTCAGCACAGTCTGAGGATGGAGCCTGGTCTGTCCCAATGAGGACAGAGAGTGACTGGTGAAATGGCCAGTCACCCGGCAGATTGAACTTTACACATTGAAATGTGAAGTGATACATATCGGTAGGAAATATGAGGAAAGGCAAACTAATGTTGGTGTTTGAATGGACAGACCTCGGGCTGTACTAATTTCTGAGGCAGGCGGACACTGAGAAGGCTGCTAAAAAAACAACATGTCGTGTCCTTGGCTTTATAAACACAGCACAGAGTAATAAAACTCAGGAGGAAATGCTGATTTTTATACATCATTGGTTAGGTCCCAGCTGGAGAATTGTGTCCAATTCTGATCACCACACGTTGGTAAGGATGACAAGGACTTAGTGAAGATACAGAGGTGATTTACTAGATTGGTACCAGGGATCTGGGAATTCAGTTACATGGAGAGAATGGAAAAACTGGGATTTTTCTCTTTGGAACAGTGAAGGGTAAGAGGAGATTTCATACAGAACTCAAAATCATGAAGGGTTTTGATAGGGTAATTAATGTGAAAATTTTTCCAGTGTCTGAAAGTTCAGTGTCAAGAAGACACAGATTGAAGGTAATTGACAAAGAACCAGAGGTGAAATGAGGAGAATGTTCTCACACAGCGAGTTGTTGGGATCTGGAACTCACTGCCTGAAAACATTATGGAAGCAGATTCAATAGTAATATGGTGGAGAAGGCAGATGGAATCTTTTCCTTTATTAGCTGAGGTATGGAATAAAAGAGCTGGGACATTATGCTGGAACTGCATAACTCATTGGCTAGGCCACAACTTGAGTACTGAGTGCAATTCTGGTCACCTCATTACTGAAAGGATGTAATTGCACTGGAGAGGATACAGAGGAGATTGATGAGGATGTTGCTTGGACTAGAAAAAATGCAGCTGTGAGGAACGATTGGATAGGCTGGGGTTGTTCAATTTGGAATAGAGAAGGCTGAGAGGAGATCGGACTGAAATGTACAACATTTTGAGGGGCCTGGGCAGAGTGGAGGTGAAGGGTCTATTCACCTTGGCAGAAAATTCAGTGACATGGGGGGCGGGGGTGGGGTGGGGGGGGGGTGGATTTAAAGTGATTGGTCGAAAGATCAGAGGGGAGATGAGGAAAACTTTTTCATACAGTGTGTGGTGGGGTCTGGAACTCACTGCCTGAAAGTGTAGTTGAGGCAGAGACCCTCAACCCATTCAACAGGAGCCTCGATATACACCTCCAGTGCCGTAATCTGCAGAGCTGTGGATCAAATGCTGAAATGTGAGATTAGAATAGGGGGATCGTTTTTCAGTCAGCACAGATACGATGGGCCAAGTGGCCTTTTTCCTTACCTTAAACGTTCCATAATTCTATGATTCTATCTTTCAAAAGGGAATGTAATAATTAGTTGTAAAGGGAAAAAGCAGGAGTCTGGGGAAAGAGGAGGGGAGTGGATCTAATAAGATAGCGCTTTCAAAGAGACAGCACTGACACAGTGGGCTGAATAGCTTCCTTCTGCGCAGCATAAATCTATGATTCTAAGAGCAACAGTGCGATATAGAGGAGCGGAAGAGAGGGAGAGAGAGAGAGAGAGGGAGAGAGAGAGAGAGAAAGAGACTGAGAAGTAATTGGAGGAAGATAAAAAGATATATGTGCTGCTTTTTGAGCGTAGGGACTGTGATTCATGATGTGCCCGTGCCCGTTCCTGTTGAGGCAGGTGACACAGAAACTTCCTGCTGCCTCCTCATTTCCATCAATTCCAGTGCCGCCCTGGGTGTCCAGCGCTGCTCTCTGTCTGCACGCGTAACTGTGTGTGAGGCCGGCTCGTGTTTCAGCCAGGATTCAGCTCTTAAAGGTAGTCTGTCCCTCTTAAAGGGAAACTGCAATGGATCACAGGAGGCTGCTGCTGCTGACTGTGAATGCAATTGGAGACAAGGTAAATGGAATACTAGGACAGAGAGAGGGCTCTGCGATTCACAGATGTGGTGCATCTGTGGGGTGATAGGAGGAGAGAGGCCATGTTTCTGTGGGGTGCGTTGAAGACCCTCAAGAAACGTCCTCCGAAGGGAATGGGAGCAGGCGGCCAGGGAGGTCAATGCAAGAAGTCTGGCCCCGAGGGCCTGGCAGCAGAGCCAGAAGAAGTTTAATGAGCTCACTCGGGTGGTCAATGTCAGTGAATTCATCTCCACATGGCATCTCCTACCCCCAACACCACCAACCTCTCACACTGCTCAATGTACCACACCCCCATCACTCACAAATCAGCTGTCCCTAACAATCAGGACTCACACCTAACATTCACCTACTCCATCTCACCCTCACAGACCTTCCACTGATTCCAGCCTCACATCCACCTCTCACTGCCTCCACATACCACCAGCTATTTAGCTATGGCAGGCACATCACCCAAATACATTGCAACACAGTCACTGACATTCTGCTCTCCCTCTTACAGGACAAGGTGGCCCATAATCGCAGCAGTAATCCGGCGGGGACCAGGATACCTTCATCGCTTGTGCCAGAAGGAGTAGATGGTTCTCCACATCATAGGAACGGCTGTGACAGAGCCCATAGCATCCGGCATCACCGAGAGCATTCAGAATAATGATATGTTCCTGCCTTATGTCCCTTCATAACTCCCACCTCCCCCTCCCCCGCCCCCCCCCCCATCCTGCTGTCGAGGATGATGTACAAGCTGCAGATGTTGGGACCATGGACCTCCTGCGTTCTATCGCACCCCCATTCTCTCACCCCAACCCTTCCCTTCTGATTTTATACTTTCCAATGATAACCCAAAACTGCCAGCTTCCCCTTCGCCACAGCCCCAGGAGACAGAGAGAGACAGCAGCAGCACAGGACTGATGGTGAAGCCCCATCACTTGGTCTGACACTCACAGTCACCAGATCAAATACTTAGACTGCGTGGACCTTAGAGTCTGGTATAGAGTTGGAATGTGCACGTGGTGAGTCACCGAGCACGAGTGAGCTGCAGCCAGGCCAGGGGGAAACTGTTTATGATAAAGAGGACACAGATAAGAACATTGCTGGAACAGCATACAGGAGAATGCTGATGCACATGTACATTGAGATACTTTGTCCATTGACTGGCCTGTCAGACAGTCTGTTGTCACTGTCAAGGAACATGGAGGAGTCCAGCTCCAACATGGTTCAGAACATTTCACGGAGATTGAAGTCCATTCTTTCTCCTGTGGAAGTGGTCACTAACTCCATGACAGCACTAGCGGATCCAGCCGTGATACAGCGCCTGGTGACCGTTGTCTCAGCTTCCACTGCAGCACAGACAGCAGACACCCAACGTCTCAGTACTGCAGTGGAAACTCAGACTGAGGCCATGAGAAGCATGCTTGCTGCCATGCAGGATCAGACTGCTGTCATCATGGCTGTTGAACTCAGAGATCAAATGAGTTTTCATGCTTTCATAGCAGTCCAGCAATCTATGATCCAATAGATTACTAGGATTGCTGAGGTGTCACCAGGTGGGAGTGACAGGGTCTCGGTGGAGTATGAACCTGCTGTCTTCTCACATGATAACAGTATTTGTGAGTGTCCTTGCTGTTACCCATCAGCCAGCCCAGGCTGCTGCTGTCTATGTCGAGGTGGTGCAGTCCGAATCCGAGCCCTCAAGACCCAGAGCTGCTCGAGGACGCCCTGCAAGGCCATCTGCAGTCTCCCCAGTGAAGGTCAGCAGCCTTCCACCAGCCATGCTGCAGTCACTGTGGAAACACTGTGTAGGAGCACTAGGCAAGTTGAGGGAACCCACAAGACAGGCACTAAGGGAATACACAAGGGCGAATAGTCCGGTAATGTTTGTATAATTGGTGATGGATAAATATGTTAATGAAAAGATTTTTGCTGGTGGTTTTTATTGCAGGATGGTGACCAAGAGAACGCTGTGATGGGGCGTCTAAGATGAGTGTGATGGTGGAAAATGGGGGGGGGGGTGTCCATGGTGGGAAAGGGAGGTTGTCCTATGGGAACTGGAATCTTGGCAGGGACTCTCTAACAGCCTGTTTGGGTAGAAGATATCCAGGAAATATCTTCCCAGCCTCCTCCTCCTCCTCCTGAAGTGGCCTCCGGATTCCTGGTGCTAATGGCCGCGTCCTCATGATGGTGATGATTTGAAGGTTGCAGCAGAACACCATGAACTTGGACACTTGCTCCAGTGTGTACTGCAGGGCTTCCCCTGAGCGGTTCAGACATTGGAAGTATTGCTTCATCACACCGATGGTCTGTTCCATCGTGTTCCTGCTGGAGTGTTTGACTGGCAGTGGGAAGTGGGTTTAGGTGTGTAGAAGGTATAGCCATGTGTGGAGGGGTGATGGGGGTTGGGGCGGTGGCGGGTGGTGGCGGATGCCATTGTCTCTGAGGAACCGCATTCCGGTTCTCCACGGAGACCCGAAGTGGTGGGACCGGCTGACTGCTTCAGAATGAAGTTATCATTGCTGCTGCCAGGGTAGTGGAAATTCACCAACATGATGTACTCGGCATGTTAGCACACCAACTATACATCAATGGAGTGAGAGATCTATCAGTTCCTGTACCTCTCCCCATTGACATGGGGGCCCCGCAGAGCCACCTACACCTTCAGGAATCCTGCTATCATGACAAAGCCATGGGATCTCTCATCCTACTTCTCCCTGCTGAGGGAGTAAATGATATATTTACCTCACCCGAGATGGATGGCCTTCGTAACCAGCATGTACATCAATGGACATCATAGAGAGAGATAATGGATACGTCACCCGCTCCTGCCTGGAAATATCCAGATACATAGAATTTCAATGAAATTATGACCTTAACAACCACCGACAGCTCCGTCCTCACCCTGGTGTGAGGCTCCAGGTCATGTTACAGGAGGTGACACAGCTCTGTGACCACCTCCTTAGTGAATTAGAGTCACCTCACACACTGCTCCTGGGTCAGGTGTAGGTAGGAAAAATGCTCTTGGAAAACGCGGGATGGGTAGGGCAGAGCCCCCTCCTCCTCCCTCTTTACAGAGCTTCCCTTGTCTGCAGACTCTGCTCCATTTGATGGCCATGTTACAGACCCAGAGACATTGTAACTACAGACCCCATACCTCGTCCAGAGTTGGTTCACCAAATCCTTGTCCTCCCTGGATACCTGCAGCAGCTCACAACACAACCTTCAGAAAACCACCCACAGCACCTCCACTAACTTTACAATAGCAGAAGTATGTCAAAGGCCCCTAACCTGTAAGTTGGATGCCTGGTCTTTTTAAATAACAGTGAACATAGAAACATAGAAATTAGGAGCAGAAGTAGGCCATTCGGCCCTACGAGCCTGCTCCACCATTCATTATGACCATGGTAGATCATCAGTAACCTATTCCCGCTTTCCCCCCATATCCTTTGATCCATTTCGCCCCAAGAGCCATATCTAACTCCTCCTTGGTGTTCCTCATGCTGCTGAATGTATATTCAGCTGAGAGTGACCAACACAGGCGGTCAGTGGACATGCACAGTCCAAGTTTCAAAGACGTGCATCAAAACTGCTGGAATGAGTGACATTCATTCAGACCCCTCCTCACACTATACATAGTACACCCAAGCTAGTGACCTGCCCAGCATAGGGCACTGTGCTGGCCGCACTAGAAGTGGATGGCTTTGCAGTTCACATCATTTTATGGATCCAGGTTTCCATCATGTTGGTACCAGTGAGCCATAGAGTGAAAAGCTTCCAGGGAAGATATAGTGTGAAAGCAACTCACTTTAAAAAGAAAATTCGACTTAAACTTGAAGGCATAAGATTTTAAGTAGTTTGTGAAATGGAGAGGGGAATGTGACTAATTTGGGGGGGTGAATCCATGGAGGAATTCAAACACAAGAATGAGGATATTAAAATTAAGGTGATGCCAGACTGGGTGCCAATGTGAATCAGTGAGCACAGGGGTGATGGGTGATCGGGATTTGGTGTGAGTTAGGATGCAGACAGCTGAGTTCTGGATGGGCTGTGGTTTATGGAGGTTTATAACTGGGAGGGTGACCAGGATAGAATTGGACTAGTGAAGTATGGATTTAACAATGGCACGGATGAGGGTTTATGCAGCAGATGGGCTGAGGCAGAGGTGGGGACGGGAAATATTACAGAGGTGGTAGTAGGCAGAGTTGGTGATGGAGAGAATATGAGGATGGACTCAGCTCAGGTATGAATGGAGCACAGATGTTGAAACAGTCTGCTTCAGCCTCAGACATTGGGCAGGGAGTGGAATGGAGTGGATAGGGAATTGAGTTTGTGACAGAGACTGAAGAAAATGGCTTGAGGCTTCGCATGATTTTACATGACAAGAACGCTAAATCAGTGAAATATGGTTTATAGATCAAATAGTTAGATACAGAGACTTACCAGGTACACCAATAATAGTGAGGATGGGATAGTAAATCGTTTCAATCATCTTCAGTGCAAAATAGATCCGCCATTCTAATGTTATCCAAAAATAATCTGCAGTAACTTCGCCAAGCCAATAGGATAAACTCCTGCTGCCCATTGTTGTAACATTCCAATCTATTGTTCTCAGATTCTGACCCATTGTTGTTACATTCCAATTCATTGTTCTCAGATTCTGACCCATTGTTGTTACATTCCAATTCATTGTTCTCAGATTCTGACCCATTGTTGTTACATTCCAATTCATTGTTCTCAGATTCTGATATATCCTCTCCATCTCACTGTAGCCGTGGATCCCTGTTCGTGTCAGGGTTGATGCTCCCACTGACACTATGGGATAGCACTTTGAAAGGAGTCCCTTATTAATAAAAGAGGGAAATCCTCCAGTGATACAATTAGGGTCCATGGGGACTGACATTAATTACAGTCACTGAACAAACAGGTTTAGTTAACCCATTTCAATCCAACACTTATTGTACCACAATAAAGTATATGATTTACCCGGTTTAGATAGGATCCATGAGGTTTGTTGAGGGAAAGAATGGTGGAAATTGCCGAGGCGCTGGCCAGAATTTTACAGTCCTACTTGGATGTGAGAGTGTTATCAGAGGAGTGGAAGGCTATCAAGGTCACACACTGTTTCCAAATGGAGAGATTAGATAAACCCTATAACTACTGACCAGTCAGTGTAATGCTGACGGTTGGAAATTTCTAGAGGCCGTAACCCAGTACAAATATATATCTTGCTTGGGAAAACAGGGGATAATAAATGACAAGCAGCACGGAAAGGTCAATGGAAAATCATGCCTGATAATCTTGATCAAGTTAGTCGATGACATAACTGTGAGTGTTGATGAGGATAGTGTGTTTAGTATTATGTATATGGACTTTCAAATGGCCTGCGATCAAATGACATGTCATAGACTTGTTATGAAAAGTGGAACACATGGATTAATGTGACAGTTATAGTGTGGATATGGCACTGACTCAGGGACAGAAAGCAGACAGAAGTGGTGAACAGGCATTGTTCAGATTGGAGGAGGGGGAGTATACAGTATAGTTTCTCAGGGGTCTGTATTAGATCTAGTGCTGTTCCTGACATGTAGATAGATATATGAATGACATAGAGCTGTATGTAAAGAAAGACATAAGTTCATGTCTTGCAGATGACATGAAACTCATAACTAAGGTTGGCAAAGGCGCAGACCACAGAATCATCCAATCTCACAGATCTTGTTTTTTTTTTTAAAGAAATTATTCCGGATTCATATCCAACCACAAATTTATTTCTCATTCTAATTTATTTGTGTGTGAATCTCATGTCAGTGTCTGCGTGAATGTATCGCGTATATTTTAATTATTTTATTATATTTTATTATATTATCCAATTAGAATTTTACAATGTAATAAACTCACCTCTGGCTTAAACTCAAGAAAATCTCTCTGATTGGTTCTTTCACGATCACAACAAAAATAAACACGTAAAACACTCACTGAGGTGATAAGCACGTCCACTGTTGAAAAGGAATAAACCTTGTTATGATCAAATAAAAGCTAGGACGAATGGGGAGCCAAGGACCCATCCCCATCTGGCTTCTACAGAACTCTGGAGGTTCTAGTGACCATACCCCAGCAAGAAACGACAAATTGGAGTCACAGGGTTACACATCACAGAAACAGTTCCATTGGCCCACCGTGTCCACTCCGGCCATCAGGCCTATCCCGCGCCGGCCATCAGGCCTATCTATTCTAATCCCATTTTTCAGCACTTGGCCCATAATCTTTTAGAGTATGGCGCTTTAAGTGCTCATCTAAATACATCTTAAATGTTGTAGTGAGGGTTCCTGCCTCTACCACACTTCAGGCAGTGTGTTCCAGATTCCAACCACCCTCTGGGTGAGAATAATATTTCCTCAAATTTTCTCTAAACCTCCTGCCCCTGAACTTAAGTCTTTGCCCCCCTGGTTATTGACACTTCTGTTAAGGGAAAAAGTTTCTTCCTATCTCAGCCCCTTATAATTTTGTGCACCTCAGTCAGGTCCCCAGTCAGCCATCTCTGCTCTAAGGAAAACAACCCTAGCCTATCCAATCTCTCTTCATAGCTGAAATGCTCCAGCCCAGGCAACATCCTGGTGAATCTACTCTGACCCTCCCCAGTGCAATCACATCCTTCCTATAGTGTGGTGACCAGATCCGTACACAGTACTCCAGTTGTGGCCTAACTAGCGATTTATACATCTCCATCATCGCCTCCCTGCTCTTACATTCCATGCCTCGGCAAGTGCCCCATATGCCTTCCTAACCGCCTTATCTACTTGTATTGCTGCTTTCAGTGATCGATAGACAAGTACACCATGGTCCTTCTGACCCTCTGTACTTCCTGGGGTCCTACCATCCCTTGTATATTCCCTTGCCTTGTTATTCCTCCCAAAATGCATCACCTCACATTTCTCAGGATTAAATTCCATTTGCCACTGTTTTACCATTTTACCAGCCCATCTATATCGTCCTGTAATCTCAAGCTTTCCTCCTCACTATTTACATCACCACCAATTTTCGTGTCATCTGCGAACTTACTGATCATGCCTCCCAAATTCACGTCTAAATCACTAATGCATACTACAAACAGCAAGGGTCTCAGCACCGATCCCTGTGGTACACCACTGGTCACAGGCTTCCACTCGTAAAAACAACCCTCAACCATCACCCTCTGCCTCCAGCTGGGAAGGCAATTTTGGATCCAATTTGCCAAATTGCCCTAGATCCCATGGGCTCTTACATTCATAACCAATCCCCCATGCGGGACCTTATCAAAAGCCGTACTGAAGTCCATGTAGACTTCATCAACTGCTTTACCCTCATCGACACATTTAGTCACTTCATCAAAAATTCAATCAAGTTTGTTAGACGCGATCTCCCCCGACAAAGCCATGCTAACTATCCCTGATTGATCTCTGCCTCTCCAAGCGGAGATTAATCCTGTCCCGCAGATTTTTTTTTCCAATAGTTTCCCAACCACTGATGTTGGACTCACGGGCCTGTAATTACCTGGTACACGTGGCAGAGTGGCGCAGTGGTTAGCACCGCAGCCTCACAGCTCCAGTGACCTGGGTTCAATTCTGGGTACTGCCTGTGTGGAGTTTACAAGTTCTCCCTGTTTCTGCGTGGGTTTCCTCCAGGTGCTCCAGTTTTCTCCCACATGCCAAAGACTTGCAGGCTGATAGGTAAGTTGGCCGTTAACAATTGCCCCTTGTGTTGGTGGTAGTGGAATATAGGGACAGGTGGGAATGTGGTAGGAATATGGGGTTAGTGTAGGATTAATATAAATGTGAGGTTGATGGTCGGCACAGACTTGGTGGGCCGAAGGGCCTGCTTCAGTGCTGTATCTCTAAACTAAACTAAACTAAAATCCCTGCTACCCTTCTTGAATGTGGTACCACATTCGCTGTCCACCAGTCCTCTGGTATCTCGCCTGTGGCCAGAGAAGTGGTAAAAGCAATTGACCCTGAGAAAACAATTTCAAAGCAGTTTTATTGTGTTTTTCACTGCATGAGCACTACAATATCAACATTCAAAGCCAGCACCTTCCAAAACCAGAGAAAACGAACACGTGAACATACGAATTAAGAGCAGGAGTAGGCCACTCGGCCCCTCAAGCCTGCTTTGTCATTCAATAAGATCATCGCTAATCCGAGTTTAACCTCGACTTCACATTCTCACCTACCTACGATAACCTTTTCTCTCTTGTTTATCAAGAATCTATCTATCTCTGCCTTAAAATATCTAAAGACTCTGCTTCCACTGCATTTAGAGGACGAGAGTTCCAAAATCTCACGACCATCTGAGAGAAAGCAATTCTCCTCTTTCTTGTTTTCAATGGGCGACCTCTTATTTTTAAATAGTGACCCCTAGTTCTAGATTCTCCCACAAGGGGTAATATCCTTTCCACATCCACCCTGTCAAGACCCCGCATGATCTTATATGTTTCAATCAAGTCGCCTCGTACTCTTCTAAACTGCAGTGGATACAAGCCTAGCCTGTCCAATCTTTCCTCATAAGACAATCCACCCATTCCAGGTATTAGTCTCGCAAACCTTTTCTGAACTGTTTCCAATGCATTTACATCGTTACTTAAATAAGGAGACCACTACTGTACACAGTACTCCAGATGTGGTCTCACCAATGCCCTGTACAGCTGAAGCATAATCTTCCTATTTTTGTACTCAATTCCCCTCATGATAATCAATAACATTTTATTAGCTTTCCTAATTACGTGCTGTACCTGCATACTCACCTTTTGTTTGATTCATGCACTGGAACACCCAGATCCCTCTACATCTCAGAGCTCTGCAATCTCTCACCATTTAGATAATATGATTCCTTTTATTCTTCCTGCCAAAATAGACAATTTCACATTTTTCCACATTGTACTCCATTTGCCAGATCTTTGCCCACTGACTTCACCTATCTATATTCCATTTTTAACCTCCTGATGTCCTCTTCACAACTTACTTTACTGCCTAACTTTGTGTCATCAGTAAATTTAGCAACCATACCTTTGGTCCATTCATCCAAGTCATTTCTATAAATTGTAAAAAGTTGAGGCCCCAACATTGATTCCTGTGTCACACCACTCATTACACCTTGCCAACCAGAAAATGATCTATTTTTGACTACCTTCTGTTTCCTGTGAACTTGGAAATCTTCTATCCATGCCAATATGTTACCCCCGACACCATGAGCAATACCGTTTGATGTGACACCTTATCAAATGCGTTCTGGAACTCTAAGTACAGTACATCCACCTGTTTCCCTTTCACCACAGCACATGATACTTCTTCAAAGAAGTCGAATAAATTTTGTTAAACATGATTTCCTTTTGAGAAAACCATTTTGACTCTGCCGGATTATCTTGATTTTTTCTATTACGTCTTTAATCATAACTTCTCACATTTTCTGCAAGACAGATATAAAGCTAACTAGCCTGCAGCTTCCAGCTTTCTGTCTCCCTGTCTTTTTGAATGAAGGAGTTCCATTTGCAATAAAGGAGATACACACCCAGTGAAGTAACTCGGGACAGGTTAAAAGCCCTATCAGTTGAAAAGTTGAGTCATGTGGCTGGACAGTTAGGGATTACTCTCCGTCCAAAAGCTCGGAACCTGAAATCCTAAGACCTGTGTCCAACCATTTTTCACTTGAAGCTGAAGACTCACACAGGGTTAGAATCACTAACAGATAGAGTAATGTTAGCTGAGGTAAAACTAGAACAGAAGAGACTAGAATTAAAATTCCAGAGAGAGCGTGAATGAGCAGAGTGAGTGTCAAGAAAGGGAAAAAGTAAGAGTGTTCCAGAAGGAGAAGGAGGAAAGGGAGTTAAGGCAGCTCAAACAACTCGAGAAAGACCCAATACACCCAGTGAAGACACAGCTAGTGAGGAAGCTGCCCCTAGCTCAGGTCCATGCGCTGATCTCTTAAAGTTCTCCGAGTTCATGAGAAAGTTCAATGAGGAGGATGTGGCAGAAATTTTCTTCACTTTTGAAAAACTTGCAAAGCAGCTGAAATAGCCCACAGAGAGATGGACACTGTTTTTACAAAATAAAATAACAGGAAAAGCCCATAAGGTTTATTCACTGTTGCCAGATGAAAATTCATCAGATTTTGTGATGACTAAAATTGCTATCCTGGGTACATACGAGATAGTACCAGAGGTGTACCAGCAAAAATTCAGAACCCTCCGATAGCAGCCTGACTAAACTTACCTCGAGTTTGAAAGAGGTAAGCAGCTTTGGAACATAGGAGCTGGAGTAGGCCATTCAGCCCATCGAGCCTGGCCTGCCATTCACTATCATGATGGCTGATCATCCACTTCAATGCCTTTTTTTACTCACTATCCCCATATCCGTTTATGTCACTGGTATTTAGAAAACTGTCAACTTCCACTTTAAACATACACAATGACTGAGCTTCCACAGCCCTCTGGGGTAGAGAATTCCAAAGATCACAACCTTCTGAGTAACGAAATTTCCCCTCATCTCTGTCCTAACTGGCTTCTCTATTATTTTAAAATTGTGTCTGCTGGTTCCAGACTCCCCAACTAGAGGAAACATCTCACCAGCATCTAGCCGTTTCAGTATTATGTAGGGTTCAATGAGATCACCTCTCGTTCTTTGAAACTCGAGAGAATACAGGCCCAGTTTCCCCACTCTCTCTTCATAGGACAGTCCCGCCATCCCAGGAACAAGTCTGGTGAATCTTTGTTGCACTCCCTCTACGGCAATAATATCCTTCCTAAGGTAAGGGAACCAAAACTGCACACAGCACTCCAGGTGTGGTCAAACCAAGGTTCTATACAATTGAAGCAAGGCTTCACTACTCCTGTACACAAATCCTCTTGTGATAAAGGCTAACATACCATTAGCCTTCCTAATTGCTTGCTGCACCTGCATGTTAGCTTTCAGTGACTTATTGACAAGGACGCCCAGGTCCCTTTGTACATCTACACTTTCTAATCTCTTATCATTTAAGAAATACTCTGCCCATCTGTTCCTCCTACCAAAGTGGATAATCTCACATTTGTCCACATTATATTGCCACTGCCATGTTCTTGCCCACTCACACCGTCTGTCCAAATCCCCTTGAAACCGCTTTGCATCTTCCTCACAGCAAACAAAGAACAAAGAACAAAGAACATTACAGCACAGGAACAGGCCCTTTGGCCCTTCAAGTCTGTGCCGATCCAGATCCTCTATCTAAACCTGTCGCCTATTTTCTAATGGTCTGTATCTCTTTGCTTCCTGCCCATTCATGTATCTGTCTAGATACATCTTAAAAGACGCTATTGTGCCCGCGTCTACCACCTCCACTGGCAACGCGTTCCAGGCACCCACCACCCTCTGGGTAAAGACATTTCGACGCATATCCCCCCTAAACCTTTCTCCTCTCACTTTGAACTCGTGACCCCTGCATTCACACCTAGTTTGGTATCATCCACGAACTTGGAAATATTACTTTTGTCCTCATATCCAAATCATTGATATATATTGTAAACAGCTTGGGCCCAAGCACGGATCCCTGCAGCACCCCACTATTCGCAGCTGGCCAACGCAAGAATGAGCCATTTATTCCTACTCTCTGCTTTCTGCCTGTTAACCAATCCTTAATGCATACCCATACATTATCTCTTATTCCATGTGCTTTAATTTTGCTAACCAACCTCGTGTGGGAGACTTTATCGAAAGCCTTCGGAAAATCCAAGCATACCACGTCCGCCGACTCCCCTTTATCAATTCTGTTAGTAACATCCTCAAAACAAACTCCAACAGGTTCGTCAAGAATGATTTCCCATTCATAAATCCATGTTGACTATACCCAATCAGATCATTATAATCCAAGTGTCCATTTATCACATCCTTGAGAATAGATTCCAGATTTTTACCAACGACTGATGTAAGGCGAACAGATCCTTAATTTCCGGTTTTCTCTCTCCCTCCCTTCGTTAATAGTGGAGTGACATTTGCTACCTTCCAATCTGCAGGAACCGCTCTGGACTCTATAGAATTTTGAAAGATGATCATCAATGCACCCACTATCTCCATAGTTACCTCTTTCAACACTCTGAGATGCAGGTTATCATGTCCTGGGGACTTGTCAACCTTCAGCCACATTAATTTCTCCAATGCAACCTTCTTACTAATACTAATTTTCTTCACGTCCTCATTCTCCCGAGTCCCTTGGATCTCTAATTCTGGGAGATTTCTTGTATCTCCCTCAGTTAGGACAGAAACAAGATAATCATTTAGCATCTCTGCCATTTCTCTGTTCCCCATTATACATTCTCCTGACTTTGCCTGCAATGGACCCACATTTGTCTTAACCAAACGTTTCCTTTTTATGTATCTATAGAAGATTTTACAGTCTGTTTTTATGTTTTCTTTTGACCAGTAGATATTGACACTCAAGATAGAGCCCACATATGTAAACCTCAGATCGTTCTCGAGGAGTTCAAACACTCGACCTCCCTTCCAATAAAACCCACAAAGAGGGGCAAGAAGTTCAAAGAGCCAGGGTGGTTGCTTTGCAGGCTGATGAATTTTCTCTTGCACACAAGGCCTTAACACAAAAAGGGAAACACTTCCCTTGTTTCCCCGAAGACCAGATAATAAAAGGAGGATGATTGGATCCCGGCTAACCATGGACTAGAAGGAAAAGCTGGACACACGGGGGCCAATCCTCAAGCCAAATAGGACGGTACTGAGACCAGGAGTAATGGCCGACGATCTGTATGTTACCACTGTAATAAGGCAGATCACCGTCGAGCTGAATGATGGAAATGACGGGGAAAACCTGTAGGATTAATCAGAGTCCACCAGATCAGTGCCATACAACGGGCCCCAATGGAAAGCACGGCAGATCAGACTGTGCCTCTAACTGCGGCAGTCAGACCCAGTAAACCTACCACAGAGAGTGCGGGAAAACTTAACAAAATCACCAAGAGTTACCTGGAATTTGTATCCCAAGGAAAAGTGTCCCCTTACCCCTCCAATGAGGCAATCAAGCCCGTAGTCATACTGAGGGATACAGGGGCCACCCAATCCCTTCTGCTGGGAAAAGGCATGACCTTCCTCTGAGCGTGCAGTGAATGCTAGAATGTTAGTGAATGGCATCGGAAGATGGTATATGTCCATACTTTTATCTCGGGTGCACTTGGAGTGTGACGTAGTTTCAGGACCAGTAACCATGGGGATTGTACCTAGTTTACCGGTGGATGGATCGACCTACTCCCAGGTAATAATCTGGCAGGGGAAAAGGTGCAGCTTCCCCAGTCGTTCACGAGAGATCAAAAGAGGTCAGGGAGAAAGAGCAGTTACAGGGGAATTGACATTCTCCCTGATTGTGTGGTGACTCGGTCCATGGCCAAACAATCCCTTGAACTGACACTGCAGATGGATGACCCTACTGGCTGCTTGTCTGAAACCTTCTTTCGGAAGGTAATGGACCCAAAGGATGTGATAAACAAAGCTTCCTTAGTTGAGGCTCAGCAACATGTCCCAGTGTTAAAAATATATCACAGGCTGTCCAAACCAGAACTGAAGCAGAGGGAGTTGCAGAGTGTTACTAGTTAAAGAATGAGGTGCTGATGAGGAAGTGGAGACATCCTCACAGACCTGCGGATGAAGAGAGGACAGTGGTTCACCAGATAGTGGTGCCGCTGAGGTACCTTAAAGAAATATTAAGAATGGCCCACGATCTTCCAATGATTGGACATGTCGGTGTATGAAAAATCAAAGCCCACATAAGACAGCATTTTGACAGGCCACAACTCCACAATGATGTGGTGGAGTTCTGTAAAACTGGTCACACGTGCCAAGTTGTGGGAAAGCCTCAATTTGCAGTAAAACCTTCACCCCTAATCGCCATACCAGCTTTTTGGGAACCCTTCAGCAGTGTGTTGGTCGATTGTGTAGGGCACCTGCTGAAAACAATAGAGGGATTACCAGTTTCTTCTCACCATTATGGATGTGGTGACCCGATTCCCAGAGACCATTCTCCGGAACAACTATCGCTGCCAAGGTAAATGTGGAGGGGCTAACCCAATTCTTTACCCGATATGGGCTGCCTGCTGAGATCAAGATGGACCAGGACAAACATTTTGTGACTAATCTTTTTGAAAAGGTCATAGGTAATCTTGTCCTGATGGCATAAAGAGAGCTTTTGTTTAGTTTAGAGATAAAGCACTGAAACAGGCCCTTCGGCCCACCGAGTCTGTGCCGACCATCAACCACCCATTTATACTAATCCTACACTAATTCCATATTCCTACCACATCCCCACCTGTCCCTATATTTCCCTACCACCTACCTATACTAGGGGCAATTTTATAATGACCAATTAACCTATCAACCAGCAAGTCTTTGGCATGTGGGAGGAAACCGGAGCACCCGGAGGAAACTCACACAGACACGGGGAGAACTTGCAAACTCCACACAGGCAGTACCCAGAATTGAACCCGGGTCACTGGAGCTGTGAGGCTGCGGTGCTAATCACTGCGCCACTGTCTCACCCATCAAGAAGACTGCCTCCCTCAAATCGAAATCAGGGGACACAATCACTGACCAACGCCAGCTAATGGACCGCTGGGTGGAACACTACCAAGAACTGTACTCCAGGTCAAATGTCACTGAGACCGCCCTCAATGCAGTCCAATCTCTGCCGTTCATGAATGAGCTGGACGTATAGCCAACAAAATCGGAACTCAGTGATGCCATTGATTCCCTATCCAGCGGAAAATCCCCTGGGAAGGACGGCATTACCCCTGAAATCATCAAGAGTGCCAAGCCTGCTATACTGTCAGCACTGTACGAACTGCTTTGCCTGTGCTGGGACGAGGGGGCAGTACCACAGGACATGCACGATGCCAATATCATCACCCTCTATAAGAACAAGGGTGGCCGCGGTGACTGCAACAACTACTGTGGAATCTCCCTGCTCAGCATAGTGGGGTAAGTCTTCACTTGTGTCGCCTTAAACAGGCTCCAGAAGCTGGCTGAGCGTGTCTATCCTGAGGCACAGTTTGGCTTTCGAGCAAAGAGATCCACCATTGACATGTTGTTCCCCCTTCGCCAGCTGCAGGAGAAATGCCGTGAACAACAGACGCCCCTCTACGTTGCTTTCATTAATCTCACCAAAGCCTTTGACCTCGTCAGCAGACGTGGTCTCTTCAGACTACTAGAATAGATCGGATGTCCACCAAAGCTACTGAGTATCACCACCTCGTTCCATGACAATATGAAAGGCACAATTCAGCATAGCAGTGCCTCATCAGACCCCTTTCCAATCCTGAGTGGCGTGAAACAGGGCTGTGTTCTCGCACCTACAGTGTTCGGGATCTTTTTCTCACTGCTGCTCTCACATGCTTTCAAGTCTTCAGAAGAAGGAATTTTCCTTCACACAAGATCAGGTGGCGGGTTGTTCAACCTTTCCCGTCTAAAAGCGAAGACCAAAGTATGGAAAGTCCTCATCAGCGAACTCTTCTTTGCTGAAGATGCTACTTTTCAGTTGGCAGGAAAAGAGACCGAAGCGCAAGGAGAGAGCCAACTGTGGAACAGCCCCAACAAACAATTTTATCTGCAGCACCTGTGGAAGTGTCTGTCACTCTAGAATTGGCTTTTATAGCCACTCCAAGCGCAGCTTCACAAACCACTGACCATCTCCAGGCTTATCCACTGATCATCTTCAGGCTTATCCACTGATCATCTTCAGGCTTATCCACTGATCATCTCCAGGCTTATCCACTGATCATCTCCAGGCTTATCCACTGACCATCTCCAGGCTTATCCACGGACCATCTCCAGGCTTATCCACTGATCATCTCCAGGCTTATCCACTGATCATCTCCAGGCTTATCCACTGATCATCTCCAGGCTTATCCACTGACCATCTCCAGGCTTATCCACTGACGATCTCCAGGCTTATCCACTGACCATCTCCAGGCTTATCCACTGATCATCTCCAGGCTTATCCACTGATCATCTCCAGGCTTATCCACTGATCATCTCCAGGCTTATCCACTGACCATCTCCAGGCTTATCCACTGACCATCTCCAGGCTTATCCACTGACCATCTCCAGGCTTATCCACTGATCATCTCCAGGCTTATCCACTGATCATCTCCAGGCTTATCCACTGACCATCTCCAGGCTTATCCACTGATCATCTCCAGGCTTATCCACTGACCATCTCCAGGCTTATCCACTGACCATCTCCAGGCTTATCCACTGATCATCTCCAGGCTTATCCACTGATCATCTTCAGGCTTATCCACTGACCATCTCCAGGCTTATCCACTGATCATCTCCAGGCTTATCCACTGATCATCTTCAGGCTTATCCACTGACCATCTCCAGGCTTATCCACTGATCATCTCCAGGCTTATCCACTGATCATCTTCAGGCTTATCCACTGACCATCTCCAGGCTTATCCACTGATCATCTTCAGGCTTATACACTGACTATCTCCAGGCTTATCCACTGATCATCTCCAGGCTTATCCACTGATCATCTCCAGGCTTATCCACTGACCATCTCCAGGCTTATCCACTGATCATCTCCAGGCTTATCCACTGACCATCTCCAGGCTTATCCACGGACCATCTCCAGGCTTACCCACGGACCATCTCCAGGCTTATCCACGGACCATCTCCAGGCTTATCCACTGATCATCTCCAGACTCACCCACTGTCTCCCGTGACAAGCAGGTCAAAGACTGAGACACTAATCCCATATTCCTACCACATCCCCTCCTGTTCCTATATTTCGCTACCACATACCTATACTAGGGGCAATTTATAATGGAGAATTTACCTATCAACCTACAAGTCTTTGGCTGTGGGAGGAAACCGGAGCACCCGGAGGAAACCCACGCAGACCTTGCAAACTCCACACAGGCAGTACCCAGAGTTGAACCTGGGTTGCTGGAGCGGTGAGGCTGCAGTACTAACCACTGCGCCACTGTGCCGCCCTTAACGAGCAGGTAAATTCTTTATTTGACACGCCAGGCCAAAGGATAAAAAGTAAAGGTTGTGGAGGGGGTAGAAAAGCACAGATCTGACAGACGTTCAGGAGGGAGGGATTGGAAAGGACTGTGAGGATCGGTTACGGGGTATCACAAGGATTCCCACCTGTAATCCTCTACTCTCCGATTAGCCAACCCCTGAAATGCAGGCAAAAGAGGCACCCTAAAAAGGCTGCTAACAGCATTTACAGAAAGCTGCAAGGACAAGTAAATGTCCCAAAAGGACAAACCAATGGTGAGGGAGATGCCTCGCCTAGTCGAAGTGCCTCATGGAATTGCAGTGAATGTTGGACAGACCCCTGCTAGCTGTAATGTTCCACTGGAAAAGTAAACAGCACTTGTGTACCTCACCAGAAAGCTAAAAGTAAGGTCAGTGTGGATCTACCCACGGAAGAAGCCAATGATCAGGTCCCAAACCCAAAGCTCATAAAACTCAACAATTTCAAAGCAAAGCTCACAGCAACAAAGACCCAGAGGAAATTATATTCTTCTTTACATATCTATCGAAACTCTAACTATCTGTCTTGATATTTCTCGCCTTGTACTCTAATGTGTCTCTCCTTATTAATCTTTTAATTGCCCTTTGCTGCTTTTTATATTCTGTCCAATCTTCTGATCTGTCACCTATCTTTGCAACATCAAATGTTTTTTCTTTAAGTTTAATACTATCATTAACTGTTTTACTTAACCACGGATAGTGGGTCATGTCAGCATTTCGGTGTAATAGTTTTCCCAGTACCTTTTCCCTGGTGATGGTGATTGTTTTAAGTTCCTCCCTCCCTTTTGCCTCTTCATTTAGGTACCTTTGGAAAAAATTTTAAGTCTTCTGCAGCGCAAACAGACAGGAAATACCGTTCAACACCTCCACCATGCCCTCATTTCTCATTATTAATTCCCCAGACTCACTCTCTAGAGAACTAACACTAACTTTACCTATTTAAATACTTAAAGAAGCTCTTACTCTCTGTTTTTATATTACTAGCTAGCTTTCTCCCACACTCTACTGTTTCCCTCTTTATTTCCGTCATTCTTTGCTCGTTTTTAAAATCGAGCCATTCTTCACTAATCTTTGCAGATTTGTACAGTGTTTCTTTCAATTTATTTTCCTTAACTTCTTTATTTACCCACGTATGGTGCAATATTCTCCAAGATTATTTCTTTCTCACTAAGATAAATCTTTGGAGAGAGTTATTAAACATCTCCTTAAAAGTCTTCCACTGTATCTCTGCCGCCCTAACTTTTAACCTAGTTTCCTAGTTCGCTTTAGCTAGCTCTGCCTTTATACTCTTATAAATGCCTATATTTAGGTTTTTAAAAAACTAATCTTAGACCCACAGTTTTCCCTTCAATCTGAACGTTGAAATTCTATCATGTTATTATCAATGTGGCCGAGAGGTTCCTTTACCATGATCAATCCTGTCTCATTGCACATCACCAGTTCTAGAACAGCCTGATCTCCGGTTGGCTGTGGAACGTGCTGCTCTAAGGAACTGTCCAGAATAAACTCCACCAACCAATTTTCATGGCTACTTTTGTCAATCTAATTTGCCCAATCTACATGTAGATTAAAGTCACCCCTGGTTATAATGGTAACATTCTTACACACCCCATTTATTACTTCCTGTATACTCTGTCTTACAGAAACCAATGAAGGACACTGAGCACGGGGATGTTGGGTGAACTAGATTTATGTGAGTTAGGATATAGACAGCAGAGTTTTGTATAGACTGTTGTTTATGGCAGTTTATAATAGGGAGGGTGACCAAGACAGCATTGGAATAGTCCAGTCTAGACTTAACACAGGAACAGATCAGTGTTTATGCCACAAATGGGCTCACATGGAGGAAGCTATTCAGGAAGCGATAGTTGGTAAGAACAGACATGCAATTAAACATGGTTTACAGAATTAACAGAGGGATAGAGAGAGACTTACGAGGGACACCACCAATAGCGATAATAGGATAATAAATGTGTTGAAACATGTTCAGTGCATAATAGATCCGATCTGCTAATGTTATCCAATCATAATTCGCAGTAAGATAGTAAAACCAATAGGATAAACTCCTGTCCATTGCTGTAACATTCCAACCTATTGTTCTCAGATTCTGATCCATTGTTGTAACATTCCTATCTATTGTTCTCAGATTTTGACCCATTGTTGTAACATTCCAATCTATTGTTCTCAGATTCAGACCCATTGTTGTAACATTCCGATCTATTGTTCTCAGATTCTGATCTATCCTCTCCCTCTCTCTGGAGCTGCTGATCCCTGTTAGTGCTGGGTGGGATGCTCCCGCTAACACTATGGAATAACACATTGAAAGGAGTCCCTTATTAATAGAAAAGGGAAACCCTCCAGTGACATAAATAGAGTCCATGGAGATGGACATTAATTACAGTCACTGAACAAACAGGTTCAGTTAACCCCTTTCAATCTAACACTTTTTGTAACACAATAAAATAGACCATTTACCCAGTCTGGATGGGAATTATGAGGGTTGGTGAGAACAAGAATGGTGGAAATAGCAGAGGTACTGGTCCGAATCTTCCAATCCTCCTCGGATATGGGAGTGATGACAGAGGACTGGAAGGTTGTAACTGATACACCTTGTGTATGGGGTAAACCATGTACTGTCCAGTCAATCTGATGTCAGTGGTGGGGAAACCTCACAACCCAGGACAGAAATGTTTGCTGTTATGAAAAGCATAGCATAATAAATTTCAAGCAGCACGGGTATGCTAATCACAAATCATATCCGGCAAACTTAGCAAGAACTTAACCCAAGGTACTTCACAGCAGCATTATGAAATAAAGTATAACACCGAACCACAAAGGGAGAAATTAGGTGAGGTGAACAACAGCTTGGTCAAAGAGACAGATTTTAAAGGCGTTCCTTGAAGAATAAAAGCGAGGTGGAGAGGTGGAGCTGTGTCAGGAGGGTATTCCAGAGCTTGGGGCCGAGGCTACTGAAGGTGTGGCCATCAATGCTGGAGTAATTAATATCAGGGATGCACAAGAGGCCAGAATTAGAGAAGCAGAGATATCTCAGAGGGTTGTGGGGCTGGAGGAGATTACAGAGATAGTGAGGGGTGAGGCAATGGAGGGATTGGAAAACAAGCATGAGAATTTTAAAACCAGGACAATGCTTGACTGTGAACTGATGTAGGTCAGTGATTGGGGAATGGGACTAGTTGTGAGTTAACACACAGACTGCAGAGTTTTAGATGACCTCAAGTATACAGATAGTAGAATGTGGTAGAATGAGTGGGAACAGTCTAGTCTACAGGTAATGAAAGCATGAATGAGAGCTTCAGCAGCAGATGACCTGAGACAGGGGTGAAGTTGGGCAATGTTATTGATGTGGAAATAGGTGGTGATAGTGATGGCAGAAATATGAGGTTGGAAGCTCATTTTGTGGTCGAATGTCACCGAATTGTTATAGCACAGAAGGTAGCCATTCAGTCCATCGTGTCTGTACTGGCTCTCCAGAAGAGCAATTCGTCTGGTGTCACTCCCCTGCCTTCTCCCTGTAACTCTGTACAATCTTCCTTTTTGGTTCGCTGTCCAATTTCTTCCTGAATGCCTCGATTGAATCTGCCTCCACCACAGTCTCAGGTAGTGCATTCCAGACCTTAACCACACACTGCATGAAAAAGCTTTTCTCATGTCACTTCTACTTTTTTCTACCAATTACTTTCATTCTTTAGCGTCTCGTTTTCGATCCTTTCAGGAGTGGGAACAGTTTGTCCCCATCCACTCTGTCTAGACACTTTATAATTTTCAATACCTTTTTCAAATCTCCTCTCAGAATTCTCTTCTCCAAGGAAAATGTTCCAACTTCTCCAGTCTATCTTCATAACTGATATTCTTCATCCCTGGAATCATTCTTGTGAATGTTTTTGTACACTCTCCAATATCTTCACGTTACCAAAGTGTGGTGTCCAGAACTAGACGTAATACTACAGATGAGACCGAACTAGTGTGTTGTATAAGTTCAAAACAACCCTATTGCTCTTGTATTCCATACTGCTGTCAATATGGCCAGGTTACCCTATACTTTATTAACTGCTCTCTCAACCTATCCTGCCACCTTCAATGACCTATGGACATAAACACCCAGGTCCCTCTGCTCCTGCACCCCCTTTAGAATTGTACCCTTTATTCTATATTGTCTCTCCATGTTCTTCCTATCAAGATGAATCCTTTCACATTTCTCCACATTGAACTTCATCTGCCACCTGTCTGTCCATTCCACAAACTTGTCCATGACCTTTTGAAGTTCTACATTCTCCTGCTCTCAGTTCACAATGCTTCCCAGTTTCGTATTATCTGCAAAATTTGGAAGCGATCCCTGTAAACCGAGATCCAGGTCATTAATATATGTCAGGAAGAGAAATGATCCCAACACTAATCCCTGGGGAACTCCACTACAAACCTTAAATAAAACAATAAGTGCTGGAAATACTCAGCAGGTCTGGCAGCATCTGTGGACAGAGAAGCAGAGATAAACTTCCAGGCCTGTGCCCTTTCATCAGAATTGGCAAAGGTTAGAAATGTAATAGCTTTTAAGCAAATAAAGCAGGGATGGAGCAGAACAGAACAAAAGGGCTGTTGATAGAACAGAACGTCAGAGAGATTAACTGACGAGGAGGCCATGGAGCAAAGGCAAAGAGAGTATGCTTATTGTGTGGTGAAAGACAAAGTGTTAGTGCAGAGAGGGTGTTAAATGACAGAATAATGAACAGCCCTAGCTAAAAGCACCAACATAAAAAAATCCAGTTTAAAGCAGGCACATGGCAAAAAAATGATAAAACAAAACAATAATTAAAAGGGTCAGTCATGCTCTGAAATTATTGAACTCAATATTCAGTCCGGAAGTCTGTAGAATGCCTAATCGTACAATGAGGTGCTGTTCCTCGAGCTGACATTGATGTTCACTGGAACACCGCAGCAGGTCAAACACAGATTAGGTGAGCGCTTTGTGGGACACCTCCGCTCAGTCCTAAACTATGACCCCGAGCTTCCTCTCGCTTGTCATTTCAACACCATTGACCCCCCACCCCTGCTCTCATGCCCACATTTCTGTCCTTGTGTTTACACCCCTCAACCCCGATTTACTTGCTTAAAACCTAATACATTTCTAACCTTTGCCAGTTTTGATGAAAGATCACAGACCTGAAACATTAACTCCGCTTCTCTCTCTACAGACCTGCTGAGTGTTTCCAGCACTTTCTGTTTTTATTTCAGATTTCCAGCATCTACAGTACTTTGCTTTGATTCCACAACAAACCTTAATCCAACCCGAAAAGCATCCATTCATCACTACTCTCTGTTTCCTGTCACTCAAACAATTTAGTTTCATGTTGCTACTGTCCTTTTTATTCGATGAGCTATAACTTTGCTCACAAGTCTGTTGTGTGGCAATTTATCAAATGCTTTTTGGAATTCCATTTCCACCACATTAACAGCTTTGCCCTCATCAAGCTTCCTTATTACTTCTTCAAAACACTCCGGTTAAACATTATTTAATTAGTTAAACATCATTTCCCCTCAGCAAATCCATGCTGGTTTTCCTTAATTAACCCACATTTGTACGTGTGCCTATTAATGTTGTCCCGAATATGACACCAAGGTGGAAAACAGTCTGTCTGAATCTTAGACTTTTACCAGGGAGAGGGATGGAATCAATAATAAGGGAACAGATTTGGAGTGAGGAGTGAAAACAATGGCTTCAGTCTTCCCAATAATTAATTGGAGGACATTCCTGCGCATCCAGTGCTGGATGTCGGATAAGCAGTTGGATAATTAACAACAGTGGAGGAGTGAAGAGAGGTGGTGGTGAGGTAAACTTGATGGAGTTCTTTGATAAAACAATGGAGATGGCTGATGAGGGAAGGAATGGTAGAAATTGCAGAGGCACTGACCAGAATCATTCTATCCTCCTTGGATATGGGGGTCATGACAGAGGACTGGAGGGTTGTAAATGTTACTCCCTGTTACAAAAGGAGTGATTAGATAAATTCTGTAACTACTGACCAGTCCGTGTAATGTCGGTGGTTGGAAATTACTAGAAGCCAGAACCCAGCACAAAATATATCATTCTTGGAAAAACATGGGATAATAAATGTCAAGCAGCACGGATCGGTAAATGACAAATCATATCTGATAATCTTGATCCAGATCGTTGATGACAGAACTGTGAGTGTTGATGAGGATAGTGTGTTTCCTGTTATGTATCTGGACTATCAAAAGGACTGTGATCAAATGACATTTCATAGACTTGTTATGAAAAATGGAACACATCGATTAATGTGACAGTGAGAGTGTGGATATGACATTGACTCAAGGACAGAAAGCAGAGAGAAGTCGTGAGCGGTCATTGTTCAGACAGGGGGAGGGGGAGAATAAAGGGCTGTTTCTCAGGGGTCGCTATTGGAACCAGTGCTCTTCCAGACATATAGATAGATATATAAATGACAGAGACATATATGTAAAAAAACATAATTTCAACTCTTACAGATGATAGTAATTGACTGAAACAGGACATTGATAGTTTAGCAGAATGGACAGACAGTCAGGATGATAGTAATTGACTGAAACAGGACATGGACAGTTTAGCAGAATGGACAGAGAGTCAGGATGATAGTAATTGACTGAAACAGGACAATGATAGTTTAGCAGAATGGACAGACAGTCAGGATGATAGTAATTGACTGAAACAGGACATGGATAGTTTAGCAGAATGGACAGACAGTCAGCATGATAGTAATTGACTGAAACAGGACATTGATAGTTTAGCAGAATGGACAGACAGTCAGGATGATAGTAATTGACTGAAACAGGACATGGATAGTTTAGCAGAATGGACAGACAGTCAGGATGATAGTAATTGACAGAAACAGGACATGGATAGTTTAGCAGAATGGATAGACAGTCAGGATGATAGTAATTGACTGAAACAGGACATGGATAGGTTAGCAGAATGGACAGAGATTCAGGATGATAGTAATTGACTGAAACAGGACATGGATAGTTTAGCAGAATGGACAGTCAGTCAGGATGATAGTAATTGACTGAAACAGGACATTAATACTTTAGCAGAATGGACAGACAGTCAGGATGATAGTAATTGACTGAAACAGGACATGGATAGTTTAGCAGAATGGACAGTCAGGATGATAGTAATTGACTGAAACAGGACATGGATAGTTTAGCAGAATGGACAGACAGTCAGGATGATAGTAATTGACTGAAACAGGACATTGATAGGTTAGCAGAATGGACAGACAGTCAGGATGATAGTAATTGACTGAAACAGTACATTGATAGTTTAGCCGAAGGGACAGAAAGTCAGGATGATAGTAATTGACTGAAACAGGACATGGATAGTTTAGCAGAATGGACAGACAGTCAGGATGATAGTAATTGACTGAAACAGGACATTGATAGTTTAGCAGAATGAACAGACAGGCAGGATGATAGTAATTGACTGAAACAGGACATTGATAGTTTAGCAGAATGGACAGTCAGGATGATAGCAATTGACTGAAACAGAACATGGATAGTTTAGCAGAATGGACAGACAGTCAGGATGATAGTAATTGACTGAAACAGGACATGGACAGTTTAGCAGAATGGACAGAGAGTCAGGATGATAGTAATTGACTGAAACAGGACATGGATAGTTTAGCAGAATGGACTGCGGATCAGGATGATAGTAATTGACTGAAACAGGACATGGATAGTTTAGCAGAATGGACAGACAGTCAGGATGATAGTAATTGACTGAAACAGGACATGGATAGTTTAGCAGAATGGACAGACAGTCAGGATGATCGTAATTGACTGAAACAGGACATGGATAGTTTAGCAGAATGGACAGCGGATCAGGATGATAGTAATTGACTGAAACAGGACATGGATAGTTTAGCAGAATGGACAGACAGTCAGGATGATAGTAATTGACTGAAACAGGACATGGATAGTTTAGCAGAATGGACAGACAGTCAGGATGATAGTAATTGACTGAAACAGGACATTGATAGTTTAGCAGAATGGACAGACAGTCAGGATGATAGTAATTGACTGAAACAGGACATTGATAGTTTAGCAGAATGGACAGACAGTCAGGATGATAGTAATTGACTGAAACAGGACATGGATAGTTTAGCAGAATGGACAGACAGTCAGGATGATAGTAATTGACTGAAACAGGACATTGATAGTTTAGCAGAATGGACAGACAGTCAGGATGATAGTAATTGACTGAAACAGGACATGGATAGTTTAGCAGAATGGACAGAGGCTCAGGATGATAGTAATTGACTGAAACAGGACATTGATAGTTTAGCAGAATGGACAGACAGTCAGGATGATAGTAATTGACTGAAACAGGACATGGACAGTTTAGCAGAATGGATAGACAGTCAGGATGATAGTAATTGACTGAAACAGGACATGGATAGTTTAGCAGAATGGACAGACAGTCAGGATGATAGTAATTGACTGAAACAGGACATGGATAGTTTAGCAGAATGGACAGAGGATCAGGATGATAGTAATTGACTGAAACAGGACATTGCTAGTTTAGCAGAATGGACAGACAGTCAGGATGATAGTAATTGACTGAAACAGGACATGGATAGTTTAGCAGAATGGACAGACAGTCAGGATGATAGTAATTGACTGAAACAGGACATTGATAGTTTAGCAGAATGGACAGATAGTCAGGATGATAGTAATTGACTGCAACAGGACATTGATAGTTTAGCAGAATGGACAGAGATTCAGGATGATAGTAATTGACTGAAACAGGACTTTGATAGTTTAGCAGAATGGACAGACAGGCAGGATGATAGTAATTGACTGAAACAGGACATGGATAGTTTAGCAGAAGGGACAGACAGTCAGGATGATAGTAATTGACTGAAACAGGACATTGATAGTTTAGCAGAATGGACAGACAGTCAGGATGATAGTAATTGACTGAAACAGGACTTGGATAGTTTAGCAGAAGGGACAGACAGTCAGGATGATAGTAATTGACTGAAACAGGACATTGATAGTTTAGCAGAATGGACAGTCAGTCAGGATGATAGTAATTGACTGAAACAGGACATTGATAGTTTAGCAGAATGGACAGACAGTCAGGATGATAGTAATTGACTGAAACAGGACATTGATAGTTTTGCAGAATGGACAAACAGTCACGATGATAGTAATTGACTGAAACAGGACATGGATAGTTTCGCAGAATGGACAGACAGTCAGGATGATAGTAATTGACTGAAACAGGACATTGATAGTTTAGCAGAATGGACTGACAGTCAGGATGATAGTAACTGACTGAAACAGGACATTGATAGTTTAGCAGAATGGACAGAGATTCAGGATGATAGTAATTGACTGAAACAGGACATTGATAGTTTAGCAGAATGGACAGACAGTCAGGATGATAGTAATTGACTGAAACAGGACATGGATAGTTTAGCAGAATGGACAGACAGTCAGGATGATAGTAATTGACTGAAACAGGACATTGATAGTTTAGCAGAATGGACAGACAGTCAGGATGATAGTAATTGACTGAAACAGGACATTGATAGTTTGGCAGAATGGACAGACAGTCAGGATGATAGTAATTGACTGAAACAGGACATTGATAGTTTAGCAGAATGTACAGACAGTCAGGATGATAGTAATTGACTGAAAAAGGACATTGATAGTTTAGCAGAATGGACAGACAGTCAGGATGATAGTAATTGACTGAAACAGGGCATTGATAGTTTAGCAGAATGGACAGACAGTCAGGATGATAGTAATTGACTGAAACAGGACATTGATAGTTTAGCAGAATGGACAGACAGTCAGGATGATAGTAATTGACTGAAACAGGACATTGATAGTTTAGCAGAATGGATAGAATGTCAGGATGGTAGTAATTGATTGAAACAGGACATTGATAGTTTAGCAGAATGGACAGACAGTCAGGATGATAGTAATTGACTGAAACAGGACATGGATAGTTTAGCAGAATGGACAGACAGTCAGGATGATAGTAATTGACTGAAACAGGACATTGATAGTTTAGCAGAATGGACAGACAGTCAGGATGATAGTAATTGACTGAAACAGGACATTGATAGTTTAGCAGAATGGACAGACAGTCAGGATGATAGTAATTGACTGAAACAGGACATGGATAGTTTAGCAGAATGGACAGACAGTCAGGATGATAGTAATTGACTGAAACAGGACATTGATAGTTTAGCAGAATGGACAGACAGTCAGGATGATAGTAATTGACTGAAACAGGACATGGATAGTTTAGCAGAATGGACAGAGGCTCAGGATGATAGTAATTGACTGAAACAGGACATTGATAGTTTAGCAGAATGGACAGACAGTCAGGATGATAGTAATTGACTGAAACAGGACATGGACAGTTTAGCAGAATGGATAGACAGTCAGGATGATAGTAATTGACTGAAACAGGACATGGATAGTTTAGCAGAATGGACAGACAGTCAGGATGATAGTAATTGACTGAAACAGGACATGGATAGTTTAGCAGAATGGACAGAGGATCAGGATGATAGTAATTGACTGAAACAGGACATTGCTAGTTTAGCAGAATGGACAGACAGTCAGGATGATAGTAATTGACTGAAACAGGACATGGATAGTTTAGCAGAATGGACAGACAGTCAGGATGATAGTAATTGACTGAAACAGGACATTGATAGTTTAGCAGAATGGACAGATAGTCAGGATGATAGTAATTGACTGCAACAGGACATTGATAGTTTAGCAGAATGGACAGAGATTCAGGATGATAGTAATTGACTGAAACAGGACTTTGATAGTTTAGCAGAATGGACAGACAGGCAGGATGATAGTAATTGACTGAAACAGGACATGGATAGTTTAGCAGAAGGGACAGACAGTCAGGATGATAGTAATTGACTGAAACAGGACATTGATAGTTTAGCAGAATGGACAGACAGTCAGGATGATAGTAATTGACTGAAACAGGACTTGGATAGTTTAGCAGAAGGGACAGACAGTCAGGATGATAGTAATTGACTGAAACAGGACATTGATAGTTTAGCAGAATGGACAGTCAGTCAGGATGATAGTAATTGTCTGAAACAGGACATTGATAGTTTAGCAGAATGGACAGACAGTCAGGATGATAGTAATTGACTGAAACAGGACATTGATAGTTTTGCAGAATGGACAAACAGTCACGATGATAGTAATTGACTGAAACAGGACATGGATAGTTTCGCAGAATGGACAGACAGTCAGGATGATAGTAATTGACTGAAACAGGACATTGATAGTTTAGCAGAATGGACTGACAGTCAGGATGATAGTAACTGACTGAAACAGGACATTGATAGTTTAGCAGAATGGACAGAGATTCAGGATGATAGTAATTGACTGAAACAGGACATTGATAGTTTAGCAGAATGGACAGACAGTCAGGATGATAGTAATTGACTGAAACAGGACATGGATAGTTTAGCAGAATGGACAGACAGTCAGGATGATAGTAATTGACTGAAACAGGACATTGATAGTTTAGCAGAATGGACAGACAGTCAGGATGATAGTAATTGACTGAAACAGGACATTGATAGTTTGGCAGAATGGACAGACAGTCAGGATGATAGTAATTGACTGAAACAGGACATTGATAGTTTAGCAGAATGTACAGACAGTCAGGATGATAGTAATTGACTGAAAAAGGACATTGATAGTTTAGCAGAATGGACAGACAGTCAGGATGATAGTAATTGACTGAAACAGGGCATTGATAGTTTAGCAGAATGGACAGACAGTCAGGATGATAGTAATTGACTGAAACAGGACATTGATAGTTTAGCAGAATGGACAGACAGTCAGGATGATAGTAATTGACTGAAACAGGACATTGATAGTTTAGCAGAATGGATAGAATGTCAGGATGGTAGTAATTGATTGAAACAGGACATTGATAGTTTAGCAGAATGGACAGACAGTCAGGATGATAGTAATTGACTGAAACAGGACATGGATAGATAGGCAGAATGGACAGACAGTCAGGATGCTAGTAATTGAATGAAACAGGACATTGATAGTTTAGCAGAATTGACAGACAGTCAGGATGATAGTAATTGACTGAAACAGGACAGTGATAGTTTGGCAGAATGGACAGACAGTCAGGATGATAGTAATTGACTGAAACAGGACATTGATAGTTTAGCAGAATGTACAGACAGTCAGGATGATAGTAATTGACTGAAAAAGGACATTGATAGTTTAGCAGAATGGACAGACAGTCAGGATGATAGTAATTGACTGAAACAGGACATTGATAGTTTAGCAGAATGGACAGACAGTCAGGATGATAGTAATTGACTGAAACAGGACATTGATAGTTTAGCAGAATGTACAGACAGTCAGGATGATAGTAATTGACTGAAAAAGGACATTGATAGTTTAGCAGAATGGACAGACAGTCAGGATGATAGTAATTGACTGAAACAGGACATTGATAGTTTAGCAGAATGGACAGACAGTCAGGATGATAGTAATTGACTGAAACAGGACATTGACAGTTTAGCAGAATGGACAGACAGTCAGGATGATAGTAATTGACTGAAACAGGACATGGATAGTTTAGCAGAATGGACAGAGGATCAGGAGGATAGTAATTGACTGAAACAGGACATTGATAATTAGAATGGACAGAGGATCAGGATGATAGTAATTGACTGAAACAGGACATTGATAGTTTAGCAGAATGGACAGACAGTCAGGATGAGAGTAATTGACTGAAACAGGACATTGATAGTTTAGCAGAATGGATAGACAGTCATAATGATAGTAATTGACTGAAACAGGACATTGATAGTTTAGCAGAATGGACAGACAGTCAGGATGATAGTAATTGACTGAAACAGGACATGGATAGTTTAGCAGAATGGACAGACAGTCAGGATGATAGTAATTGACTGAAACAGGACATTGATATTTTAGCAGAATGGACAGACAGTCAGGATGATAGTAATTGACTGAAACAGGACATTGATAGTTTAGCAGAATGGATTGACAGTCAGGATGATCGTAATTGACTGAAACAGAACATGGATAGTTTAGCAGAATGGACAGACAGTCAGGATGATAGTCATTGACTGAAACAGGACATGGATAGACAGGCAGAATGGACAGACAGTCAGGATGATAGTAATTGACTCGAACAGGACATTGATATTTTAGCAGAATGGACAGACAGTCAGGATGATAGTAATTGACTGAAACAGGACATTGATCGTTTAGCAGAATGGACAGACAGTCAAGATGATAGTAATTGACTGAAACAGGACATTGACAGTTTAGCAGAATGGACAGACAGTCAGGATGATAGTAATTGACTGAAACAGGACATGGATAGTTTAGCAGAATGGACAGAGGATCAGGAGGATAGTAATTGACTGAAACAGGACATTGATAATTAGAATGGACAGAGGATCAGGATGATAGTGATTGACTGAAACAGGACATAGACAGTTTAGCAGAATGGACAGACAGTCAGGATGATAGTAATTGACTGAAACAGGACATTGATAGTTTAGCAGAATGGATAGACAGTCAGGATGATCGTAATTGACTGAAACAGGACATGGATAGTTTAGCAGAATGGACAGACAGTCAGGATGATAGTAATTGACTGAAACAGGACAGTGATAGTTTAGCAGAATGGACAGAGGATCAGGATGATAGTAATTGACTGAAACAGGACATTGACAGTTTAGCAGAATGGACAGACAGTCAGGATGACAGTAATTGACTGAAACAGGACTTTGATAGTTTAGCAGAATGGACAGACAGTCAGGATGATAGTAATTGACTGAAACAGGACATTGATAGTTTAGCAGAATGGACAGACAGTCAGGATGATAGTAATTGACTGAAACAGGACATTGATAGTTTAGCAGAATGGACAGAGGATCAGGATGATAGTAATTGAATGAAACAGGACATTGATAGTTTAGCAGAATGGACAGACAGTCAGGATGATAGTAATTGACTGAAACAGGACATTGATAGTTTAGCAGAATGGACAGACAGTCAGGATGATAGTAATTGACTGAAACAGGACATTGATAGTTTAGCAGAATGGATAGACAGTCAGGATGATAGTAATTGACTGAAACAGGACATTGATAGTTTAGCAGAATGGACAGACAGTCAGGAGGATAGTAATTGACTGAAACAGGACATTGATAATTAGTATGGACAGAGGATCAGGATGATAGTAATTGACTGAAACAGGACATTGATAGTTTAGCAGAATGGACAGACAGTCAGGATGATAGTAATTGACTGAAACAGGACATTGATAGTTTAGCAGAATGGATAGACAGTCATAATGATAGTAATTGACTGAAACAGGACATTGATAGTTTAGCAGAATGGACAGACAGTCAGGATGATAGTAATTGACTGAAACAGGACATTGATAGTTTAGCAGAATGGACAGACAGTCAGGATGATAGTAATTGACTGAAACAGGACATTGATATTTTAGCAGAATGGACAGACAGTCAGGATGATAGTAATTGACTGAAACAGGACATTGACAGTTTAGCAGAATGGATTGACAGTCAGGATGATCGTAATTGACTGAAACAGGACATTGATAGTTTTGCAGAATGGACAGACAGTCAGGATGATAGTAATTGACTGAAACAGGACATTGATAGTTTAGCAGAATGGATAGACAGTCATAATGATAGTAATTGACTGAAACAGGACATTGATCGTTTAGCAGAATGGACAGACAGTCAGGATGATAGTAATTGACTGAAACAGGACATGGATAGTTTAGCAGAATGGACAGACAGTCAGGATGATAGTAATTGACTGAAACAGGACATTGATATTTTAGCAATATGGACAGACAGTCAGGATGATAGTAATTGACTGAAACAGGACATTGATAGTTTAGCAGAATGGATTGACAGTCATATTGATCGTAATTGACTGAAACAGAACATGGATAGTTTAGCAGAATGGACAGACAGTCAGGATGATAGTCATTGACTGAAACAGGACATGGATAGACAGGCAGAATGGACAGACAGTCAGGATGATAGCAATTGACTCGAACAGAACATTGATATTTTAGCAGAATGGACAGACAGTCAGGATGATAGTAATTGACTGAAACAGGACATTGATAGTTTAGCAGAATGGACAGACAGTCAAGATGATAGTAATTGACTGAAACAGGACATTGACAGTTTAGCAGAATGGACAGACAGTCAGGATGATAGTAATTGACTGAAACAGGACATGGATAGTTTAGCAGAATGGACAGAGGATCAGGAGGATAGTAATTGACTGAAACAGGACATTGATAATTAGAATGGACAGAGGATCAGGATGATAGTGATTGACTGAAACAGGACATTGACAGTTTAGCAGAATGGACAGACAGTCAGGATGATAGTAATTGACTGAAACAGGACATTGATAGTTTAGCAGAATGGATAGACAGTCACGATGATAGTAATTGACTGAAACAGGACATGGATAGTTTAGCAGAATGGACAGACAATCAGGATGATAGTAATTGACTGAAACAGGACAGTGATAGTTTAGCAGAATGGACAGAGGATCAGGATGATAGTAATTGACTGAAACAGGACATTGACAGTTTAGCAGAATGGACAGACAGTCAGGATGACAGTAATTGACTGAAACAGGACTTTGATAGTTTAGCAGAATGGACAGACAGTCAGGATGATAGTAATTGACTGAAACAGGACATTGATAGTTTAGCAGAATGGACAGACAGTCAGGATGATAGTAATTGACTGAAACAGGACATTGATAGTTTAGCAGAATGGACAGACAGTCAGGATGATAGTAATTGACTGAAACAGGACATTGATAGTTTAGCAGAATGGACAGACAGTCAGGATGATAGTAATTGACTGAAACAGGACATTGATAGTTTAGCAGAATGGATAGACAGTCAGGATGATAGTAATTGACTGAAACAGGACATTGATAGTTTAGCAGAATGGACAGACAGTCAGGAGGATAGTAATTGACTGAAACAGGACATTGATAATTAGAATGGACAGAGGATCAGGATGATAGTAATTGACTGAAACAGGACATTGATAGTTTAGCAGAATGGACAGACAGTCAGGATGATAGTAATTGACTGAAACAGGACATTGATAGTTTAGCAGAATGGATAGACAGTCATAATGATAGTAATTGACTGAAACAGGACATTGATAGTTTAGCAGAATGGACAGACAGTCAGGATGATAGTAATTGACTGAAACAGGACATTGATAGTTTAGCAGAATGGACAGACAGTCAGGATGATAGTAATTGACTGAAACAGGACATTGATATTTTAGCAGAATGGACAGACAGTCAGGATGATAGTAATTGACTGAAACAGGACATTGACAGTTTAGCAGAATGGATTGACAGTCAGGATGATCGTAATTGACTGAAACAGGACATTGATAGTTTTGCAGAATGGACAGACAGTCAGGATGATAGTAATTGACTGAAACAGGACATTGATAGTTTAGCAGAATGGACTGACAGTCAGGATGATAGTAACTGACTGAAACAGGACATTGATAGTTTAGCAGAATGGACAGAGATTCAGGATGATAGTAATTGACTGAAACAGGACATTGATAGTTTAGCAGAATGGACAGACAGTCAGGATGATAGTAATTGACTGAAACAGGACATGGATAGTTTAGCAGAATGGACAGACAGTCAGGATGATAGTAATTGACTGAAACAGGACATTGATAGTTTAGCAGAATGGACAGACAGTCAGGATGATAGTCATTGACTGAAACAGGACATGGATAGACAGGCAGAATGGACAGACAGTCAGGATGATAGTAATTGACTGAAACAGGACATTGATATTTTAGCAGAATGGACAGACAGTCAGGATGATAGTAATTGACTGAAACAGGACATTGATAGTTTAGCAGAATGGACAGACAGTCAAGATGATAGTAATTGACTGAAACAGGACATTGACAGTTTAGCAGAACGGACAGAGGATCAGGAGGATAGTAATTGACTGAAACAGGACATTGATAATTAGAATGGACAGAGGATCAGGATGATAGTGATTGACTGAAACAGGACATTGACAGTTTAGCAGAATGGACAGACAGTCAGGATGATAGTAATTGACTGAAACAGGACATTGATAGTTTAGCAGAATGGATAGACAGTCAGGATGATAGTAATTGACTGAAACAGGACATGGATAGTTTAGCAGAATGGACAGACAGTCAGGATGATAGTAATTGACTGAAACAGGACATTGATCGTTTAGCAGAATGGACAGACAGTCAAGATGATAGTAATTGACTGAAACAGGACATTGACAGTTTAGCAGAATGGACAGACAGTCAGGATGATAGTAATTGACTGAAACAGGACATGGATAGTTTAGCAGAATGGACAGAGGATCAGGAGGATAGTAATTGACTGAAACAGGACATTGATAATTAGAATGGACAGAGGATCAGGATGATAGTGATTGACTGAAACAGGACATAGACAGTTTAGCAGAATGGACAGACAGTCAGGATGATAGTAATTGACTGAAACAGGACATTGATAGTTTAGCAGAATGGATAGACAGTCAGGATGATCGTAATTGACTGAAACAGGACATGGATAGTTTAGCAGAATGGACAGACAGTCAGGATGATAGTAATTGACTGAAACAGGACAGTGATAGTTTAGCAGAATGGACAGAGGATCAGGATGATAGTAATTGACTGAAACAGGACATTGACAGTTTAGCAGAATGGACAGACAGTCAGGATGACAGTAATTGACTGAAACAGGACTTTGATAGTTTAGCAGAATGGACAGACAGTCAGGATGATAGTAATTGACTGAAACAGGGCATTGATAGTTTAGCAGAATGGACAGACAGTCAGGATGATAGTAATTGACTGAAACAGGACATTGATAGTTTAGCAGAATGGACAGAGGATCAGGATGATAGTAATTGAATGAAACAGGACATTGATAGTTTCGCAGAATGGACAGACAGTCAGGATGATAGTAATTGACTGAAACAGGACATTGATAGTTTAGCAGAATGGACAGACAGTCAGGATGATAGTAATTGACTGAAACAGGACATTGATAGTTTAGCAGAATGGATAGACAGTCAGGATGATAGTAATTGACTGAAACAGGACATTGATAGTTTAGCAGAATGGACAGACAGTCAGGAGGATAGTAATTGACTGAAACAGGACATTGATAATTAGTATGGACAGAGGATCAGGATGATAGTAATTGACTGAAACAGGACATTGATAGTTTAGCAGAATGGACAGACAGTCAGGATGATAGTAATTGACTGAAACAGGACATTGATAGTTTAGCAGAATGGATAGACAGTCATAATGATAGTAATTGACTGAAACAGGACATTGATAGTTTAGCAGAATGGACAGACAGTCAGGATGATAGTAATTGACTGAAACAGGACATTGATAGTTTAGCAGAATGGACAGACAGTCAGGATGATAGTAATTGACTGAAACAGGACATTGATATTTTAGCAGAATGGACAGACAGTCAGGATGATAGTAATTGACTGAAACAGGACATTGACAGTTTAGCAGAATGGATTGACAGTCAGGATGATCGTAATTGACTGAAACAGGACATTGATAGTTTTGCAGAATGGACAGACAGTCAGGATGATAGTAATTGACTGAAACAGGACATTGATAGTTTAGCAGAATGGATAGACAGTCATAATGATAGTAATTGACTGAAACAGGACATTGATCGTTTAGCAGAATGGACAGACAGTCAGGATGATAGTAATTGACTGAAACAGGACATGGATAGTTTAGCAGAATGGACAGACAGTCAGGATGATAGTAATTGACTGAAACAGGACATTGATATTTTAGCAGTATGGACAGACAGTCAGGATGATAGTAATTGACTGAAACAGGACATTGATAGTTTAGCAGAATGGATTGACAGTCATATTGATCGTAATTGACTGAAACAGAACATGGATAGTTTAGCAGAATGGACAGACAGTCAGGATGATAGTCATTGACTGAAACAGGACATGGATAGACAGGCAGAATGGACAGACAGTCAGGATGATAGCAATTGACTCGAACAGAACATTGATATTTTAGCAGAATGGACAGACAGTCAGGATGATAGTAATTGACTGAAACAGGACATTGATAGTTTAGCAGAATGGACAGACAGTCAAGATGATAGTAATTGACTGAAACAGGACATTGACAGTTTAGCAGAATGGACAGACAGTCAGGATGATAGTAATTGACTGAAACAGGACATGGATAGTTTAGCAGAATGGACAGAGGATCAGGAGGATAGTAATTGACTGAAACAGGACATTGATAATTAGAATGGACAGAGGATCAGGATGATAGTGATTGACTGAAACAGGACATTGACAGTTTAGCAGAATGGACAGACAGTCAGGATGATAGTAATTGACTGAAACAGGACATTGATAGTTTAGCAGAATGGATAGACAGTCAGGATGATAGTAATTGACTGAAACAGGACATGGATAGTTTAGCAGAATGGACAGACAATCAGGATGATAGTAATTGACTGAAACAGGACAGTGATAGTTTAGCAGAATGGACAGAGGATCAGGATGATAGTAATTGACTGAAACAGGACATTGACAGTTTAGCAGAATGGACAGACAGTCAGGATGACAGTAATTGACTGAAACAGGACTTTGATAGTTTAGCAGAATGGACAGACAGTCAGGATGATAGTAATTGACTGAAACAGGACATTGATAGTTTAGCAGAATGGACAGACAGTCAGGATGATAGTAATTGACTGAAACAGGACATTGATAGTTTGGAAGAATGGACAGACAGTCAGGATGATAGTAATTGACTGAAACAGGACATTGATAGTTTAGCAGAATGGACAGACAGTCAGGATGATAGTAATTGACTGAAACAGGACATTGATAGATTAGCAGAATGGATAGACAGTCAGGATGATAGTAATTGACTGAAACAGGACATTGATAGTTTAGCAGAATGGACAGACAGTCAGGAGGATAGTAATTGACTGAAACAGGACATTGATAATTAGAATGGACAGAGGATCAGGATGATAGTAATTGACTGAAACAGGACATTGATAGTTTAGCAGAATGGACAGACAGTCAGGATGATAGTAATTGACTGAAACAGGACATTGATAGTTTAGCAGAATGGATAGACAGTCATAATGATAGTAATTGACTGAAACAGGACATTGATAGTTTAGCAGAATGGACAGACAGTCAGGATGATAGTAATTGACTGAAACAGGACATTGATAGTTTAGCAGAATGGACAGACAGTCAGGATGATAGTAATTGACTGAAACAGGACATTGATATTTTAGCAGAATGGACAGACAGTCAGGATGATAGTAATTGACTGAAACAGGACATTGACAGTTTAGCAGAATGGATTGACAGTCAGGATGATCGTAATTGACTGAAACAGGACATTGATAGTTTTGCAGAATGGACAGACAGTCAGGATGATAGTAATTGACTGAAACAGGACATTGATAGTTTAGCAGAATGGACTGACAGTCAGGATGATAGTAACTGACTGAAACAGGACATTGATAGTTTAGCAGAATGGACAGAGATTCAGGATGATAGTAATTGACTGAAACAGGACATTGATAGTTTAGCAGAATGGACAGACAGTCAGGATGATAGTAATTGACTGAAACAGGACATGGATAGTTTAGCAGAATGGACAGAAAGTCAGGATGATAGTAATTGACTGAAACAGGACATTGATAGTTTAGCAGAATGGACAGACAGTCAGGATGATAGTCATTGACTGAAACAGGACATGGATAGACAGGCAGAATGGACAGACAGTCAGGATGATAGTAATTGACTGAAACAGGACATTGATATTTTAGCAGAATGGACAGACAGTCAGGATGATAGTAATTGACTGAAACAGGACATTGATAGTTTAGCAGAATGGACAGACAGTCAAGATGATAGTAATTGACTGAAACAGGACATTGACAGTTTAGCAGAACGGACAGAGGATCAGGAGGATAGTAGTTGACTGAAACAGGACATTGATAATTAGAATGGACAGAGGATCAGGATGATAGTGATTGACTGAAACAGGACATTGACAGTTTAGCAGAATGGACAGACAGTCAGGATGATAGTAATTGACTGAAACAGGACATTGATAGTTTAGCAGAATGGATAGACAGTCAGGATGATAGTAATTGACTGAAACAGGACATGGATAGTTTAGCAGAATGGACAGACAGTCAGGATGATAGTAATTGACTGAAACAGGACATTGATAGTTTAGCAGAATGGACAGAGGATCAGGATGATAGTAATTGACTGAAACAGGACATTGACAGTTTAGCAGAATGGACAGAGATTCAGGATGATAGTAATTGACTGAAACAGGACATTGATAGTTTAGTAGAATGGACAGACAGTCAGGATGATAGTAATTGACTGAAACAGGACATTGATATTTTAGCAGAATGGACAGACAGTCAGGATGATAGTAATTGACTGAAACAGGACATTGATAGTTTAGCAGAATGTACAGACAGTCAGGATGATAGTAATTGACTGAAACAGGACATTGATAGTTTAGCAGAATGGACAGACAGTCAGGATGATAGTAATTGACTGAAACAGGACATTGATAGTTTAGCAGAATGGACAGACAGTCAGGATGATAGTAATTGACTGAAACAGGACATTGATAGTTTAGCAGAATGGACAGACAGTCAGGATGATAGTAATTGACTGAAACAGGACATTGATAGTTTAGCAGAATGGATAGAATGTCAGGATGGTAGTAATTGATTGAAACAGGACATTGATAGTTTAGCAGAATGGACAGACAGTCAGGATGATAGTAATTGACTGAAACAGGACATGGATAGATAGGCAGAATGGGCAGACAGTCAGGATGATAGTAATTGAATGAAACAGGACATTGATAGTTTAGCAGAATTGACAGACAGTCAGGATGATAGTAATTGACTGAAACAGGACAGTGATAGTTTGGCAGAATGGACAGACAGTCAGGATGATAGTAATTGACTGAAACAGGACATTGATAGTTTAGCAGAATGGACAGACAGTCAGGATGATAGTAATTGACTGAAACAGGACATTGATAGTTTAGCAGAATGGACAGACAGTCAGGATGATAGTAATTGACTGAAACAGGACATTGATAGTTTAGCAGAATGGACAGACAGTCAGGATGATAGTAATTGACTGAAACAGGACATTGATAGTTTAGCAGAATGGATAGAATGTCAGGATGGTAGTAATTGATTGAAACAGGACATTGATAGTTAAGCAGAATGGACAGACAGTCAGGATGATAGTAATTGACTGAAACAGGACATGGATAGATAGGCAGAATGGACAGACAGTCAGGATGATAGTAATTGAATGAAACAGGACATTGATAGTTTAGCAGAATTGACAGACAGTCAGGATGATAGTAATTGACTGAAACAGGACAGTGATAGTTTGGCAGAATGGACAGACAGTCAGGATGATAGTAATTGACTGAAACAGGACATTGATAGTTTAGCAGAATGTACAGACAGTCAGGATGATAGTAATTGACTGAAAATGGACATTGATAGTTTAGCAGAATGGACAGACAGTCAGGATGATAGTAATTGACTGAAACAGGACATTGATAGTTTAGCAGAATGGACAGACTGTCAGGATGATAGTAATTGACTGAAACAGGACATTGATAGTTTAGCAGTATGGACAGACAGTCAGGATGATAGTAATTGACTGAAACAGGACATTGACAGTTTAGCAGAATGGACAGACAGTCAGGATGATAGTACTTGACTGAAACAGGACATGGATAGTTTAGCAGAATGGACAGAGGATCAGGAGGATAGTAATTGACTGAAACAGGACATTGATAATTAGAATGGACAGAGGATCAGGATGATAGTAATTGACTGAAACAGGACATTGATAGTTTAGCAGAATGGACAGACAGTCAGGATGATAGTAATTGACTGAAACAGGACATTGATAGTTTAGCAGAATGGATAGACAGTCATAATGATAGTAATTGACTGAAACAGGACATTGATAGTTTAGCAGAATGGACAGACAGTCAGGATGATAGTAATTGACTGAAACAGGACATGGATAGTTTAGCAGAATGGACAGACAGTCAGGATGATAGTAATTGACTGAAACAGGACATTGATATTTTAGCAGAATGGACAGACAGTCAGGATGATAGTAATTGACTGAAACAGAACATGGATAGTTTAGCAGAATGGACAGAGAGTCAGGATGATAGTCATTGACTGAAACAGGACATGGATAGACAGGCAGAATGGACAGACAGTCAGGATGATAGTAATTGACTGAAACAGGACATTGATATTTTAGCAGAATGGACAGACAGTCAGGATGATAGTAATTGACTGAAACAGGACATTGATAGTTTAGCAGAATGGATTGACAGTCAGGATGATCGTAATTGACTGAAACAGAACATGGATAGTTTAGCAGAATGGACAGAGAGTCAGGATGATAGTCATTGACTGAAACAGGACATGGATAGACAGGCAGAATGGACAGACAGTCAGGATGATAGTAATTGACTGAAACAGGACATTGATATTTTAGCAGAATGGACAGACAGTCAGGATGATAGTAATTGACTGAAACAGGACATTGATAGTTTAGCAGAATGGACAGACAGTCAAGATGATAGTAATTGACTGAAACAGGACATTGACAGTTTAGCAGAATGGACAGACAGTCAGGATGATAGTAATTGACTGAAACAGGACATGGATAGTTTAGCAGAATGGACAGAGGATCAGGAGGATAGTAATTGACTGAAACAGGACATTGATAATTAGAATGGACAGAGGATCAGGATGATAGTAATTGACTGAAACAGGACATTGACAGTTTAGCAGAATGGACAGACAGTCAGGATGACAGTAATTGACTGAAACAGGACATTGATAGTTTAGCAGAATGGACAGACAGTCAGGATGATAGTAATTGACTGAAACAGGACATTGATAGTTTAGCAGAATGGACAGACAGTCAGGATGATAGTAATTGACTGAAACAGGACATTGATAGTTTAGCAGAATGGACAGAGGATCAGGATGATAGTAATTGACTGAAACAGGACATTGATAGTTTAGCAGAATGGACAGACAGTCAGGATGATAGTAATTGACTGAAACAGGACATTGATAGTTTAGCAGAATGGACAGACAGTCAGGATGATAGTAATTGACTGAAACAGGACATTGATAGTTTAGCAGAATGGACTGACAGTCAGGATGATAGTAACTGACTGAAACAGGACATTGATAGTTTAGCAGAATGGACAGAGATTCAGGATGATAGTAATTGACTGAAACAGGGCATTGATAGTTTAGCAGAATGGACAGACAGTCAGGATGATAGTAATTGACTGAAACAGGACATGGATAGTTTAGCAGAATGGACAGACAGTCAGGATGATAGTAATTGACTGAAACAGGACATTGATAGTTTAGCAGAATGGACAGACAGTCAGGATGATAGTAATTGACTGAAACAGGACATTGATAGTTTGGCAGAATGGACAGACAGTCAGGATGATAGTAATTGACTGAAAAAGGACATTGATAGTTTAGCAGAATGGACAGACAGTCAGGATGATAGTAATTGACTGAAACAGGACATTGATAGTTTAGCAGAATGGACAGACAGTCAGGATGATAGTAATTGACTGAAACAGGACATTGATAGTTTAGCAGAATGGACAGACAGTCAGGATGATAGTAATTGACTGAAACAGGACATTGATAGTTTAGCAGAATGGATAGAATGTCAGGATGGTAGTAATTGATTGAAACAGGACATTGATAGTTTAGCAGAATGGACAGACAGTCAGGATGATAGTAATTGACTGAAACAGGACATGGATAGATAGGCAGAATGGACAGACAGTCAGGATGATAGTAATTGAATGAAACAGGACATTGATAGTTTAGCAGAATTGACAGACAGTCAGGATGATAGTAATTGACTGAAACAGGACAGTGATAGTTTGGCAGAATGGACAGACAGTCAGGATGATAGTAATTGACTGAAACAGGACATTGATAGTTTAGCAGAATGGACAGACAGTCAGGATGATAGTAATTGACTGAAACAGGACATTGATAGTTTAGCAGAATGGACAGACAGTCAGGATGATAGTAATTGACTGAAACAGGACATTGATAGTTTAGCAGAATGGACAGACAGTCAGGATGATAGTAATTGACTGAAACAGGACATTGATAGTTTAGCAGAATGGATAGAATGTCAGGATGGTAGTAATTGATTGAAACAGGACATTGATAGTTTAGCAGAATGGATTGACAGTCAGGATGATCGTAATTGACTGAAACAGGACATGGATAGTTTAGCAGAATGGACAGAGGATCAGGAGGATAGTAATTGACTGAAACAGGACATTGATAATTAGAATGGACAGAGGATCAGGATGATAGTAATTGACTGAAACAGGACATTGACAGTTTAGCAGAATGGACAGACAGTCAGGATGATAGTAATTGACTGAAACAGGACATTGATAGTTTAGCAGAATGGACAGACAGTCAAGATGATAGTAATTGACTGAAACAGGACATTGACAGTTTAGCAGAATGGACAGACAGTCAGGATGATAGTAATTGACTGAAACAGGACATGGATAGTTTAGCAGAATGGACAGAGGATCAGGAGGATAGTAATTGACTGAAACAGGACATTTGATAATTAGAATGGACAGAGGATCAGGATGATAGTAATTGACTGAAACAGGACATTGATAGTTTAGCAGAATGGACAGACAGTCAGGATGATAGTAATTGACTGAAACAGGACATTGATAGTTTAGCAGAATGGACAGAGGATCAGGATGATAGTAATTGACTGAAACAGGACATTGACACTTTAGCAGAATGGACAGACAGTCAGGATGACAGTAATTGACTGAAACAGGACTTTGATAGTTTAGCAGAATGGACAGACAGTCAGGATGATAGTAATTGACTGAAACAGGACATTGATAGTTTAGCAGAATGGACAGACAGTCAGGATGATAGTAATTGACTGAAACAGGACATTGATAGTTTAGCAGAATGGACAGAGGATCAGGATGATAGTAATTGACTGAAACAGGAAATTGATAGTTTAGCAGAATGGACAGACAGTCAGGATGATAGTAATTGACTGAAACAGGACATTGATAGTTTAGCAGAATGGACAGACAGTCAGGATGATAGTAATTGACTGAAACAGGACATTGATAGTTTAGCAGAATGGACAGAGGATCAGGATGATAGTAATTGACTGAAACAGGACATTGATAGTTTAGCAGAATGGACAGACAGTCAGGATGATAGTAATTGACTGAAACAGGACATTGATAGTTTAGCAGAATGGACAGACAGTCAGGATGATAGTAATTGACTAAAACAGGACATTGATAGTTTAGCAGAATGGATAGACAGTCAGGATGATAGTAATTGACTGAAACAGGACATTGATAGTTTAGCAGAATGGACAGACAGTCAGGAGGATAGTAATTGACTGAAACAGGACATTGATAATTAGAATGGACAGAGGATCAGGATGATAGTAATTGACTGAAACAGGACATTGATAGTTTAGCAGAATGGACAGACAGTCAGGATGATAGTAATTGACTGAAACAGGACATTGATAGTTTAGCAGAATGGATAGACAGTCATAATGATAGTAATTGACTGAAACAGGACATTGATAGTTTAGCAGAATGGACAGACAGTCAGGATGATAGTAATTGACTGAAACAGGACATTGATAGTTTAGCAGAATGGACAGACAGTCAGGATGATAGTAATTGACTGAAACAGGACATTGATATTTTAGCAGAATGGACAGACAGTCAGGATGATAGTAATTGACTGAAACAGGACATTGACAGTTTAGCAGAATGGATTGACAGTCAGGATGATCGTAATTGACTGAAACAGAACATGGATAGTTTAGCAGAATGGACAGACAGTCAGGATGATAGTAATTGACTGAAACAGGACATGGATAGATAGGCAGAATGGACAGACAGTCAGGATGATAGTAATTGACTGAAACTGGACATTGATAGTTTAGCAGAATGGACAGAGGATCAAGATGATAGTAATTGACTGAAACAGGACATTGACAGTTTAGCAGAATGGACAGACAGTCAGGATGATAGTAATTGACTGAAACAGGACATGGATAGTTTAGCAGAATGGACAGAGGATCAGGAGGATAGTAATTGACTGAAACAGGACATTGATAATTAGAATGGACAGAGGATCAGGATGATAGTAATTGACTGAAACAGGACATTGACAGTTTAGCAGAATGGGCAGACAGTCAGAATGATAGTAATTGACTGAAACAGGACATTGATAGTTTAGCAGAATGGATAGACAGTCAGGATGATAGTAATTGACTGAAACAGGAAATGGATAGTTTAGCAGAATGGACAGACAGTCAGGATGATAGTAATTGACTGAAACAGGACATTGATAGTTTAGCAGAATGGACAGAGGATCAGGATGATAGTAATTGACTGAAACGGGACATTGACAGTTTAGCAGAATGGACAGACAGTCGGGATGACAGTAATTGACTGAAACAGGACTTTGATAGTTTAGCAGAATGGACAGACAGTCAGGATGATAGTAATTGACTGTAAAAGGACATTGATAGTTTAGCAGAATGGACAGACAGTCAGGATGATAGTAATTGACTGAAACAGGACATTGATAGTTTAGCAGAATGGACAGACATTCAGGATGATAGTAATTGACTGAAACAGGACATTGATAGTTTAGCAGAATTGACAGACAGTCAGGATGATAGTAATTGACTGAAACAGGACATTGATAGTTTAGCAGAATGGATAGACAGTCAGGATGATAGCAATTGACTGAAACAGGACATTGATAGTTTAGCAGAATGGACAGACAGTCAGGATGATAGTAATTGACTGAAACAGGACATGGATAGTTTAGCAGAATGGACAGAGGATCAGGATGATAGTAATTGACTGAAACAGGACATTGATAGTTTAGCAGAATGGACAGACAGTCAGGATGATAGTAATTGACTGAAACAGGACATTGATAGTTTATCAGAATGGATAGACAGTCAGGATGATAGTAATTGACTGAAACAGGACATTGATAATTAGAATGGATAGAGGATCAGGATGATAGTAATTGACTGAAACAGGACATGGATAGTTTAGCAGAATGGACAGACAGTCAGGATGATAGTAATTGACTGAAACAGGACATTGATAGTTTAGCAGAATGGATAGACAGTCAGGATGATAGTAATTGACTGAAACAGGACATGGATAGTTTAGCAGAATGGACAGACAGTCAGGATGATAGTAATTGACTGAAACAGGACATTGATAGTTTAGCAGAATGGACAGACAGTCAGGATGATAGTAATTGACTGAAACAGGACATTGATAGTTTAGCAGAATGGACAAAGATTCAGGATGATAGTAATTGACTGAAACAGGACATTGATAGTTTAGCAGAATGGACAGAGAGTCAGGATGATAGTAATTGACTGAAACAGGACATTGATAGTTTAGCAGAAAGGACAGACAGTCAGGATGATAGTAATTGACTGAAACAGGACATTGATAGTTTAGCAGAATGGACAGAGGATCAGGATGATAGTAATTGACTGAAACAGGACATGGATAGTTTAGCAGAATGGACAGACAGTCAGGATGATAGTAATTGACTGAAACAGGACATTGACAGTTTAGCAGAATGGATTGACAGTCAGGATGATCGTAATTGACTGAAACAGGACATGGATAGTTTAGCAGAATGGACATAGGATCAGGATGATAGTAATTGACTGAAACAGGACATTGACAGTTTAGCAGAATGGATTGACAGTCAGGATGATCGTAATTGACTGAAACAGGACATGTATAGTTTAGCAGAATGGATAGACAGTCAGGATGATAGTAATTGACTGAAACAGGACATTGATAGTTTAGCAGAATGGATAGACAGTCAGGATGATAGTAATTGACTGAAACAGGACATGGATAGTTTAGCAGAATGGACAGAGGATCAGGATGATAGTAATTGAATGAAACAGGACATTGATAGTTTAGCAGAATGGACAGACAGTCAGGATGATAGTAATTGACTGAAACAGGACATTGATAGTTTAGCAGAATGGATAGACAGTCAGGATGATAGTAATTGACTGAAACAGGACATGGATAGTTTAGCAGAATGGACAGACAGTCAGGATGATAGTAATTGACTGAAACAGGACATTGATAGTTTAGCAGAATGGATAGACAGTCAGGATGATAGTAATTGACTGAAACAGGACATGGATAGTTTAGCAGAATGGACAGACAGTCAGGATGATAGTAATTGACTGAAACAGGACATTGATAGTTTAGCAGAATGGATAGACAGTCAGGATGATAGTAATTGACTGAAACAGGACATTGATAGTTTAGCAGAATGGACAGACAGTCAGGATGATAGTAATTGACTGAAACAGGACATTGATAGTTTAGCAGAATGGATAGACAGTCAGGATGATAGTAATTGACTGAAACAGGACATGGATAGTTTAGCAGAATGGACAGACAGTCAGGATGATAGTAATTGACTGAAACAGGTCATTGATAGTTTAGCAGAATGGACAGACAGTCAGGATGATAGTAATTGACTGAAACAGGACATTGATAGTTTAGCAGAATGGACAGACAGTCAGGATGATAGTAATTGACTGAAACAGGACATTGATAGTTTAGCAGAATGGACAGACAGTCAGGATGATAGTAATTGTCTGAAACAGGACATTGATAGTTTAGCAGAATGGATAGACAGTCAGGATGATAGTAATTGACTGAAACAGGACATGGATAGTTTAGCAGAATGGACAGACAGTCAGGATGATAGTAATTGACTGAAACAGGACATTGATAGTTTAGCAGAATGGATAGACAGTCAGGATGATAGTAATTGACTGAAACAGGACATGGATAGCTTAGCAGAATGGACAGACAGTCAGGATGATAGTAATTGACTGAAACAGGACATTGATAGTTTAGCAGAATGGATAGACAGTCAGGATGATAGTAATTGACTGAAACAGGACATTGATAGTTTAGCAGAATGGACAGACAGTCAGGATGATAGTAATTGACTGAAACAGGACATTGATAGTTTAGCAGAATGGATAGACAGTCAGGATGATAGTAATTGACTGAAACAGGACATGGATAGTTTAGCAGAATGGACAGACAGTCAGGATGATAGTAATTGACTGAAACAGGACATTGATAGTTTAGCAGAATGGACAGACAGTCAGGATGATAGTAATTGACTGAAACAGGACATTGATAGTTTAGCAGAATGGATAGACAGTCAGGATGATAGTAATTGACTGAAACAGGACATGGATAGTTTAGCAGAATGGACAGACAGTCAGGATGATAGTAATTGACTGAAACAGGACATTGATAGTTTAGCAGAATGGACAGAGAGTCAGGATGATAGTAATTGACTGAAACAGGACATTGATAGTTTAGCAGAATGGACAGACAGTCAGGATGATAGTAATTGACTGAAACAGGACATTGATAGTTTAGCAGAATGGACAGAGGATCAGGATGATAGTAATTGACTGAAACAGGACATTGATAGTTTAGCAGAATGGACAGACAGTCAGGATGATAGTAATTGACTGAAACAGGACATTGATAGTTTAGCAGAATGGACAGACAGTCAGGATGATAGTAATTGACTGAAACAGGACATTGATAGTTTAGCAGAATGGATAGACAGTCAGGATGATAGTAATTGACTGAAACAGGACATTGATAGTTTAGCAGAATGGAGAGACAGTCAGGAGGATTGTAATTGACTGAAACAGGACATTGATAATTAGAATGGACAGATGATCAGGATGATAGTAATTGACTAAAACAGGACATTGATAGTTTAGCAGAATGGACAGACAGTCAGGATGATAGTAATTGACTGAAACAGGACATTGATAGTTTAGCAGAATGGATAGACAGTCATAATGATAGTAATTGACTGAAACAGGACATTGATAGTTTAGCAGAATGGACAGACAGTCAGGATGATAGTAATTGACTGAAACAGGACATTGATAGTTTAGCAGAATGGACAGACAGTCAGGATGATAGTAATTGACTGAAACAGGACATTGATATTTTAGCAGAATGGACAGACAGTCAGGATGATAGTAATTGACTGAAACAGGACATTGACAGTTTAGCAGAATGGATTGACAGTCAGGATGATCGTAATTGACTGAAACAGAACATGGATAGTTTAGCAGAATGGACAGACAGTCAGGATGATAGTAATTGACTGAAACAGGACATGGATAGATAGGCAGAATGGACAGACAGTCAGGATGATAGTAATTGACTGAAACTGGACATTGATAGTTTAGCAGAATGGACAGAGGATCAAGATGATAGTAATTGACTGAAACAGGACATTGACAGTTTAGCAGAATGGACAGACAGTCAGGATGATAGTAATTGACTGAAACAGGACATGGATAGTTTAGCAGAATGGACAGAGGATCAGGAGGATAGTAATTGACTGAAACAGGACATTGATAATTAGAATGGACAGAGGATCAGGATGATAGTAATTGACTGAAACAGGACATTGACAGTTTAGCAGAATGGGCAGACAGTCAGAATGATAGTAATTGACTGAAAAAGGACATTGATAGTTTAGCAGAATGGATAGACAGTCAGGATGATAGTAATTGACTGAAACAGGACATGGATAGTTTAGCGGAATGGACAGACAGTCAGGATGATTGTAATTGACTGAAACAGGACATTGATAGTTTAGCAGAATGGACAGAGGATCAGGATGATAGTAATTGACTGAAACGGGACATTGACAGTTTAGCAGAATGGACAGACAGTCGGGATGACAGTAATTGACTGAAACAGGACTTTGATAGTTTAGCAGAATGGACAGACAGTCAGGATGATAGTAATTGACTGTAAAAGGACATTGATAGTTTAGCAGAATGGACAGACAGTCAGGATGATAGTAATTGACTGAAACAGGACATTTATAGTTTAGCAGAATGGACAGAGGATCAGGATGATAGTAATTGACTGAAACAGGACATTGATAGTTTAGCAGAATGGACAGACATTCAGGATGATAGTAATTGACTGAAACAGGACATTGATAGTTTAGCAGAATGGATAGACAGTCAGGATGATAGTAATTGACTGAAACAGGACATTGATAGTTTAGCAGAATGGACAGACAGTCAGGATGATAGTAATTGACTGAAACAGGACATTGATAGTTTAGCAGAATGGATAGACAGTCAGGATGATAGTAATTGACTGAAACAGGACATGGATAGTTTAGCAGAATGGACAGACAGTCAGGATGATAGTAATTGACTGAAACAGGTCATTGATAGTTTAGCAGAATGGACAGACAGTCAGGATGATAGTAATTGACTGAAACAGGACATTGATAGTTTAGCAGAATGGACAGACAGTCAGGATGATAGTAATTGACTGAAACAGGACATTGATAGTTTAGCAGAATGGACAGACAGTCAGGATGATAGTAATTGTCTGAAACAGGACATTGATAGTTTAGCAGAATGGATAGACAGTCAGGATGATAGTAATTGACTGAAACAGGACATGGATAGTTTAGCAGAATGGACAGACAGTCAGGATGATAGTAATTGACTGAAACAGGACATTGATAGTTTAGCAGAATGGATAGACAGTTAGGATGATAGTAATTGACTGAAACAGGACATGGATAGCTTAGCAGAATGGACAGACAGTCAGGATGATAGTAATTGACTGAAACAGGACATTGATAGTTTAGCAGAATGGATAGACAGTCAGGATGATAGTAATTGACTGAAACAGGACATTGATAGTTTAGCAGAATGGACAGACAGTCAGGATGATAGTAATTGACTGAAACAGGACATTGATAGTTTAGCAGAATGGATAGACAGTCAGGATGATAGTAATTGACTGAAACAGGACATGGATAGTTTAGCAGAATGGACAGACAGTCAGGATGATAGTAATTGACTGAAACAGGACATTGATAGTTTAGCAGAATGGACAGACAGTCAGGATGATAGTAATTGACTGAAACAGGACATTGATAGTTTAGCAGAATGGATAGACAGTCAGGATGATAGTAATTGACTGAAACAGGACATGGATAGTTTAGCAGAATGGACAGACAGTCAGGATGATAGTAATTGACTGAAACAGGACATTGATAGTTTAGCAGAATGGACAGAGAGTCAGGATGATAGTAATTGACTGAAACAGGACATTGATAGTTTAGCAGAATGGACAGACAGTCAGGATGATAGTAATTGACTGAAACAGGACATTGATAGTTTAGCAGAATGGACAGAGGATCAGGATGATAGTAATTGACTGAAACAGGACATTGATAGTTTAGCAGAATGGACAGACAGTCAGGATGATAGTAATTGACTGAAACAGGACATTGATAGTTTAGCAGAATGGACAGACAGTCAGGATGATAGTAATTGACTGAAACAGGACATTGATAGTTTAGCAGAATGGATAGACAGTCAGGATGATAGTAATTGACTGAAACAGGACATTGATAGTTTAGCAGAATGGACAGACAGTCAGGAGGATTGTAATTGACTGAAACAGGACATTGATAATTAGAATGGACAGATGATCAGGATGATAGTAATTGACTGAAACAGGACATTGATAGTTTAGCAGAATGGACAGACAGTCAGGATGATAGTAATTGACTGAAACAGGACATTGATAGTTTAGCAGAATGGATAGACAGTCATAATGATAGTAATTGACTGAAACAGGACATTGATAGTTTAGCAGAATGGACAGACAGTCAGGATGATAGTAATTGACTGAAACAGGACATTGATAGTTTAGCAGAATGGACAGACAGTCAGGATGATAGTAATTGACTGAAACAGGACATTGATATTTTAGCAGAATGGACAGACAGTCAGGATGATAGTAATTGACTGAAACAGGACATTGACAGTTTAGCAGAATGGATTGACAGTCAGGATGATCGTAATTGACTGAAACAGAACATGGATAGTTTAGCAGAATGGACAGACAGTCAGGATGATAGTAATTGACTGAAACAGGACATGGATAGATAGGCAGAATGGACAGACAGTCAGGATGATAGTAATTGACTGAAACTGGACATTGATAGTTTAGCAGAATGGACAGAGGATCAAGATGATAGTAATTGACTGAAACAGGACATTGACAGTTTAGCAGAATGGACAGACAGTCAGGATGATAGTAATTGACTGAAACAGGACATGGATAGTTTAGCAGAATGGACAGAGGATCAGGAGGATAGTAATTGACTGAAACAGGACATTGATAATTAGAATGGACAGAGGATCAGGATGATAGTAATTGACTGAAACAGGACATTGACAGTTTAGCAGAATGGGCAGACAGTCAGAATGATAGTAATTGACTGAAAAAGGACATTGATAGTTTAGCAGAATGGATAGACAGTCAGGATGATAGTAATTGACTGAAACAGGACATGGATAGTTTAGCAGAATGGACAGACAGTCAGGATGATAGTAATTGACTGAAACAGGACATTGATAGTTTAGCAGAATGGACAGAGGATCAGGATGATAGTAATTGACTGAAACAGGACATTGATAGTTTAGCAGAATGGACAGACAGTCGGGATGACAGTAATTGACTGAAACAGGACTTTGATAGTTTAGCAGAATGGACAGACAGTCAGGATGATAGTAATTGACTGTAAAAGGACATTGATAGTTTAGCAGAATGGACAGACAGTCAGGATGATAGTAATTGACTGAAACAGGACATTTATAGTTTAGCAGAATGGACAGAGGATCAGGATGATAGTAATTGACTGAAACAGGACATTGATAGTTTAGCAGAATGGACAGACATTCAGGATGATAGTAATTGACTGAAACAGGACATTGATAGTTTAGCAGAATGGATAGACAGTCAGGATGATAGTAATTGACTGAAACAGGACATTGATAGTTTAGCAGAATGGACAGACAGTCAGGATGATAGTAATTGACTGAAACAGGACATGGATAGTTTAGCAGAATGGACAGAGGATCAGGATGATAGTAATTGACTGAAACAGGACATTGATAGTTTAGCAGAATGGACAGACAGTCAGGATGATAGTAATTGACTGAAACAGGACATTGATAGTTTATCAGAATGGATAGACAGTCAGGATGATAGTAATTGACTGAAACAGGACATTGATAATTAGAATGGATAGAGGATCAGGATGATAGTAATTGACTGAAACAGGACATTGATAGTTTAGCAGAATGGACAGACAGTCAGGATGATAGTAATTGACTGAAACAGGACATTGATAGTTTAGCAGAATGGATAGACAGTCAGGATGATAGTAATTGACTGAAACAGGACATGGATAGTTTAGCAGAATGGACAGACAGTCAGGATGATAGTAATTGACTGAAACAGGACATTGATAGTTTAGCAGAATGGACAGACAGTCAGGATGATAGTAATTGACTGAAACAGGACATGGATAGTTTAGCAGAATGGACAGACAGTCAGGATGATAGTAATTGACTGAAACAGGACATTGATAGTTTAGCAGAATGGACAGACAGTCAGGATGATAGTAATTGACTGAAACAGGACATTGATAGTTTAGCAGAATGGACAGAGATTCAGGATGATAGTAATTGACTGAAACAGGACATTGATAGTTTAGCAGAATGGACAGAGAGTCAGGATGATAGTAATTGACTGAAACAGGACATTGATAGTTTAGCAGAATGGACAGACAGTCAGGATGATAGTAATTGACTGAAACAGGACATTGATAGTTTAGCAGAATGGACAGAGGATCAGGATGATAGTAATTGACTGAAACAGGACATGGATAGTTTCGCAGGATGGACAGACAGTCAGGATGATAGTAATTGACTGAAACAGGACATTGATAGTTTAGCAGAATGGACAGACAGTCAGGATGATAGTAATTGACTGAAACAGGACATTGATAGTTTAGCAGAATGGATAGACAGTCAGGATGATAGTAATTGACTGAAACAGGACATTGATAGTTTAGCAGAATGGACAGACAGTCAGGATGATAGTAATTGACTGAAACAGGACATTGATAGTTTAGCAGAATGGATAGACAGTCAGGATGATAGTAATTGACTGAAACAGGACATGGATAGTTTAGCAGAATGGACAGAGGATCAGGATGATAGTAATTGACTGAAACAGGACATTGATAGTTTAGCAGAATGGACAGACAGTCAGGATGATAGTAATTGACTGAAACAGGACATGGATAGTTTCGCAGGATGGACAGACAGTCAGGATGATAGTAATTGACTGAAACAGGACATTGATAGTTTAGCAGAATGGACAGACAGTCAGGATGATAGTATTTGACTGAAACAGGACATTGATAGTTTAGCAGAATGGATAGACAGTCAGGATGATAGTAATTGACTGAAACAGGACATTGATAGTTTAGCAGAATGGACAGACAGTCAGGATGATAGTAATTGACTGAAACAGGACATTGATAGTTTAGCAGAATGGATAGACAGTCAGGATGATAGTAATTGACTGAAACAGGACATGGATAGTTTAGCAGAATGGACAGAGGATCAGGATGATAGTAATTGACTGAAACAGGACATTGATAGTTTAGCAGAATGGACAGACAGTCAGGATGATAGTAATTGACTGAAACAGGACATTGATAGTTTAGCAGAATGGATAGACAGTCAGGATGATAGTAATTGACTGAAACAGGACATGGATAGTTTAGCAGAATGGACAGACAGTCAGGATGATAGTAATTGACTGAAACAGGACATTGATAGTTTAGCAGAATGGATAGACAGTCAGGATGATAGTAATTGACTGAAACAGGACATGGATAGTTTAGCAGAATGGACAGACAGTCAGGATGATAGTAATTGACTGAAACAGGACATTGATAGTTAAGCAGAATGGATAGACAGTCAGGATGATAGTAATTGACTGAAACAGGACATTGATAGTTTAGCAGAATGGACAGACAGTCAGGATGATAGTAATTGACTGAAACAGGACATTGATAGTTTAGCAGAATGGATAGACAGTCAGGATGATAGTAATTGACTGAAACAGGACATGGATAGTTTAGCAGAATGGACAGACAGTCAGGATGATAGTAATTGACTGAAACAGGACATTGATAGTTTAGCAGAATGGACAGACAGTCAGGATGATAGTAATTGACTGAAACAGGACATTGATAGTTTAGCAGAATGGATAGACAGTCAGGATGATAGTAATTGACTGAAACAGGACATGGATAGTTTAGCAGAATGGACAGACAGTCAGGATGATAGTAATTGACTGAAACAGGACATTGATAGTTTAGCAGAATGGATAGACAGTCAGGATGATAGTAATTGACTGAAACAGGACATGGATAGTTTAGCAGAATGGACAGACAGTCAGGATGATAGTAATTGACTGAAACAGGACATTGATAGTTTAGCAGAATGGACAGACAGTCAGGATGATAGTAATTGACTGAAACAGGACATTGATAGTTTAGCAGAATGGAAGAGATTCAGGATGATAGTAATTGACTGAAACAGGACATTGATAGTTTAGCAGAATGGACAGAGAGTCAGGATGATAGTAATTGACTGAAACAGGACATTGATAGTTTAGCAGAATGGACAGACAGTCAGGATGATAGTAATTGACTGAAACAGGACATTGATAGTTTAGCAGAATGGACAGAGGGTCAGGATGATAGTAATTGACTGAAACAGGACATGGATAGTTTAGCAGAATGGACAGACAGTCAGGATGATAGTAATTGACTGAAACAGGACATTGATAGTTTAGCAGAATGGACAGACAGTCAGGATGATAGTAATTGACTGAAACAGGACATTGATAGTTTAGCAGAATGGATAGACAGTCAGGGTGATAGTAATTGACTGAAACAGGACATTGATAGTTTAGCAGAATGGACAGACAGTCAGGATGATAGTAATTGACTGAAACAGGACATGGATAGTTTAGCAGAATGGACAGAGAATCAGGATGATAGTAATTGACTGAAACAGGACATTGATAGTTTAGCAGAATGGACAGACAGTCAGGATGATAGTAATTGACTGAAACAGGACATTGATAGTTTAGCAGAATGGACAGACAGTCAGGATGATAGTAATTGACTGAAACAGGACATTGATAGCTTATCAGAATGGATAGACAGTCAGGATGATAGTAATTGACTGAAACAGGACATTGATAATTAGAATGGATAGAGGATCAGGATGATAGTAATTGACTGAAACTGGACATTGATAGTTTAGCAGAATGGACAGATAGTCAGGATGATAGTAATTGACTGAAACAGGACATTGATAGTTTAGCAGAATGGATAGACAGTCAGGATGATAGTAATTGACTGAAACAGGACATGGATAGTTTAGCAGAATGGACAGAGGATCAGGATGATAGTAATTGACTGAAACAGGACATTGATAGTTTAGCAGAATGGACAGACAGTCAGGATGATAGTAATTGACTGAAACAGGACATTGATAGTTTAGCAGAATGGACAGAGAGTCAGGATGATAGTAATTGACTGAAACAGGACATTGATAGTTTAGCAGAATGGACAGAGAGTCAGGATGATAGTAATTGACTGAAACAGGACATTGATAGTTTAGCAGAATGGACAGACAGTCAGGATGATAGTAATTGACTGAAACAGGACATGGATAGTTTAGCAGAATGGATAGACAGTCAGGATGATAGTAATTGACTGAAACAGGACATGGATAGTTTAGCAGAATGGACAGAGGATCAGGATGATAGTAATTGACTGAAACAGGACATTGATAATTTAGCAGAATGGACAGACAGTCAGGATGATAGTAATTGACTGAAACAGGACATGGACAGTTTAGCAGAATGGACAGACAGTCAGGATGATAGTAATTGACTGAAACAGGACTTTGATAGTTTAGCAGAATGGACAGACAGTCAGGATGATAGTAATTGACTGCAACAGGACATTGATAGTTTAGCAGAATGGACAGAGATTCAGGATGATAGTAATTGACTGAAACAGGACTTTGATAGTTTAGCAGAATGGACAGACAGTCAGGATGATAGTAATTGACTGAAACAGGACATGGATAGTTTAGCAGAAGGGACAGACAGTCAGGATGATAGTAATTGACTGAAACAGGACATTGATAGTTTAGCAGAATGGACAGACAGTCAGGATGATAGTAATTGACTGAAACAGGACATTGATAGTTTAGCAGAATGGATAGACAGTCAGGATGATAGTAATTGACTGAAACAGGACATTGATAGTTTAGCAGAATGGACAGAGGATCAGGATGATAGTAATTGACTGAAACAGGACATTGACAGTTTAGCAGAATGGACAGACAGTCAGGATGACAGTAATTGACTGAAACAGGACTTTGATAGTTTAGCAGAATGGACAGACAGTCAGGATGATAGTAATTGACTGAAACAGGACATTGATAGTTTAGCAGAATGGACAGACAGTCAGGATGATAGTAATTGACTGAAACAGGACATTGATAGTTTAGCAGAATGGACAGACAGTCAGGATGATAGTAATTGACTGAAACAGGACATGGATAGTTTCGCAGAATGGACAGACAGTCAGGATGATAGTAATTGACTGAAACAGGACATTGATAGTTTAGCAGAATGGACAGACAGTCAGGATGATAGTAATTGACTGAAACAGGACATTGATAGTTTAGCAGAATGGACAGAGATTCAGGATGATAGTAATTGACTGAAACAGGACATTGATAGTTTAGCAGAATGGACAGAGAGTCAGGATGATAGTAATTGACTGAAACAGGACATGGATAGTTTAGCAGAATGGACAGGCAGTCAGGATGATAGTTATTGACTGAAACAGGACATTGATAGTTTAGCAGAATGGACAGACAGTCAGGATGATAGTAATTGACTGAAACAGGACATGGATAGTTTAGCAGAATGGACAGACAGTCAGGATGATAGTAATTGACTGAAACAGGACATTGATAGTTTAGCAGAATGGACAGACAGTCAGGATGATAGTAATTGACTGAAAAAGGACATTGATAGTTTAGCAGAATGGACAGACAGTCAGGATGATAGTAATTGACTGAAACAGGACATTGATAGTTTAGCAGAATGGACAGACAGTCAGGATGATAGTAATTGACTGAAACAGGACATTGATAGTTTAGCAGAATGGACAGACAGTCAGGATGATAGTAATTGACTGAAACAGGACATTGATAGTTTAGCAGAATGGACAGACAGTCAGGATGATAGTAATTGACTGAAACAGGACATTGATAGTTTAGCAGAATGGATTGACAGTCAGGATGATCGTAATTGACTGAAACAGGACATGGATAGTTTAGCAGAATGGATTGATTGTCAGGATGGTAGTAATTGACTGAAACAGGACATTGATAGTTTAGCAGAATGGACAGAGGATCAGGATGATAGTAATTGACTGAAACAGGACATTGACAGTTTAGCAGAATGGACAGACAGTCAGGATGACAGTAATTGACTGAAACAGGACTTTGATAGTTTAGCAGAATGGACAGACAGTCAGGATGATAGTAATTGACTGAAACAGGACATTGATAGTTTAGCAGAATGGACAGACAGTCAGGATGATAGTAATTGACTGAAACAGGACATTGATAGTTTAGCAGAATGGACAGACAGTCAGGATGATAGTAATTGACTGAAACAGGACATTGATAGTTTAGCAGAATGGACAGACAGTCAGGATGATAGTAATTGACTGAAACAGGACATTGATAGTTTAGCAGAATGGACAGACAGTCAGGATGATAGTAATTGACTGAAACAGGACATTGATAGTTTAGCAGAATGGACAGACAGTCACGATGATAGTAATTGACTGAAACAGGACATGGATAGTTTCGCAGAATGGACAGACAGTCAGGATGATAGTAATTGACAGAAACAGGACATTGATAGTTTAGCAGAATGGACAGACAGTCAGGATGATAGTAGTTGACTGAAACAGGACATTGATAGTTTAGCAGAATGGACAGAGATTCAGGATGATAGTAATTGACTGAAACAGGACATTGATAGTTCAGCAGAATGGACAGACAGTCAGGATGATAGTAATTGACTGAAACAGGACATGGATAGTTTAGCAGAATGGACAGGCAGTCAGGATGATAGTAATTGACTGAAACAGGACATTGATAGTTTAGCAGAATGGCCAGACAGTCAGGATGATAGTAATTGACTGAAACAGGACATGGATAGTTTAGCAGAATGGACAGAAAGTCAAGATGATAGTAATTGACTGAAACAGGACATTGATAGTTTAGCAGAATGGACTGACAGTCAGGATGATAGTAATTGACTGAAAAAGGACATTGATAGTTTAGCAGAATGGACAGACAGTCAGGATGACAGTAATTGACTGAAACAGGACATTGATAGTTTAGCAGAATGGACAGACAGTCAGGATGATAGTAATTGACTGAAACAGGACATTGATAGTTTAGCAGAATGGACAGACAGTCAGGATGATAGTAATTGACTGAAACAGGACATTGATAGTTTAGCAGAATGGATTGACCATCAGGATGATCGTAATTGACTGAAACAGGACATGGATAGTTTAGCAGAATGGATAGATTGTCAGGATGGTAGTAATTGACTGAAACAGGACATTGATAGTTTAGCAGAATGGACAGAGAGTCAGGATGATAGTAATTGACTGAAACAGGACATTGATAGTTTAGCAGAATGGACAGAGAGTCAGGATGATAGTAATTGACTGAAACAGGACATTGATAGTTTAGCAGAATGGACAGACAGTCAGGATGATAGTAATTGACTGAAACAGGACATTGATAGTTTAGCAGAATGGACAGAGGATCAGGATGATAGTAATTGACTGAAACAGGACATGGATAGTTTAGCAGAATGGATAGACAGTCAGGATGATAGTACTTGACTGAAACAGGACATGGATAGTTTAGCAGAATGGACAGAGGATCAGGATGATAGTAATTGACTGAAACAGGACATTGATAGTTTAGCAGAATGGACAGACAGTCAGGATGATAGTAATTGAATGAAACAGGACATGGATAGTTTAGCAGAAGGGACAGACTTTCAGGATGATAGTAATTGACTGAAACAGGACATTGATAGTTTAGCAGAATGGACAGACAGTCAGGATGATAGTAATTGACTGAAACAGGACATGGATAGTTTAGCAGAAGGGTCAGACAGTCAGGATGATAGTAATTGACTGAAACAGGACATTGATAGTTTAGCAGAATGGACAGTCAGTCAGGATGATAGTAATTGACTGAAACAGGACATTGATAGTTTAGCAGAATGGACAGACAGTCAGGATGATAGTAATTGACTGAAACAGGACATTGATAGTTTTGCAGAATGGACAAACAGTCACGATGATAGTAATTGACTGAAACAGGACATTGATAGTTTAGCAGAATGGACAGACAGTCAGGATGATAGTAATTGACTGAAACAGGACATTGATAGTTTAGCAGAATGGACAGACAGTCAGGATGATAGTAATCGACTGAAACAGGACATTGATAGTTTAGCAGAATGGACAGACAGTCAGGATGATAGTAATTGACTGAAACAGGACATGGATAGTTTCGCAGAATGGACAGACAGTCAGGATGATAGTAATTGACTGAAACAGGACATTGATAGTTTAGCAGAATGGACAGACAGTCAGGATGATAGTAATTGACTGAAACAGGACATTGATAGTTTAGCAGAATGGACAGAGATTCAGGATGATAGTAATTGACTGAAACAGGACATTGATAGTTTAGCAGAATGGACAGAGAGTCAGGATGATAGTAATTGACTGAAACAGGACATGGATAGTTTAGCAGAATGGACAGGCAGTCAGGATGATAGTAATTGACTGAAACAGGACATTGATAGTTTAGCAGAATGGACAGACAGTCAGGATGATAGTAATTGACTGAAACAGGACATGGATAGTTTAGCAGAATGGACAGACAGTCAGGATGATAGTAATTGACTGAAACAGGACATTGATAGTTTAGCAGAATGGACAGACAGTCAGGATGATAGTAATTGACTGAAAAAGGACATTGATAGTTTAGCAGAATGGACAGACAGTCAGGATGATAGTAATTGACTGAAACAGGACATTGATAGTTTAGCAGAATGGACAGACAGTCAGGATGATAGTAATTGACTGAAACAGGACATTGATAGTTTAGCAGAATGGACAGACAGTCAGGATGATAGTAATTGACTGAAACAGGACATTGATAGTTTAGCAGAATGGATTGACAGTCAGGATGATCGTAATTGACTGAAACAGGACATGGATAGTTTAGCAGAATGGATTGATTGTCAGGATGGTAGTAATTGACTGAAACTAGACATTGATAGTTTAGCAGAATGGACAGAAAGTCAGGATGATAGTAATTGACTGAAACAGGACATGGATAGTTTAGCAGAATGGACAGACAGTCAGGATGATAGTAATTGACTGAAACAGGACATTGATAGTTTAGCAGAATGGACAGACAGTCAGGATGATAGTAATTGACTGAAAAAGGACATTGATAGTTTAGCAGAATGGACAGACAGTCAGGATGATAGTAATAGACTGAAACAGGACATTGATAGTTTAGCAGAATGGACAGACAGTCAGGATGATAGTAATTGACTGAAACAGGACATTGATAGTTTAGCAGAATGGACAGACAGTCAGGATGATAGTAATTGACTGAAACAGGACATGGATAGTTTAGCAGAATGGATTGACAGTCAGGATGATCGTAATTGACTGAAACAGGACATGGATAGTTTTTGCAGAATGGATAGATTGTCAGGATGGTAGTAATTGTCTGAAACAGGACATTGATAGTTTAGCAGAATGGACAGACAGTCAGGATGATAGTAATTGACTGAAACAGGACATGGATCGATAGGCAGAATGGACAGAGAGTCAGGATGATAGTAATTGACTGAAACAGGACATTGATAGTTTAAAAGAATGGACAGACAGTCAGGATGATAGTAATTGACTGAAACAGGACATTGACAGTTTAGCAGAATGGACAGACAGTCAGCATGATAGTAATTGACTGAAACAGGACATGGATAGTTTAGCAGAATGGACAGACAGTCAGGATGATAGTAATTGACTGAAACAGGACATTGATAATTGGAATGGACAGAGGATCAGAATGATAGTAATTGACTGAAACAGGACATTGATAGTTTAGCAGAATGGACAGACAGTCAGGATGATAGTAATTGACTGAAACAGGACATTGATAGTTTAGCAGAATGGACAGACAGTCAGGATGATAGTAATTGACTGAAACAGGACATTGATAGTTTAGCAAAATGGACAGACAGTCAGGATGATAGTAATTGACTGCAACAGGACATTGATAGTTTAGCAGAATGGACAGAGATTCAGGATGATAGTAATTGACTGAAACAGGACTTTGATAGTTTAGCAGAATGGACAGACAGTCAGGATGATAGTAATTGACTGAAACAGGACATGGATAGTTTAGCAGAAGGGACAGACAGTCAGGATGATAGTAATTGACTGAAACAGGACATTGATAGTTTAGCAGAATGGACAGACAGTCAGGATGGTAGTAATTGACTGAAACAGGACATTGATAGTTTAGCAGAATGGATAGACAGTCAGGATGATCGTAATTGACTGAAACAGGACATGGATAGTTTAGCAGAATGGACAGACAGTCAGGATGATAGTAATTGACTGCAACAGGACATTGATAGTTTAGCAGAATGGACAGTGTTTCAGGATGATAGTAATTGACTGAAACAGGACTTTGATAGTTGAGCAGAATGGACAGACAGTCAGGATGATAGTAATTGACTGAAACAGGACATGGATAGTTTAGCAGAAGGGACAGACAGTCAGGATGATAGTAATTGACTGAAACAGGACATTGATAGTTTAGCAGAATGGAAAGACAGTCAGGATGATAGTAATTGACTGAAACAGGGCATGGATAGATTAGCAGAAGAGACAGACAGTCAGGATGATAGTAATTGACTGAAACAGGACATTGATAGTTTAGCAGAATGGACAGTCAGTCAGGATGACAGTAATTGACTGAAACAGGACATTGATAGTTTAGCAGAATGGACAGAGAGTCAGGATGATAGTAATTGACTGAAACAGGACATTGATAGTTTTGCAGAATGGACAAACAGTCAGGATGATAGTAATTGACTGAAACAGGACATTGATAGTTTAGCAGAATGGACAGACAGTCAGCATGATAGTAATTGACTGAAACAGGACATTGATAGTTTTGCAGAATGGACAAACAGTCACGATGATAGTAATTGACTGAAACAGGACATTGATAGTTTAGCAGAATGGACAGACAGTCAGGATGATAGTAATTGACTGAAACAGGACATTGATAGTTTAGCAGAATGGACAGACAGTCAGGATGATAGTAATTGACTGAAACAGGACATTGATAGTTTAGCAGAATGGACAGAAAGTCACGATGATAGTAATTGACTGAAACAGGACATGGATAGTTTCGCAGAATGGACAGACAGTCAGGATGACAGTAATTGACTGAAACAGGACATGGATAGTTTAGCAGAATGGACAGACAGTCAGGATGATAGTAATTGACTGAAACAGGACATTGATAGTTTAGCAGAATGGACAGACAGTCAGGATGATAGTAATTGACTGAAACAGGACATTGATAGTTTAGCAGAATGGACAGACAGTCAGGATGATAGTAATTGACTGAAACAGGACATGGATAGTTTAGCAGAATGGACAGACAGTCAGGATGATAGTAATTGACTGAAACAGGACATTGATAGTTTAGCAGAATGGACAGACAGTCAGGATGATAGTAATTGACTGAAACAGGACATGGATCGATAGGCAGAATGGACAGAGAGTCAGGATGATAGTAATTGACTGAAACAGGACATTGATAGTTTAAAAGAATGGACAGACAGTCAGGATGATAGTAATTGACTGAAACAGGACATTGACAGTTTAGCAGAATGGACAGACAGTCAGCATGATAGTAATTGACTGAAACAGGACATGGATAGTTTAGCAGAATGGACAGACAGTCAGGATGATAGTAATTGACTGAAACAGGACATTGATAGTTTAGCAGAATGGACAGACAGTCAGGATGATAGTAATTGACTGAAACAGGACATTGATAGTTTAGCAGAATGGATAGACAGTCAGGATGATAGTAATTGACTGAAACAGGACATTGATAGTTTAGCAAAATGGACAGACAGTCAGGATGATAGTAATTGACTGCAACAGGACATTGATAGTGTAGCAGAATGGACAGAGATTCAGGATGATAGTAATTGACTGAAACAGGACTTTGATAGTTTAGCAGAATGGACAGAAAGTCAGGATGATAGTAATTGACTGAAACAGGACATGGATAGTTTAGCAGAAGGGACAGACAGTCAGGATGATAGTAATTGACTGAAACAGGACATTGATAGTTTAGCAGAATGGACAGACAGTCAGGATGATAGTAATTGACTGAAACAGGACATTGATAGTTTAGCAGAATGGACAGACAGTCAGGATGATAGTAATTGACTGAAACAGGACATTGATAGTTTAGCAGAATGGACAGACAGTCAGGATGGTAGTAATTGACTGAAACAGGACATTGATAGTTTAGCAGAATGGATAGACAGTCAGGATGATCGTAATTGACTGAAACAGGACATGGATAGTTTAGCAGAATGGACAGACAGTCAGGATGATAGTAATTGACTGCAACAGGACATTGATAGTTTAGCAGAATGGACAGTGCTTCAGGATGATAGTAATTGACTGAAACAGGACTTTGATAGTTTAGCAGAATGGACAGACAGTCAGGATGATAATAATTGACTGAAACAGGACATGGATAGTTTAGCAGAAGGGACAGACAGTCAGGATGATAGTAATTGACTGAAACAGGACATTGATAGTTTAGCAGAATGGAAAGACAGTCAGGATGATAGTAATTGACTGAAACAGGACATGGATAGTTTAGCAGAAGAGACAGACAGTCAGGATGATAGTAATTGCTTGAAACAGGACATTGATAGTTTAGCAGAATGGACAGTCAGTCAGGATGACAGTAATTGACTGAAACAGGACATTGATAGTTTAGCAGAATGGACAGAGAGTCAGGATGATAGTAATTGACTGAAACAGGACATTGATAGTTTTGCAGAATGGACAAACAGTCAGGATGATAGTAATTGACTGAAACAGGACATTGATAGTTTAGCAGAATGGACAGACAGTCAGCATGATAGTAATTGACTGAAACAGGACATTGATAGTTTTGCAGAATGGACAAACAGTCACGATGATAGTAATTGACTGAAACAGGACATTGATAGTTTAGCAGAATGGACAGACAGTCAGGATGATAGTAATTGACTGAAACAGGACATTGATAGTTTAGCAGAATGGACAGACAGTCAGGATGATAGTAATTGACTGAAACAGGACATTGATAGTTTAGCAGAATGGACAGACAGTCACGATGATAGTAATTGACTGAAACAGGACATGGATAGTTTCGCAGAATGGACAGACAGTCAGGATGACAGTAATTGACTGAAACAGGACATGGATAGATTAGCAGAATGGACAGACAGTCAGGATGATAGTAATTGACTGAAACAGGACATTGATAGTTTAGCAGAATGGACAGAGATTCAGGATGATAGTAATTGACTGAAACAGGACATTGATAGTTTAGCAGAATGGACAGACAGTCAGGATGATAGTAATTGACTGAAACAGGACATGGATAGTTTAGCAGAATGGACAGGCAGTCAGGATGATAGTAATTGACTGAAACAGGACATTGATAGTTTAGCAGAATGGACAGACAGTCAGGATGATAGTAATTGACTGAAACAGGGCATGGATAGTTTAGCAGAATGGACAGACAGTCAGGATGATAGTAATTGACTGAAACAGGACATTGATAGTTTAGCAGAATGGACAGACAGTCAGGATGATAGTAATTGACTGAAAAAGGACATTGATAGTTTAGCAGAATGGACAGACAGTCAGGATGATAGTAATTGACTGAAACAGGACATTGATAGTTTAGCAGAATGGACAGACAGTCAGGATGATAGTAATTGACTGAAACAGGACATTGATAGTTTAGCAGAATGGACAGACAGTCAGGATGATAGTAATTGACTGAAACAGGACATTGATAGTTTAGCAGTATGGACAGAGGATCAGGATGATAGTAATTGACTGAAAGAGGACATGGATAGTTTAGCAGAATGGATAGACAGTCAGGATGATAGTACTTGACTGAAACAGGACATGGATAGTTTAGCAGAATGGACAGAGGATCAGGATGATAGTAATTGACTGAAACAGGACATTGATAGTTTAGCAGAATGGACAGACAGTCAGGATGATAGTAATTGACTGAAACAGTACATGGATAGTTTAGCAGAAGGGACACACAGTCAGGATGATAGTAATTGACTGAAACAGGACATTGATAGTTTAGCAGAATGGACAGACAGTCAGGATGATAGTAATAGACTGAAACAGGACATGGATAGTTTAGCAGAAGGGACAGACAGTCAGGATGATAGTAATTGACTGAAACAGGACATTGATAGTTTAGCAGAATGGACAGTCAGTCAGGATGATAGTAATTGACTGAAACAGGACATTGATAGTTTAGCAGAATGGACAGACAGTCAGGATGATTGTAATTGACTGAAACAGGACATTGATAGTTTTGCAGAATGGACAAACAGTCACGATGATAGTAATTGACTGAAACAGGACATTGATAGTTTAGCAGAATGGACAGACAGTCAGGATGATAGTAATTGACTGAAACAGGACATTGATAGTTTAGCAGAATGGACAGACAGTCAGGATGATAGTAATTGACTGAAACAGGACATTGATAGTTTAGCAGAATGGACAGACAGTCAGGATGATAGTAATTGACTGAAACAGGACATGGATAGTTTCGCAGAATGGACAGACACTCAGGTTGATAGTAATTGACTGAAACAGGACATTGATAGTTTAGCAGAATGGACAGACAGTCAGGATGATAGTAATTGACTGAAACAGGACATTGATAGTTTAGCAGAATGGACAGAGATTCAGGATGATAGTAATTGACTGAAACAGGACATTGATAGTTTAGCAGAATGGACAGACAGTCAGGATGATAGTAATTGACTGAAACAGGACATGGATAGTTTAGCAGAATGGACAGGCAGTCAGGATGATAGTAATTGACTGAAACAGGACATTGATAGTTTAGCAGAATGGACAGACAGTCAGGATGATAGTAATTGACTGAAACAGGACATGGATAGTTTAGCAGAATGGACAGACAGTCAGGATGATAGTAATTGACTGAAACAGGACATTGATAGTTTAGCAGAATGGACAGACAGTCAGGATGATAGTAATTGACTGAAAAAGGACATTGATAGTTTAGCAGAATGGACAGACAGTCAGGATGATAGTAATTGACTGAAACAGGACATTGATAGTTTAGCAGAATGGACAGACAGTCAGGATGATAGTAATTGACTGAAACAGGACATTGATAGTTTAGCAGAATGGACAGACAGTCAGGATGATAGTAATTGACTGAAACAGGACATTGCTAGTTTAGCAGAATGGACAGACAGTCAGGATGATAGTAATTGACTGAAACAGGACATTGATAGTTTAGCAGAATGGATTGACCATCAGGATGATCGTAATTGACTGAAACAGGACATGGATAGTTTAGCAGAATGGATAGATTGTCAGGATGGTAGTAATTGACTGAAACAGGACATTGATAGTTTAGCAGAATGGACAGAGAGTCAGGATGATAGTAATTGACTGAAACAGGACATTGATAGTTTAGCAGAATGGACAGAGAGTCAGGATGATAGTAATTGACTGAAACAGGACATTGATAGTTTAGCAGAATGGACAGACAGTCAGGATGATAGTAATTGACTGAAACAGGACATTGATAGTTTAGCAGTATGGACAGAGGATCAGGATGATAGTAATTGACTGAAAGAGGACATGGATAGTTTAGCAGAATGGATAGACAGTCAGGATGATAGTACTTGACTGAAACAGGACATGGATAGTTTAGCAGAATGGACAGAGGATCAGGATGATAGTAATTGACTGAAACAGGACATTGATAGTTTAGCAGAATGGACAGACAGTCAGGATGATAGTAATTGACTGAAACAGTACATGGATAGTTTAGCAGAAGGGACAGACAGTCAGGATGATAGTAATTGACTGAAACAGGACATTGATAGTTTAGCAGAATGGACAGACAGTCAGGATGATAGTAATAGACTGAAACAGGACATGGATAGTTTAGCAGAAGGGACAGACAGTCAGGATGATAGTAATTGACTGAAACAGGACATTGATAGTTTAGCGGAATGGACAGTCAGTCAGGATGATAGTAATTGACTGAAACAGGACATTGATACTTTAGCAGAATGGACAGACAGTCAGGATGATAGTAATTGACTGAAACAGGACATTGATAGTTTTGCAGAATGGACAAACAGTCACGATGATAGTAATTGACTGAAACAGGACATTGATAGTTTAGCAGAATGGACAGACAGTCAGGATGATAGTAATTGACTGAAACAGGACATTGATAGTTTAGCAGAATGGACAGACAGTCAGGATGATAGTAATTGACTGAAACAGGACATTGATAGTTTAGCAGAATGGACAGACAGTCAGGATGATAGTAATTGACTGAAACAGGACATGGATAGTTTCGCAGAATGGACAGACAGTCAGGATGATAGTAATTGACTGAAACAGGACATTGATAGTTTAGCAGAATGGACAGACAGTCAGGATGATAGTAATTGACTGAAACAGGACATTGATAGTTTAGCAGAATGGACAGAGATTCAGGATGATAGTAATTGACTGAAACAGGACATTGATAGTTTAGCAGAATGGACAGACAGTCAGGCTGATAGTAATTGACTGAAACAGGACATGGATAGTTTAGCAGAATGGACAGACAGTCAGGATGATAGTAATTGACTGCAACAGGACATTGATAGTTTAGCAGAATGGACAGTGCTTCAGGATGATAGTAATTGACTGAAACAGGACTTTGATAGTTTAGCAGAATGGACAGACAGTCAGGATGATAATAATTGACTGAAACAGGACATGGATAGTTTAGCAGAAGGGACAGACAGTCAGGATGATAGTAATTGACTGAAACAGGACATTGATAGTTTAGCAGAATGGAAAGACAGTCAGGATGATAGTAATTGACTGAAACAGGACATGGATAGTTTAGCAGAAGAGACAGACAGTCAGGATGATAGTAATTGCTTGAAACAGGACATTGATAGTTTAGCAGAATGGACAGTCAGTCAGGATGACAGTAATTGACTGAAACAGGACATTGATAGTTTAGCAGAATGGACAGAGAGTCAGGATGATAGTAATTGACTGAAACAGGACATTGATAGTTTTGCAGAATGGACAAACAGTCAGGATGATAGTAATTGACTGAAACAGGACATTGATAGTTTAGCAGAATGGACAGACAGTCAGCATGATAGTAATTGACTGAAACAGGACATTGATAGTTTTGCAGAATGGACAAACAGTCACGATGATAGTAATTGACTGAAACAGGACATTGATAGTTTAGCAGAATGGACAGACAGTCAGGATGATAGTAATTGACTGAAACAGGACATTGATAGTTTAGCAGAATGGACAGACAGTCAGGATGATAGTAATTGACTGAAACAGGACATTGATAGTTTAGCAGAATGGACAGACAGTCACGATGATAGTAATTGACTGAAACAGGACATGGATAGTTTCGCAGAATGGACAGACAGTCAGGATGACAGTAATTGACTGAAACAGGACATGGATAGATTAGCAGAATGGACAGACAGTCAGGATGATAGTAATTGACTGAAACAGGACATTGATAGTTTAGCAGAATGGACAGAGATTCAGGATGATAGTAATTGACTGAAACAGGACATTGATAGTTTAGCAGAATGGACAGACAGTCAGGATGATAGTAATTGACTGAAACAGGACATGGATAGTTTAGCAGAATGGACAGGCAGTCAGGATGATAGTAATTGACTGAAACAGGACATTGATAGTTTAGCAGAATGGACAGACAGTCAGGATGATAGTAATTGACTGAAACAGGGCATGGATAGTTTAGCAGAATGGACAGACAGTCAGGATGATAGTAATTGACTGAAACAGGACATTGATAGTTTAGCAGAATGGACAGACAGTCAGGATGATAGTAATTGACTGAAAAAGGACATTGATAGTTTAGCAGAATGGACAGACAGTCAGGATGATAGTAATTGACTGAAACAGGACATTGATAGTTTAGCAGAATGGACAGACAGTCAGGATGATAGTAATTGACTGAAACAGGACATTGATAGTTTAGCAGAATGGACAGACAGTCAGGATGATAGTAATTGACTGAAACAGGACATTGATAGTTTAGCAGTATGGACAGAGGATCAGGATGATAGTAATTGACTGAAAGAGGACATGGATAGTTTAGCAGAATGGATAGACAGTCAGGATGATCGTACTTGACTGAAACAGGACATGGATAGTTTAGCAGAATGGACAGAGGATCAGGATGATAGTAATTGACTGAAACAGGACATTGATAGTTTAGCAGAATGGACAGACAGTCAGGATGATAGTAATTGACTGAAACAGTACATGGATAGTTTGGCAGAAGGGACAGACAGTCAGGATGATAGTAATTGACTGAAACAGGACATTGATAGTTTAGCAGAATGGACAGACAGTCAGGATGATAGTAATAGACTGAAACAGGACATGGATAGTTTAGCAGAAGGGACAGACAGTCAGGATGATAGTAATTGACTGAAACAGGACATTGATAGTTTAGCAGAATGGACAGTCAGTCAGGATGATAGTAATTGACTGAAACAGGACATTGATAGTTTAGCAGAATGGACAGACAGTCAGGATGATTGTAATTGACTGAAACAGGACATTGATAGTTTTGCAGAATGGACAAACAGTCACGATGATAGTAATTGACTGAAACAGGACATTGATAGTTTAGCAGAATGGACAGACAGTCAGGATGATAGTAATTGACTGAAACAGGACATTGATAGTTTAGCAGAATGGACAGACAGTCAGGATGATAGTAATTGACTGAAACAGGACATTGATAGTTTAGCAGAATGGACAGACAGTCAGGATGATAGTAATTGACTGAAACAGGACATGGATAGTTTCGCAGAATGGACAGACACTCAGGTTGATAGTAATTGACTGAAACAGGACATTGATAGTTTAGCAGAATGGACAGACAGTCAGGATGATAGTAATTGACTGAAACAGGACATTGATAGTTTAGCAGAATGGACAGAGATTCAGGATGATAGTAATTGACTGAAACAGGACATTGATAGTTTAGCAGAATGGACAGACAGTCAAGATGATAGTAATTGACTGAAACAGGACATGGATAGTTTAGCAGAATGGACAGGCAGTCAGGATGATAGTAATTGACTGAAACAGGACATTGATAGTTTAGCAGAATGGACAGACAGTCAGGATGATAGTAATTGACTGAAACAGGACATGGATAGTTTAGCAGAATGGACAGACAGTCAGGATGATAGTAATTGACTGAAACAGGACATTGATAGTTTAGCAGAATGGACAGACAGTCAGGATGATAGTAATTGACTGAAAAAGGACATTGATAGTTTAGCAGAATGGACAGACAGTCAGGATGATAGTAATTGACTGAAACAGGACATTGATAGTTTAGCAGAATGGACAGACAGTCAGGATGATAGTAATTGACTGAAACAGGACATTGATAGTTTAGCAGATTGGACAGACAGTCAGGATGATAGTAATTGACTGAAACAGGACATTGCTAGTTTAGCAGAATGGACAGACAGTCAGGATGATAGTAATTGACTGAAACAGGACATTGATAGTTTAGCAGAATGGATTGACCATCAGGATGATCGTAATTGACTGAAACAGGACATGGATAGTTTAGCAGAATGGATAGATTGTCAGGATGGTAGTAATTGACTGAAACAGGACATTGATAGTTTAGCAGAATGGACAGAGAGTCAGGATGATAGTAATTGACTGAAACAGGACATTGATAGTTTAGCAGAATGGACAGAGAGTCAGGATGATAGTAATTGACTGAAACAGGACATTGATAGTTTAGCAGAATGGACAGACAGTCAGGATGATAGTAATTGACTGAAACAGGACATTGATAGTTTAGCAGTATGGACAGAGGATCAGGATGATAGTAATTGACTGAAAGAGGACATGGATAGTTTAGCAGAATGGATAGACAGTCAGGATGATAGTACTTGACTGAAACAGGACATGGATAGTTTAGCAGAATGGACAGAGGATCAGGATGATAGTAATTGACTGAAACAGGACATTGATAGTTTAGCAGAATGGACAGACAGTCAGGATGATAGTAATTGACTGAAACAGTACATGGATAGTTTAGCAGAAGGGACAGACAGTCAGGATGATAGTAATTGACTGAAACAGGACATTGATAGTTTAGCAGAATGGACAGACAGTCAGGATGATAGTAATAGACTGAAACAGGACATGGATAGTTTAGCAGAAGGGACAGACAGTCAGGATGATAGTAATTGACTGAAACAGGACATTGATAGTTTAGCGGAATGGACAGTCAGTCAGGATGATAGTAATTGACTGAAACAGGACATTGATACTTTAGCAGAATGGACAGACAGTCAGGATGATAGTAATTGACTGAAACAGGACATTGATAGTTTTGCAGAATGGACAAACAGTCACGATGATAGTAATTGACTGAAACAGGACATTGATAGTTTAGCAGAATGGACAGACAGTCAGGATGATAGTAATTGACTGAAACAGGACATTGATAGTTTAGCAGAATGGACAGACAGTCAGGATGATAGTAATTGACTGAAACAGGACATTGATAGTTTAGCAGAATGGACAGACAGTCAGGATGATAGTAATTGACTGAAACAGGACATGGATAGTTTCGCAGAATGGACAGACAGTCAGGATGATAGTAATTGACTGAAACAGGACATTGATCGTTTAGCAGAATGGACAGACAATCAGGATGATAGTAATTGACTGAAACAGGACATTGATAGTTTAGCAGAATGGACAGAGATTCAGGATGATAGTAATTGACTGAAACAGGACATTGATAGTTTAGCAGAATGGACAGACAGTCAGGCTGATAGTAATTGACTGAAACAGGACATGGATAGTTTAGCAGAATGGACAGGCAATCAGGATGATAGTAATTGACTGAAACAGGACATTGATAGTTTAGCAGAATGGACAGACAGTCAGGCTGATAGTAATTGACTGAAACAGGACATGGATAGTTTAGCAGAATGGACAGACAGTCAGGATGATAGTAATTGACTGAAACAGGACACTGATAGTTTAGCAGAATGGACAGACAGTCAGGATGATAGTAATGGACTGAAACAGGACATTGATAGTTTAGCAGAATGGACAGACAGTCAGGATGATAGTAATTGACTGAAACAGGACATTGATAGTTTAGCAGAATGGACAGACAGTCAGGATGATAGTAATTGACTGAAACAGGACATTGATAGTTTAGCAGAATGGACAGACAGTCAGGATGATAGTAATTGACTGAAACAGGACATTGATAGTTTAGCAGAATGGATTGACAGTCAGGATGATCGTAAATGACTGAAACAGGACATGGATAGTTTAGCAGAATGGATAGATTGTCAGGATGGTAGTAATTGACTGAAACAGGACATTGATAGTTTAGCAGAATGGACACAAAGTCAGGATGATAGTAATTGAATGAAACAGGACATGGATAGTTTAGCAGAATGGACAGACAGTCAGGATGATAGTAATTGACTGAAACAGGACATTGATAGTTTAGCAGAATGGACAGACAGTCAGGATGATAGTAATTGACTGAAAAAGGACATTGATAGTTTAGCAGAATGGACAGACAGTCAGGATGATAGTAATTGACTGAAACAGGACATTGATAGTTTAGCAGAATGGACAGACAGTCAGGATGATAGTAATTGACTGAAACAGGACATTGATACTTTAGCAGAATGGACAGACAGTCAGGATGATAGTAATTGACTGAAACAGGACATGGATAGTTTAGCAGAATGGATTGAAAGTCAGGATGATCGTAATTGACTGAAACAGGACATGGATAGTTTAGCAGAATGGATAGACAGTCAGGATGACAGTAATTGACTGAAACAGGACATGGATCGATAGGCAGAATGGACAGAGAGTCAGGATGATAGTAATTGACTGAAACAGGACATTGATATTTTGGAAGAATGGACAGACAGTCAGGATGATAGTAATTGACTGAAACAGGACATTGACAGTTTAGCAGAATGGACAGAGGATCAGAATGATAGTAATTGACTGAAACAGGACATGGATCGTTTAGCAGAATGGACAGACAGTCAGGATGATAGTAATTGACTGAAACAGGACATTGATAATTGGAATGGACAGAGGATCAGAATGATAGTAATTGACTGAAACAGGACATTGATAGTTTAGCAGAATGGACAGACAGTCAGGATGATAGTAATTGACTGAAACAGGACATTGATAGTTTAGCAGAATGGATAGACAGTCAGGATGATAGTAATTGACTGAAACAGGACATTGATAGTTAGCAAAATGGACAGACAGTCAGGATGATAGTAATTGACTGAAACAGGACATTGACAGTTTAGCAGAATGGACAGAGGATCAGAATGATAGTAATTGACTGAAACAGGACATGGATCGTTTAGCAGAATGGACAGACAGTCAGGATGATAGTAATTGACTGAAACAGGACATTGATAATTGGAATGGACAGAGGATCAGAATGATAGTAATTGACTGAAACAGGACATTGATAGTTTAGCAGAATGGACAGACAGTCAGGATGATAGTAATTGACTGAAACAGGACATTGATAGTTTAGCAGAATGGATAGACAGTCAGGATGATAGTAATTGACTGAAACAGGACATTGATAGTTAGCAAAATGGACAGACAGTCAGGATGATAGTAATTGACTGCAACAGGACATTGATAGTTTAGCAGAATGGACAGAGATTCAGGATGATAGTAATTGACTGAAACAGGACTTTGATAGTTTAGCAGAATGGACAGACAGTCAGGATGATAGTAATTGACTGTAACAGGACATGGATAGTTTCGCAGAAGGGACAGACAGTCAGGATGATAGTAATTGACTGAAACAGGACATTGATAGTTTAGCAGAATGGACAGACAGTCAGGATGATAGTAATTGACTGAAACAGGACATTGATAGTTTAGCAGAATGGACAGACAGTCAGGATGATAGTAATTGACTGAAACAGGACATTGATAGTTAGCAGAATGGACAGACAGTCAGGATGATAGTAATTGACTGAAACAGGACATTGATAGTTTAGCAGAATGGATAGACAGTCAGGATGATCGTAATTGACTGAAACAGGACATGGATAGTTTAGCAGAATGGACAGACAGTCAGGATGATAGTAATTGACTGCAACAGGACATTGATAGTTTAGCAGAATGGACAGTGTTTCAGGATGATAGTAATTGACTGAAACAGGACTTTGATAGTTTAGCAGAATGGACAGACAGTCAGGATGATAGTAATTGACTGAAACAGGACATGGATAGTTTAGCAGAAGGGACAGACAGTCAGGATGATAGTAATTGACTGAAACAGGACATTGATAGTTTAGCAGAATGGACAGACAGTCAGGATGATAGTAATTGACTGAAACAGGACATTGATAGTTTAGCAGAAGAGACAGACAGTCAGGATGATAGTAATTGACTGAAACAGGACATTGATAGTTTAGCAGAATGGACAGTCAGTCAGGATGACAGTAATTGACTGAAACAGGACATTGATCGTTTAGCAGAATGGACAGACAGTCAGGATGATAGTAATTGACTGAAACAGGACATTGATAGTTTTGCAGAATGGACAAACAGTCAGGATGATAGTAATTGACTGAAACAGGACATTGATAGTTTAGCAGAATAGACAGACAGTCAGCATGATAGTAATTGACTGAAACAGGACATTGATAGTTTTGCAGAATGGACAAACAGTCACGATGATCGTCATTGACTGAAACAGGACATGGATAGTTTAGCAGAATGGACAGAGGATCAGGATGATAGTAATTGACTGAAACAGGACATTGATAGTTTAGCAGAATGGACAGAGAGTCAGGATGATAGTAATTCACTGAAACAGGACATGGATAGTTTAGCGGAATGGACAGACAGTCAGGATGATAGTAATTGACTGAAACAGGACATTGATAGTTTAGCAGAATGGACAGAGGATCAGGATGATAGTAATTGACTGAAACAGGACATTGATAGTTTAGCAGAATGGACAGACAGTCAGGATGATAGTAATTGACTGAAACAAGACATTGATAGTTTAGCAGAATGGATTGACAGTCAGGATGATCGTAATTGACTGAAACAGGACATGGATAGTTTAGCAGAATGGACAGACAGTCAGGATGATAGTAATTGACTGAAACAGGACATTGATAGATTAGCAGAATGGACAGAGATTCAGGATGATAGTAATTGACTGAAACAGGACATTGATAGTTTAGCAGAATGGACAGACAGTCAGGATGATAGTAATTGACTGAAACAGGACATGGATAGTTTAGCAGAATGGACAGACAGTCAGGATGATAGTAATTGACTGAAACAGGACATTGATATTTTAGCAGAATGGACAGACAGTCAGGATGATAGTAATTGACTGAAAAAGGACATTGATAGTTTAGCAGAATGGACAGACAGTCAGGATGATAGTAATTGACTGAAACAGGACATTGATAGTTTAGCAGAATGGACAGACAGTCAGGATGATAGTAATTGACTGAAACAGGACTTTGATAGTTTAGCAGAATGGACAGACAGTCAGGATGATAGTAATTGACTGAAACAGGACATTGATAGTTTAGCAGAATGGATTGACCATCAGGATGATCGTAATTGACTGAAACAGGACATGGATAGTTTAGCAGAATGGATAGATTGTCAGGATGGTAGTAATTGACTGAAACAGGACATTGATAGTTTAGCAGAATGGACAGAGAGTCAGGATGATAGTAATTGACTGAAACAGGACATTGATAGTTTAGCAGAATGGACAGAGAGTCAGGATGATAGTAATTGACTGAAACAGGACATTGATAGTTTAGCAGAATGGACAGACAGTCAGGATGATAGTAATTGACTGAAACAGGACATTGATAGTTTAGCAGTATGGACAGAGGATCAGGATGATAGTAATTGACTGAAAGAGGACATGGATAGTTTAGCAGAATGGATAGACAGTCAGGATGATAGTACTTGACTGAAACAGGACATGGATAGTTTAGCAGAATGGACAGAGGATCAGGATGATAGTAATTGACTGAAACAGGACATTGATAGTTTATCAGATTGGACAGACAGTCAGGATGATAGTAATTGACTGAAACAGTACATGGATAGTTTAGCAGAAGGGACAGACAGTCGGGATGATAGTAATTGACTGAAACAGGACATTGATAGTTTAGCAGAATGGACAGACAGTCAGGATGATAGTAATAGACTGAAACAGGACATGGATAGTTTAGCAGAAGGGACAGACAGTCAGGATGATAGTAATTGACTGAAACAGGACATTGATAGTTTAGCAGAATGGACAGTCAGTCAGGATGATAGTAATTGACTGAAACAGGACATTGATAGTTTAGCAGAATGGACAGACAGTCAGGATGATAGTAATTGACTGAAACAGGACATTGATAGTTTTGCAGAATGGACAAACAGTCACGATGATAGTAATTGACTGAAACAGGACATTGATAGTTTAGCAGAATGGACAGACAGTCAGGATGATAGTAATTGACTGAAACAGGACATTGATAGTTTAGCAGAATGGACAGACAGTCAGGATGATAGTAATTGACTGAAACAGGACATTGATAGTTTAGCAGACTGGACAGACAGTCAGGATGATAGTAATTGACTGAAACAGGACATGGATAGTTTCGCAGAATGGACAGACAGTCAGGATGATAGTAATTGACTGAAACAGGACATTGATAGTTTAGCAGAATGGACAGACAGTCAGGATGATAGTAATTGACTGAAACAGGACATTGATAGTTTAGCAGAATGGACAGAGATTCAGGATGATAGTAATTGACTGAAACAGGACATGGATAGGTTAGCAGAATGGACAGACAGTCAGGATGATAGTAATTGACTGAAACAGGACATGGATAGTTTAGCAGAATGGACAGGCAGTCAGGATGATAGTAATTGACTGAAACAGGACATTGATAGTTTAGCAGAATGGACAGACAGTCAGGATGATAGTAATTGACTGAAACAGGACATGGATAGTTTAGCAGAATGGACAGACAGACAGGATGATAGTAATTGACTGAAACAGGACATTGATAGTTTAGCAGAATGGACAGACAGTCAGGATGATAGTAATTGACTGAAAAAGGACATTGATAGTTTAGCAGAATGGACAGACAGTCAGGATGATAGTAATTGACTGAAACAGGACATTGATAGTTTAGCGGAATGGACAGACAGTCAGGATGATAGTAATTGACTGAAACAGGACATTGATAGTTTAGCAGAATGGACAGACAGTCAGGATGATAGTAATTGACTGAAACAGGACATTGATAGTTTAGCAGAATGGATTGACAGTCAGGATGATCGTAATTGACTGAAACAGGACATGGATAGTTTAGCAGAATGGATAGATTGTCAGGATGGTAGTAATTGACTGAAACAGGACATTGATAGTTTAGCAGAATGGACAGAAAGTCAGGATGATAGTAATTGACTGAAACAGGACATGGATAGTTTAGCAGAATGGACAGACAGTCAGGATGATAGTAATTGACTGAAACAGGACATTGATAGTTTAGCAGAATGGACAGACAGTCAGGATGATAGTAATTGACTGAAAAAGGACATTGATAGTTTAGCAGAATGGACAGACAGTCAGGATGATAGTAATTGACTGAAACAGGACATCGATAGTTTAGCAGAATGGACAGACAGTCAGGATGATAGTAATTGACTGAAACAGTACATTGATAGTTTAGCAGAATGGACAGACAGTCAGGATGATAGTAATTGACTGAAACAGGACATGGATAGTTTAGCAGAATGGATTGAAAGTCAGGATGATCGTAATTGACTGAAACAGGACATGGATAGTTTAGCAGAATGGACAGACAGTCAGGATGATAGTAATTGAGTGAAACAGGACATGGATCGATAGGCAGAATGGACAGAGAGTCAGGATGATAGTAATTGACTGAAACAGGACATTGATAGTTTGGAAGAATGGACAGACAGTCAGGATGATAGTAATTGACTGAAACAGGACATGGATAGTTTAGCAGAATGGACAGACAGTCAGGATGATAGTAATTGACTGAAACAGGACATTGATAATTGGAATGGACAGAGGATCAGAATGATAGTAATTGAATGAAACAGGACATTGATAGTTTAGCAGAATGGACAGACAGTCAGGATGATAGTAATTGACTGAAACAGGACATTGATAGTTTAGCAGAATGGATAGACAGTCAGGATGATAGTAATTGACTGAAACAGGACATTGATAGTTAGCAAAATGGACAGACAGTCAGGATGATAGTAATTGACTGAATCAGGACATTGATAGTTTAGCAGAATGGACAGAGATTCAGGATGATAGTAATTGACTGAAACAGGACTTTGATAGTTTAGCAGAATGGACAGACAGTCAGGATGATAGTAATTGACTGAAACAGGACATGGATAGTTTCGCAGAAGGGACAGACAGTCAGGATGATAGTAATTGACTGAAACAGGACATTGATAGTTTAGCAGAATGGACAGACAGTCAGGATGATAGTAATTGACTGAAACAGGACATTGATAGTTTAGCAGAATGGACAGACAGTCAGGATGATAGTAATTGACTGAAACAGGACATTGATAGTTAGCAGAATGGACAGACAGTCAGGATGATAGTAATTGACTGAAACAGGACATTGATAGTTTAGCAGAATGGATAGACAGTCAGGATGATCGTAATTGACTGAAACAGGACATGGATAGTTTAGCAGAACGGACAGACAGTCAGGATGATAGTAATTGACTGCAACAGGACATTGATAGTTTAGCAGAATGGACAGTGTTTCAGGATGATAGTAATTGACTGAAACAGGACTTTGATAGTTTAGCAGAATGGACAGACAGTCAGGATGATAGTAATTGACTGAAACAGGACATGGATAGTTTAGCAGAAGGGACAGACAGTCAGGATGATAGTAATTGACTGAAACAGGACATTGATAGTTTAGCAGAATGGACAGACAGTCAGGATGATAGTAATTGACTGAAACAGGACATGGATAGTTTAGCAGAAGAGACAGACAGTCAGGATGATAGTAATTGACTGAAACAGGACATTGATAGTTTAGCAGAATGGACAGTCAGTCAGGATGACAGTAATTGACTGAAACAGGACATTGATCGTTTAGCAGAATGGACAGACAGTCAGGATGATAGTAATTGACTGAAACAGGACATTGATAGTTTTGCAGAATGGACAAACAGTCAGGATGATAGTAATTGACTGAAACAGGACATTGATAGTTTAGCAGAATGGACAGACAGTCAGCATGATAGTAATTGACTGAAACAGGACATTGATATTTTAGCAGAATGGACAGACAGTCAGGATGATAGCAATTGACTGCAACAGGACATTGATAGTTTAGCAGAATGGACAGAGATTCAGGATGATAGTAATTGACTGAAACAGGACTTTGATAGTTTAGCAGAATGGACAGACAGTCAGGATGATAGTAATTGACTGAAACAGGACATGGATAGTTTAGCAGAAGGGACAGACAGTCAGGATGATAGTAATTGACTGAAACAGGACATTGATAGTTTAGCAGAATGGACAGACAGTCAGGATGATAGTAATTGACTGAAACAGGACATTGATAGTTTAGCAGAATGGACAGACAGTCAGGATGATAGTAATTGACTGAAACAGGACATTGATAGTTTAGCAGAATGGACAGACAGTCAGGATGATAGTAATTGACTGAAACAGGACATGGATAGTTTAGCAGAAGAGACAGACAGTCAGGATGATAGTAATTGACTGAAACAGGACATTGATAGTTTAGCAGAATGGACAGTCAGTCAGGATGATAGTAATTGACTGAAACAGGACATTGATAGTTTAGCAGAATGGACAGACAGTCAGGATGATAGTAATTGACTGAAACAGGACATTGATAGTTTTGCAGAATGGACAAACAGTCACGATGATAGTAATTGACTGAAACAGGACATTGATAGTTTAGCAGAATGGACAGACAGTCAGGATGATAGTAATTGACTGAAACAGGACATTGATAGTTTAGCAGAATGGACAGACAGTCAGGATGATAGTAATTGACTGAAACAGGACATTGATAGTTTAGCAGAATGGACAGACAGTCAGGATGATAGTAATTGACTGAAACAGGACATGGATAGTTTCGCAGAATGGACAGACAGTCAGGATGATAGTAATTGACTGAAACAGGACATTGATAGTTTAGCAGAATGGACAGACAGTCAGGATGATAGTAATTGACTGAAACAGGACATTGATAGTTTAGCAGAATGGACAGAGATTCAGGATGATAGTAATTGACTGAAACAGGACATTGATAGTTTAGCAGAATGGACAGACAGTCAGGATGATAGTAATTGACTGAAACAGGACATGGATAGTTTCGCAGAATGGACAGACAGTCAGGATGATAGTAATTGACTGAAACAGGACATTGATAGTTTAGCAGAATGGACAGACAGTCAGGATGATAGTAATTGACTGAAACAGGACATGGATAGTTTTGCAGAATGGACAGACAGTCAGGATGATAGTAATTGACTGAAACAGGACATTGATAGTTTAGCAGAATGGACAGACAGTCAGGATGATAGTAATTGACTGAAAAAGGACATTGATAGTTTAGCAGAATGGACAGACAGTCAGGATGATAGTAATTGACTGAAACAGGACATTGATAGTTTAGCAGAATGGACAGACAGTCAGGATGATAGTAATTGACTGAAACAGGACATTGATAGTTTAGCAGAATGGACAGACAGTCAGGATGATAGTAATTGACTGAAACAGGACATTGATAGTTTAGCAGAATGGATTGACAGTCAGGATGATCGTAATTGACTGAAACAGGACATGGATAGTTTAGCAGAATGGATAGATTGTCAGGATGGTAGTAATTGACTGAAACAGGACATTGTTAGTTTAGCAGAATGGACAGACAGTCAGGATCATAGTAATTGACTGAAACAGGACATGGATAGATAGGCAGAATGGACAGAGAGTCAGGATGATAGTAATTGACTGAAACAGGACATTGATAGTTTAGAAGAATGGACAGACAGTCAGGATAATAGTAATTGACTGTAACAGGACATTGACAGTTTAGCAGAATGGACAGAATGTCAGGATGATAGTAATTGACTGAAACAGGACATGGATAGTTTAGCAGAATGGACAGAGCATCAGGAGGATAGTAATTGACTGAAACAGGGCATTGATAATTAGAATGGACAGAGGATCAGGATGATAGAAATTGACTGAAACAGGACATTGATAGTTTAGCAGAATGGACAGACAGTCAGGATGACAGTAATTGACTGAAACAGGACATTGATAGTTTAGCAGAATGGATAGACAGTCAGGATGATAGTAATTGACTGAAACAGGACATTGATAGTTTAGCAGAATGGACAGACAGTCAGGATGATAGTAATTGACTGAAACAGGACATGGATAGTTTAGCAGAATGGACAGACAGTCAGGATGATAGTAATTGACTGAAACAGGACATTGATAGTTTAGCAGAATGGACAGACAGTCAGGATGATAGTAATTGACTGAAACAGGACATTGATAGTTTAGCAGAATGGATTGACAGTCAGGATGATCGTAATTGACTGAAACAGGACATGGATAGTTTAGCAGAATGGACAGACAGTCAGGATGATTGTAATTGATTGAAACAGGATATTGATAGTTTAGCAGAATGGACAGACAGTCAGGATGATTATAATTGACTGAAACAGGACATGGATCGATAGGCAGAATGGACAGACAGTCAGGATGATAGTAATTGACTGAAACAGGACATTGATAGTTTAGCAGAATGGACAGACAGTCAGGATGATAGTAATTGACTGCAACAGGACATGGACAGATAGGCAGAATGGACAGACAGTCAGGATGATAGTAATTGACTGAAACAGGACATTGATAGTTTAGAAGAATGGACAGACAGTCAGGATGATAGTAATTGACTGAAACAGGACATTGATAGTTTAGCAGAATGGACAGACAGTCAGGATGATAGTAATTGACTGAAACAGGACATGGATAGTTTAGCAGAATGGACAGACAGTCAGGATGATAGTAATTGACTGAAACAGGACATTGATAGTTTAGCAGAATGGACAGACAGTCAGGATGATAGTAATTGACTGCAACAGGACATTGATAGTTTAGCAGAATGGACAGAGATTCAGGATGATAGTAATTGACTGAAACAGGACTTTGATAGTTTAGCAGAATGGACAGACAGTCAGGATGATAGTAATTGACTGAAACAGGACATGGATAGTTTAGCAGAAGGGACATACAGTGAGGATGATAGTAATTGACTGAAACAGGACATTGATAGTTTAGCATAATGGGCAGACAGTCAGGATGATAGTAATAGACTGAAACAGGACATTGATAGTTTAGCAGAATGGACAGACAGTCAGGATGATAGTAATTGACTGAAACAGGACATTGATAGTTTAGCAGAATGGACAGACAGTCAGGATGATAGTAATTGACTGAAACAGGACATTGATAGTTTAGCAGAATGGATAGACAGTCAGGATGATCGTAATTGACTGAAACAGGACATGGATAGTTTAGCAGAATGGACAGACAGTCAGGATGATAGTAATTGACTGCAACAGGACATTGATAGATTAGCAGAATGGACAGTGATTCAGGATGATAGTAATTGACTGAAACAGGACTTTGATAGTTTAGCAGAAAGGACAGACAGTCAGGATGATAGTAATTGACTGAAACAGGACATGGATTGTTTAGCAGAAGGGACAGACAGTCAGCATGTTAGTAATTGACTGAAACAGGACATTGATAGTTAAGCAGAATGGACAGACAGTCAGGATGATAGTAATTGACTGAAACAGGACATTGATAGTTTAGCAGAATGGACAGACAGTCAGGATGATAGTAATTGACTGAAACAGGACATTGATAGTTTTGCAGAATGGACAAACAGTCACGATGATAGTAATTGACTGAAACAGGACATTGATAGTTTAGCAGAATGGACAGACAGTCAGGATGATAGTAATTGACTGAAACAGGACATTGATAGTTTAGCAGAATGGACAGACAGTCAGGATGATAGTAATTGACTGAAACAGGACATTGATAGTTTAGCAGAATGGACAGACAGTCAGGATGATAGTAATTGACTGAAACAGGACATGGATAGTTTCGCCGAATGGACAGACAGTCAGGATGATAGTAATTGACTGAAACAGGACATTGATATTTTAGCAGAATGGACAGACAGTCAGGATGATAGTAATTGACTGAAACAGGACATTGATAGTTTAGCAGAATGGACAGAGATTCAGGATGATAGTAATTGACTGAAACAGGACATTGATAGTTTAGCAGAATGGACAGACAGTCAGGATGATAGTAATTGACTGAAACAGGACATGGATAGTTTAGCAGAATGGACAGAGAGTCAGGATGATAGTAATTGACTGAAACAGGACATTGATAGTTTAGCAGAATGGACAGACAGTCAGGATGATAGTAATTGACTGAAACAGGACATTGATAGTTTAGCAGATGGATAGACAGTCAGGATGATAGTAATTGACTGAAACAGGACATTGATAGTTTAGCAGAATGGACAAACAGTCAGGATGATAGTAATTGACTGAAACAGGACATGGATAGTTTAGCAGAATGGACAGAAAGTCAGGATGATAGTAATTGACTGAAACAGGACATTGATAGTTTAGCAGAATGGACAGACAGTCAGGATGATAGTAATTGACTGAAACAGGACATTGATAGTTTAGCAGAATGGATTGACAGTCAGGATGATCGTAATTGACTGAAACAGGACATGGATAGTTTAGCAGAATGGACAGACAGTCAGGATGATAGTAATTGACTGAAACAGGACATTGATAGTTTAGCAGAATGGACAGACAGTCAGGATGATAGCAATTGACTGAAACAGGACATGGATAGATAGGCAGAATGGACAGACAGTCAGGATGATAGTAATTGACTGAAACAGGACATTGATAGTTTAGCAGAATGGACAGACAGTCAGGATGATAGTAATTGACTGGAACAGGACATGGATAGTTTAGCAGAATTGACAGACAGTCAGGATGATAGTAATTGATTGAAACAGGACATTGATAGTTTAGCAGAATGGACAGACAGTCAGGATGATAGTAATTGACTGCAACAGGACATTGATAGTTTAGCAGAATGGACAGAGATTCAGGATGATAGTAATTGACTGAAACAGGACTTTGATAGTTTAGCAGAATGGACAGACAGTCAGGATGATAGTAATTGACTGAAACAGGACATGGATAGTTTAGCAGAAGGGACATACAGTGAGGATGATAGTAATTGACTGAAACAGGACATTGATAGTTTAGCATAATGGGCAGACAGTCAGGATGATAGTAATAGACTGAAACAGGACATTGATAGTTTAGCAGAATGGACAGACAGTCAGGATGATAGTAATTGACTGAAACAGGACATTGATAGTTTAGCAGAATGGACAGACAGTCAGGATGATAGTAATTGACTGAAACAGGACATTGATAGTTTAGCAGAATGGATAGACAGTCAGGATGATCGTAATTGACTGAAACAGGACATGGATAGTTTAGCAGAATGGACAGACAGTCAGGATGATAGTAATTGACTGCAACAGGACATTGATAGTTTAGCAGAATGGACAGTGATTCAGGATGATAGTAATTGACTGAAACAGGACTTTGATAGTTTAGCAGAATGGACAGACAGTCAGGATGATAGTAATTGACTGAAACAGGACATGGATTGTTTAGCAGAAGGGACAGACAGTCAGCATGTTAGTAATTGACTGAAACAGGACATTGATAGTTAAGCAGAATGGACAGACAGTCAGGATGATAGTAATTGACTTAAACAGGACATGGATAGTTAGGCAGAAGAGACAGACAGTCAGGATGATATTAATTGACTGAAACAGGACATTGATAGTTTAGCAGTATGGACAGTCAGTCAGGATGATAGTAATTGACTGAAACAGGACATTGATAGTTTAGCAGAATGGACAGACAGTCAGGATGATAGTAATTGACTGAAACAGGACATTGATAGTTTTGCAGAATGGACAAACAGTCACGATGATAGTAATTGACTGAAACAGGACATTGATAGTTTAGCAGAATGGACAGACAGTCAGGATGATAGTAATTGACTGATACAGGACATTGATAGTTTAGCAGAATGGACAGACAGTCAGGATGATAGTAATTGACTGAAACAGGACATTGATAGTTTAGCAGAATGGACAGACAGTCAGGATGATAGTAATTGACTGAAACAGGATATGGATAGTTTCGCAGAATGGACAGACAGTCAGGATGATAGTAGTTGACTGAAACAGGACATTGATATTTTAGCAGAATGGACAGACAGTCAGGATGATAGTAATTGACTGAAACAGGACATTGATAGTTTAGCAGAATGGACAGAGATTCAGGATGATAGTAATTGACTGAAACAGGACATTTATAGTTTAGCAGAATGGACAGACAGTCAGGATGATAGTAATTGACTGAAACAGGACATGGATAGTTTAGCAGAATGGACAGAGAGTCAGGATGATAGTAATTGACTGAAACAGGACATTGATAGTTTAGCAGAATGGACAGACAGTCAGGATGATAGTAATTGACTGAAACAGGACATTGATAGTTTAGCAGAATGGATAGACAGTCAGGATGATAGTAATTGACTGAAACAGGACATTGATAGTTTAGCAGAATGGACAAACAGTCAGGATGATAGTAATTGACTGAAACAGGACATGGATAGTTTAGCAGAATGGACAGAAAGTCAGGATGATAGTAATTGTCTGAAACAGGACATTGATAGTTTAGCAGAATGGACAGACAGTCAGGATGATAGTAATTGACTGAAACAGGACATTGATAGTTTAGCAGAATGGATTGACAGTCAGGATGATCGTAATTGACTGAAACAGGACATGGATAGTTTAGCAGAATGGACAGACAGTCAGGATGATAGTAATTGACTGAAACAGGACATTGATAGTTTAGCAGAATGGACAGACAGTCAGGATGATAGCAATTGACTGAAACAGGACATGGATAGATAGGCAGAATGGACAGACAGTCAGGATGATAGTAATTGACTGAAACAGGACATTGATAGTTTAGCAGAATGGACAGACAGTCTGGATGATAGTAATTGACTGCAACAGGACATGGACAGATAGGCAGAATGGACAGACAGTCAGGATGATAATAATTGACTGAAACAGGACATTGATAGTTTAGAAGAATGGACAGAGGATCGGGATGATAGTAATTGACTGAAACAGGACATTGACAGTTTAGCAGAAAGGACAGACAGTCAGGATGATAGTAATTGACTGAAACAGGACATGGATAGTTTAGCAGAATGGACAGAGTATCAGGAGGATAGTAATTGACTGAAACAGGACATTGATAATTAGAATGGACAGAGGATCAGGATGATAGTAATTGACTGAAACAGGATATTGATAGTTTAGCAGAATGGACAGACAGTCAGGATGATAGTAATTGACTGAAACAGGACATTGATAGTTTAGCAGAATGGACAGACAATCAGGATGATAGTAATTGACTGAAACAGGACATGGATAGTTTAGCAGAAGGGACAGACAGTCAGGATGATAGTAATTGACTGAAACGGGACATTGATAGTTTAGCAGAATGGACAGTCAGTCAGGATGATAGTAATTGACTGAAACAGGACATTGATAGTTTAGCAGAATGGACAGACAGTCAGGATGATAGTAATTGACTGAAACAGGACATTGACAGTTTTGCAGAATGGACAAACAGTCACGATGATAGTAATTGACTGAAACAGGACATTGATAGTTTAGCAGAATGGACAGACAGTCAGGATGATAGTAATTGACTGAAACAGGACATTGATAGTTTAGCAGAATGGACAGACAGTCAGGATGATAGTAATTGACTGAAACAGGACATTGATAGTTTAGCAGAATGGACAGACAGTCAGGATGATAGTAATTGTCTGAAACAGGACATGGATAGTTTCGCAGAATGGACAGACAGTCAGGATGATAGTAATTGACTGAAACAGGACATTGATAGTTTAGCAGAATGGACAGACAGTCAGGATGATAGTAATTGACTGAAACAGGACATGGATAGTTTAGCAGAATGGACAGACAGTCAGGATGATAGTAATTGACTGAAACAGGACATTGATAGTTTAGCAGAATGGACAGACAGTCAGGATGATAGTAATTGACTGAAACAGGACATGGATAGTTTAGCAGAATGGACAGACAGTCAGGATGATAGTAATTGACTGAAACAGGACATTGATAGTTTAGCAGAATGGACAGACAGTCAGGATGATAGTAATTGACTGAAACAGGACATGGATAGTTTAGCAGAATGGACAGACAGTCAGGATGATAGTAATTGACTGAAACAGGACATGGATAGTTTAGCAGAATGGACAGACAGTCAGGATGATAGTAATTGACTGAAAAAGGACATTGAAAGTTTAGCCGAATGGACAGACAGTAAGGATGATAGTAATTGACTGAAACAGGACATTGACAGTTCAGCAGAATGGACAGACAGTCAGGATGATAGTAATTGACTGAAACAGGACATTGATAATTTAGCAGAATGGACAGACAGTCAGGATGATAGTAATTGACTGAAACAGGACATTGATAGTTTAGCAGAATGGATTGACAGTCAGGATAATCGTAATTGACTGAAAAAGGACATGGATAGTTTAGCAGAATTGATAGATTGTCAGGATGGTAGTAATTGACTGAAACAGGACATTGATAGTTTATCAGAATGGACAGACAGTCCGGATGATAGTAATTGACTGAAACAGGACATGGATAGATAGGCAGAATTGACAGAGAGTCAGGATGATAGTAATTGACTGAAACAGGACATTGATAGTTTAGAAGAATGGACAGACAGTCAGGATGATATTAATTGACTGAAACAGGACATTGACAGTTTAGCAGAATGGACAGACAGTCAGGATGATAGTAATTGACTGAAACAGGACATGGATAGTTTAGCAGAATGGACAGAGGATCAGGAGGATAGTAATTGACTGAAACAGGACATTGATAATTAGAATGGACAGAGGATCAGGATGATATTAATTTACTGAAACAGGACATTGATAGTTTAGCAGAATGGACAGACAGTCAGGATGATAGTAATTGACTGAAACAGGACATTGATAGTTTAGCAGAATGGATGGACAGTCAGGATGATAGTAATTGACTGAAACAGGACATTGATAGTTTAGCAGAATGGACAGACAGTCAGGATGATAGCAATTGACTGAAACAGGACATGGATAGATAGGCAGAATGGACAGACAGTCAGGATGATAGTAATTGACTGAAACAGGACATTGATAGTTTAGCAGAATGGACAGACAGTCAGGATGATAGTAATTGACTGCAACAGGACATGGACAGATAGGCAGAATGGACAGACAGTCAGGATGATAGTAATTGACTGAAACAGGACATTGATAGTTTAGAAGAATGGACAGAGGATCGGGATGATAGTAATTGACTGAAACAGGACATTGACAGTTTAGCAGAATGGACAGACAGTCAGGATGATAGTAATTGACTGAAACAGGACATGGATAGTTTAGCAGAATGGACAGAGTATCAGGAGGATAGTAATTGACTGAAACAGGACATTGATAATTAGAATGGACAGAGGATCAGGATGATAGTAATTGACTGAAACAGGATATTGATAGTTTAGCAGAATGGACAGACAGTCAGGATGATAGTAATTGACTGAAACAGGACATTGATAGTTTAGCAGAATGGACAGACAATTCGGATGATAGTAATTGACTGAAACAGGACATGGATAGTTTAGCAGAAGGGACAGACAGTCAGGATGATAGTAATTGACTGAAACAGGACATTGATAGTTTAGCAGAATGGACAGTCAGTCAGGATGATAGTAATTGACTGAAACAGGACATTGATAGTTTAGCAGAATGGACAGACAGTCAGGATTATAGTAATTGACTGAAACAGGACATTGACAGTTTTGCAGAATGGACAAACAGTCACGATGATAGTAATTGACTGAAACAGGACATTGATAGTTTAGCAGAATGGACAGACAGTCAGGATGATAGTAATTGACTGAAACAGGACATTGATAGTTTAGCAGAATGGACAGACAGTCAGGATGATAGTAATTGACTGAAACAGGACATTGATAGTTTAGCAGAATGGACAGACAGTCAGGATGATAGTAATTGTCTGAAACAGGACATGGATAGTTTCGCAGAATGGACAGACAGTCAGGATGATAGTAATTGACTGAAACAGGACATTGATAGTTTAGCAGAATGGACAGACAGTCAGGATGATAGTAATTGACTGAAACAGGACATTGATAGTTTAGCAGAATGGACAGACAGTCAGGATGATAGTAATTGACTGAAACAGGACATTGATAGTTTAGCAGAATGGACAGACAGTCAGGATGATAGTAATTGACTGAAACAGGACATGGATAGTTTAGCAGAATGGACAGACAGTCAGGATGATAGTAATTGACTGAAACAGGACATTGATAGTTTAGCAGAATGGACAGACAGTCAGGATGATAGTAATTGACTGAAACAGGACATGGATAGTTTAGCAGAATGGACAGAGGCTCAGGATGATAGTAATTGACTGAAACAGGACATTGATAGTTTAGCAGAATGGACAGACAGTCAGGATGATAGTAATTGACTGAAAAAGGACATTGAAAGTTTAGCCGAATGGACAGACAGTAAGGATGATAGTAATTGACTGAAACAGGACATTGACAGTTCAGCAGAATGGACAGACAGTCAGGATGATAGTAATTGACTGAAACAGGACATTGATAATTTAGCAGAATGGACAGACAGTCAGGATGATAGTAATTGACTGAAACAGGACATTGATAGTTTAGCAGAATGGATTGACAGTCAGGATAATCGTAATTGACTGAAAAAGGACATGGATAGTTTAGCAGAATTGATAGATATTCAGGATGGTAGTAATTGACTGAAACAGGACATTGATAGTTTAGCAGAATGGACAGACAGTCCGGATGATAGTAATTGACTGAAACAGGACATGGATAGATAGGCAGAATTGACAGAGAGTCAGGATGATAGTAATTGACTGAAACAGGACATTGATAGTTTAGAAGAATGGACAGACAGTCAGGATGATAGTAATTGACTGAAACAGGACATTGACAGTTTAGCAGAATGGACAGACAGTCAGGATGATAGTAATTGACTGAAACAGGACATGGATAGTTTAGCAGAATGGACAGAGGATCAGGAGGATAGTAATTGACTGAAACAGGACATTGATAATTAGAATGGACAGAGGATCAGGATGATAGTAATTGACTGAAACAGGACATTGATAGTTTAGCAGAATGGACAGACAGTCAGGATGATAGTAATTGACTGAAACAGGACATTGATAGTTTAGCAGAATGGATGGACAGTCAGGATGATAGTAATTGACTGAAACAGGACATTGATAGTTTAGCAGAATGGACAGACTGTCAGGATGATAGTAATTGACTGAAACAGGACATGGATAGTATAGCAGAATGGACAGACAGTCAGGATGATAGTAATTGACTGAAACAGGACATTGATAGTTTAGCAGAATGGACAGACAGTCAGGATGATAGTAATTGACTGAAACAGGACATTGATAGTTTAGCAGAATGGATTGACAGTCAGGATGATCGTAATTGACTGAAAAAGGACATGGATAGTTTAGCAGAATGGACAGACAGTCAGGATGATAGTAATTGACTGAAACAGGACATGGATAGATAGGCAGAATGGACAGACAGTCAGGATGATAGTAATTGACTGAAACAGGACATTGATAGTTTAGCAGAATGGACAGACAGTCAGGATGATAGTAATTGACTGAAACAGGACATGGATAGTTTAGCAGAATGGACAGAGGATCAGGAGGATAGTAATTGACTGAAACAGGACATTGATAATTAGAATGGACAGAGGATCAGGATGATAGTAATTGACTGAAACAGGATATTGATAGTTTAGCAGAATGGACAGACAGTCAGGATGATAGTAATTGACTGAAACAGGACATTGATAGATTAGCAGAATGGATAGACAGTCAGGATGATAGTAATTGACTGAAACAGGACATGGATAGTTTAGCAGAATGGACAGACAGTCAGGATGATAGTAATTGACTGAAACAGGACATTGATAGTTTAGCAGAATGGACAGAGGATCAGGATGATAGCAATTGACTGAAACAGGACATTGACAGTTTAGCAGAATGGACAGACAGTCAGGATGATAGTAATTGACTGAAACTGGACTTTGATAGTTTAGCAGAATGGACAGACAGTCAGGATGATAGTAATTGACTGTCAAAGGACATTGATAGTTTAGCAGAATGGACAGACAGTCAGGATGATAGTAATTGACTGAAACAGGACATTGATAGTTTAGCAGAATGGACAGACAGTCAGGATGATAGCAATTGACTGAAACAGGACATTGATAGTTTAGCAGAATGGACAGATAGTCAGGATGATAGTAATTGACTGAAACAGGACATTGATAGTTTAGCAGAATGGATAGACAGTCAGGATGATCGTAATTGACTGAAACAGGACATGGATAGTTTAGCAGAATGGGCAGTCAGGATGATAGTAATTGACTGAAACAGGACATTGATAGTTTAGCAGAATGGACAGACAGTCAGGATGATAGTAATTGACTGAAACAGGACATTGATAGTTTAGCAGAATGGACAGAGGATCAGGATGATAGTAATTGACTGAAACAGGACATGGATAGTTTAGCAGAATGGACAGACAGTCAGGATGATAGTAATTGACTGAAACAGGACATTGATAATTAGAATGGATAGAGGATCAGGATGATAGTAATTGACTGAAACAGGACATTGATAGTTTAGCAGAATGGACAGACAGTCAGGATGATAGTAATTGACTGAAACAGGACATTGATAGTTTAGCAGAATGGATAGACAGTCAGGATGATAGTAATTGACTGAAACAGGACATGGATAGTTTAGCAGAATGGACAGACAGTCAGGATGATAGTAATTGACTGAAACTGGACATTGATAGTTTAGCAGAATGGATAGACAGTCAGGATGATAGTAATTGACTGAAACAGGACATTGATAGTTTAGCAGAATGGACAGACAGTCAGGATGATAGTAATTGACTGAAACAGGACATTGATAGTTTAGCAGAATGGACAGAGGATCAGGATGATAGTAATTGACTGAAACAGGACATGGATAGTTTAGCAGAATGGACAGACAGTCAGGATGATAGTAATTGACTGAAACAGGACATTGATAATTAGAATGGATAGAGGATCAGGATGATAGTAATTGACTGAAACAGGACATTGATAGTTTAGCAGAATGGACAGACAGTCAGGATGATAGTAATTGACTGAAACAGGACATTGATAGTTTAGCAGAATGGATAGACAGTCAGGATGATAGTAATTGACTGAAACAGGACATGGATAGTTTAGCAGAATGGACAGACAGTCAGGATGATAGTAATTGACTGAAACAGGACATTGATAATTTAGCAGAATGGATAGGCAGTCAGGATGATAGTAATTGACTGAAACAGGACATTGATAGTTTAGCAGAATGGATAGACAGTCAGGATGATAGTAATTGACTGAAACAGGACATTGATAGTTTAGCAGAATGGACAGACAGTCAGGATGATAGTAATTGACTGGAACAGGACATGGATAGTTTAGCAGAATGGACAGACAGTCAGGATGATAGTAATTGACTGAAACAGGACATTGATAGTTTAGCAGAATGGACAGACAGTCAGGATGATAGTAATTGACTGAAACAGGACATTGATAGTTTAGCAGAATGGACAGAGGATCAGGATGATAGTAATTGACTGAAACAGGACATGGATAGTTTAGCAGAATGGACAGAGGATCAGGAGGATAGTAATTGACTGAAACAGGACATTGATAATTAGAATGGACAGAGGATCAGGATGATAGTAATTGACTGAAACAGGATATTGATAGTTTAGCAGAATGGACAGACAGTCAGGATGATAGTAATTGACTGAAACAGGACATTGATAGTTTAGCAGAATGGATGGACAGTCAGGATGATAGTAATTGACTGAAACAGGACATGGATAGTTTAGCAGAATGGACAGACAGTCAGGATGATAGTAATTGACTGAAACAGGACATTGATAGTTTAGCAGAATGGACAGAGGATCAGGATGATAGTAATTGACTGAAACAGGACATTGACAGTTTAGCAGAATGGACAGACAGTCAGGATGATAGTAATTGACTGAAACTGGACTTTGATAGTTTAGCAGAATGGACAGACAGTCAGGATGATAGTAATTGACTGTAAAAGGACATTGATAGTTTAGCAGAATGGACAGACAGTCAGGATGATAGTAATTGACTGAAACAGGACATTGATAGTTTAGCAGAATGGACCTACAGTCAGGATGATAGTAATTGACTGAAACAGGACATTGATAGTTTAGCAGAATGGATAGACAGTCAGGATGATCGTAATTGACTGAAACAGGACATTGATAGTTTAGCAGAATGGACAGACAGTCAGGATGATAGTAATTGACTGAAACAGGACATTGATAGTTTAGCAGAATGGACAGAGGATCAGGATGATAGTAATTGACTGAAACAGGACATTGATAGTTTAGCAGAATGGACAGACAGTCAGGATGATAGTAATTGACTGAAACAGGACATTGATAGTTTAGCAGAATGGATAGACAGTCAGGATGATAGTAATTGACTGAAATAGGACATTGATAGTTTAGAATTAGAATTAGAATTAGAATATTACAGCGCAGTACAGGCCCTTCGGCCCTCGATGTTGCGCCGATCATCTGACCTACACTATTCCATTTACGTCCATATGTCTATCCAATGACCACTTAAATGCCCTTAAAGTTGGCGAGTCTACTACTGTTGCAGGCAGGGCGTTCCACGCCCCTACTACTCTCTGCGTAAAGAAACTACCTCTGACATCTGTCCTATATCTTTCACCCCTCAACTTAAAGCTATGTCCCCTCGTGTTTGCCATCCTCATCCGAGGAAAAAGACTTTCACTATCCACCCTATCTAACCCTCTGATTATCTTGTATGTCTCTATTAAGTCACCTCTCCTCCTCCTTCTCTCTAACGAAAACAACCCCAAGTCCCTCAGCCTTTCCTCGTAAGACCTTCCTTCCATACCAGGCAACATCCTAGTAAATCTCCTCTGCACCCTTTCCAAAGTTTCGACATCCTTCCTATAATGCGGTGACCAGAACTGCACGCAATACTCCAGGTGCGGCCTGACCAGAGTTTTGTACAGCTGCATCATGACCCCATGGCTCTGGAACTCGATCCCCCTACTAATAAAGGCTAACACACCATATGCCTTCTTAACAGCCCTATTAACCTGGGTAGCAACTTTCAGGGATTTATGTACCTGGATACCAAGATCTCTCTGCTCACCTACACTACCAAGAATCTTCCCATTAGCCCAGTACTCTGCATTGCTGTTACTCCTTCCAAAGTGAATCACCTCACACTTCTCCGCATTAAACTCCATTTGCCATCTCTCAGCCCAGCTCTGCAGCCTATCTATGTCCCTCTGTACCCTACAACACCCTTCGACACTATCCACAACTCCACCGACCTTCGTGTCATCCGCAAATTTACTAACCCACCCTTCTACACCCTCATCCAGGTCGTTTATAAAAATGACAAACAGCAGTGGCCCCAAAACAGAACCTTGCGGTACACCACTAGTAACTAAACTCCAGGATGAACATTTGCCATCAACCACCACCCTCTGTCTTCTTTCAGCTAGCCAATTTCTGATCCAAAGCTCTAAATCACCTTCAACCCCATACTTCCGTATTTTCTGCAATAGCCTACCGTGGGGAACCTTATCAAACGCCTTACTGAAATCCATATACATCACATCCACGGCTTTACCCTCATCCACCTGTTTGGTCACCTTCTCGAAAAACTCAATAAGGTTTGTGAGGCACGACCTACCTTTCACAAAACCGTGCTGACTATCGCAAATCAACTTATTCTTTTCAAGATGATTATAAATCCTGTCTCTTATAACCTTTTCCAACATTTTACCCACAACCGAAGTAAGGCTCACAGGTCTATAATTACCAGGGCTGTCTCTACTCCCCTTCTTGAACAAGGGGACAACATTTGCTATCCTCCAGTCCTCCGGCACTACTCCTGTCGACAATGACGACTTAAAGATCAACAACAACGGCTCTGCAATCTCCTCCCTGGCTTCCCAGAGAATCCTCGGATAAATCCCATCTGGCCCAGGGGACGTATCTATTTTCACTCTTTCCAAAATTGCTAACACCTCCTCCTTGTGAACCTCAATCCCATCTAGCCTAGTAGTCTGTATCTCAGTATTCTCCTCGACAACATTTTCTTTCTCTACTGTAAATACTGACGAAAAATATTCATTTAACGCTCCTCTGATTCCGCACACAACTTTCCACTACTATCCTTGATTGGCCCTGTTCTAACTCTTATCATTCGTTTATTCCTGATATACCTATAGAAAGCCTTAGGGTTTTCTTTGATCCTATCCGCCAATGACTTCTCGTGTCCTCTCCTTGCTCTTCTTAGCCCTCCCTTTAGATCCTTCCTGGCTAGCTTGTCGCTCTCAAGCGCCCTAACTGAGCCTTCACGTCTCATCCTAACATAAGCCGCCCTCTTCCTCTTGACAAGCGCTTCAACTTCTTGAGTAAACCACGGCTCCCTCGCTCGACAACTTCCGCCCTGCCTGACAGGTACATACTTATCAAGGACACGCATTAGCTGCTCCTTGAATAAGCTCCACATTTCGTTTGTGCCCATCCCCTGCAGTTTCCTTCCCCATCCTACACATCCTAAATCTTGCCTAATCGCGTCATAATTTCCTTTCCCCCAGACATAATTCTTGCCCTGCGGTATATACCTGTCCCTGCCCATCGCTAAGGTAAACCTAACCGAATTGTGATCACTATCGCCAAAGTGCTCACCTACATCTAAATCGAACACCTGGCCGGGTTCATTACCCAGTACCAAATCCAATGTGGCAGCGCCCCTGGTTGGCCTGTCCACATACTGTGTCAGAAAACCCTCCTGCACACACTGGACAAAAACAGACCCATCTAAAGTACTCGAACTATAGTATTTCCAGTCAATATTTGGAAAGTTAAAGTCCCCCATAACCACTACCCTGTTACTCTCGCTCCTGTCGAGAATCATCTTCGCTATCCTTTCCTCTACATCTCTGGAACTATTCGGAGGTCTATAGAAAACTCCCAACAGGGTGACCTCTCCTCTCCTGTTTCTAACCTCGGCCCATACTACCTCAGTAGACGAGTCCTCAAACGTCCTTTCTGCCGCTGTAATACTTTCCTTGATTAACAATGCCACACTCCCCCCCCCTCTTTTACCCTCTTCTCTGTTCTTTCTGAAACATCTAAATCCCGGAACCTGCAACATCCATTCCTGCCCCTGCTCTACCCATGTCTCCGAAATGGCCACTACATCAGGATCCCAGGTACCAACCCATGCTGCAAGCTCACCCACCTTATTCCGGATGCTCCTGGCGTTGAAGTAGACACACTTTAAACCAAGTTCTTGCTTGCCAGTGCCCTCTTGCGTCCCTGTAACCTTATCCCCTACCTCACTACTCTCAACAGCCTGTACACTGGAACTACAATTTAGGTTCCCATTCCCCTGCTGATTTAGTTTAAACCCCCCCGAAGAGCACTAACAAATCTCCCCCCCAGGATATTGGTACCCCTCTGGTTCAGGTGAAGACCATCCTGTTTGTAGAGGTCCCACCTACCCCAGAAAGAGCCCCAATTATCCAGGAAACCAAAACCCTCCCTCCTACACCATCCCTGCAGCCACGTGTTCAACTCCTCTCTCTCCCTATTCCTCTCTTCGCTAGCACGTGGCACAGGCAACAACCCAGAGATAACAACTCTGGTTGTTCTCGCTCTAAGCTTGCACCCTAGCTCCCTGAATTTCTGCCTTAAATCCCCATCTCTCTTCCTACCTATGTCGTTGGTGCCTATGTGGACCACGACTTGGGGGTGCTCCCCCTCCCCCTTAAGGATCCCAAAAACACGATCGGAGACATCACGTACCCTGGCACCTGGGAGGCAACACACCAACCGTGAGTCTCTCTCGTTCCCACAGAACCTCCTATCTGTTCCCCTAACTATGGAGTCCCCAATGACTAATGCTCTGCTCCTCTTCCCTTTTCCCTTCTGAACAACAGGGACAGACTCTGTGCCAGAGACCTGCACCCCATTGCTTACCCCTGGTAAGTCGTCCCCCCCAACAGTATCCAAAACGGTATACCTGTTGTTGAGGGAAACGGCCACAGGGGATCCCTGCTCTGCCTGCTGGTTCCCTTTTCTTCCCCTGACGGTAACCCATCTACCTACTTCTTTTACCTGAGGTGTGACTGCCTCCCTATAACTCCTGTCAATAATCCCCTCCGCCTCCCGAATGATCCGAAGTTCATCCAGCTCCAGCTCCAGTTCCCTAACGCGGTCTGCGAGGAGCTGGAGTTGGGTGCACTTCCCGCAGATGCAGTCAGCAGGGACACTCTTGGCGACCCCTACCTCCCACATTCTGCAGGAGGAACATACAACTGCCTTTACCTCCATTCCCACTATTCTAGATTCCCAATAAATCTACTGAAAAACCAAACGAAAAAAAAAGTCAAAACTTGTTCGCTTAGCAATCCGACGGACTGAACTTTTTAAATAAAAAGCTTACCTTATCAACACACTAGAGTCCTTTTTTTTTTGGTTAGAGGAGGAGGGTGGGTGGGAGACACTACACGTGTAGTGTCTCGGGTACTGCCACTGCCCAAATAAATAGTTTTCCCCTACCCAGCAGTCCCCGGTCCTCCGAAACAAAAAAGGGATTAACTTGTAACTTACTGAAATTGACCGCTCAGCTGAAAGTCCGCTCCGCACCCTGTTCTATCAAGGCTGCTCCTCGCAAAAGACAAAGATTTTAAAACTGCCCAAATAAATAGTTTTCCCCTACCCAGCAGTCCCCGGTCCTCCGAAACAAAAAAGGGATTAACTTGTAACTTACTGAAATTGACCGCTCAGCTGAAAGTCCGCTCCGCACCCCGTTCTATCAAGGCTGCTCCTCGCAAAAGACAAAGATTTTAAAACTGCCCAAATAAATAGTTTTCCCCTACCCAGCAGTCCCCGGTCCTCCGAAACAAAAAAGGGATTAACTTGTAACTTACTGAAATTGACCGCTCAGCTGAAAGTCCGCTCCGCACCCCGTTCTATCAAGGCTGCTCCTCGCAAAAGACAAAGATTTTAAAACTGCCCAAATAAATAGTTTTCCCCTACCCAGCAGTCCCCGGTCCTCCGAAACAAAAAAGGGATTAACTTGTAACTTACTGAAATTGACCGCTCAGCTGAAAGTCCGCTCCGCACCCCGTTCTATCAAGGCGGCTCCTCGCAAAAGACAAAGATTTTAAAACTGCCCAAATAAATAGTTTTCCCCTACCCAGCAGTCCCCGGTCCTCCGAAACAAAAAAGGGATTAACTTGTAACTTACTGAAATTGACCGCTCAGCTGAAAGTCCGCTCCGCACCCCGTTCTATCAAGGCTGCTCCTCGCAAAAGACAAAGATTTTAAAACTGCCCAAATAAATAGTTTTCCCCTACCCAGCAGTCCCCGGTCCTCCGAAACAAAAAAGGGATTAACTTGTAACTTACTGAAATTGACCGCTCAGCTGAAAGTCCGCTCCGCACCCCGTTCTATCAAGGCGGCTCCTCGCAAAAGACAAAGATTTTAAAACTGCCCAAATAAATAGTTTTCCCCTACCCAGCAGTCCCCGGTCCTCCGAAACAAAAAAGGGATTAACTTGTAACTTACTGAAATTGACCGCTCAGCTGAAAGTCCGCTCCGCACCCCGTTCTATCAAGGCGGCTCCTCGCAAAAGACAAAGATTTTAAAACTGCCCAAATAAATAGTTTTCCCCTACCCAGCAGTCCCCGGTCCTCCGAAACAAAAAAGGGATTAACTTGTAACTTACTGAAATTGACCGCTCAGCTGAAAGTCCGCTCCGCACCCCGTTCTATCAAGGCTGCTCCTCGCAAAAGACAAAGATTTTAAAACTGCCCAAATAAATAGTTTTCCCCTACCCAGCAGTCCCCGGTCCTCCGAAACAAAAAAGGGATTAACTTGTAACTTACTGAAATTGACCGCTCAGCTGAAAGTCCGCTCCGCACCCCGTTCTATCAAGGCGGCTCCTCGCAAAAGACAAAGATTTTAAAACTGCCCAAATAAATAGTTTTCCCCTACCCAGCAGTCCCCGGTCCTCCGAAACAAAAAAGGGATTAACTTGTAACTTACTGAAATTGACCGCTCAGCTGAAAGTCCGCTCCGCACCCCGTTCTATCAAGGCTGCTCCTCGCAAAAGACAAAGATTTTAAAACTGCCCAAATAAATAGTTTTCCCCTACCCAGCAGTCCCCGGTCCTCCGAAACAAAAAAGGGATTAACTTGTAACTTACTGAAATTGACCGCTCAGCTGAAAGTCCGCTCCGCACCCCGTTCTATCAAGGCTGCTCCTCGCAAAAGACAAAGATTTTAAAACTGCCCAAATAAATAGTTTTCCCCTACCCAGCAGTCCCCGGTCCTCCGAAACAAAAAAGGGATTAACTTGTAACTTACTGAAATTGACCGCTCAGCTGAAAGTCCGCTCCGCACCCCGTTCTATCAAGGCGGCTCCTCGCAAAAGACAAAGATTTTAAAACTGCCCAAATAAATAGGTTTCCCCTACCCAGCAGTCCCCGGTCCTCCGAAACGAAAAAGGGATTAACTTGTAACTTACTGAAATTGACCGCTCAGCTGAAAGTCCGCTCCGCACCCCGTTCTATCAAGGCTGCTCCTCGCAAAAGCAGAATGGACAGACAGTCAGGATGATAGTAATTGACTGAAACAGGACATGGATAGTTTAGCAGAATGGACAGAGGATCAGGATGATAGTAATTGACTGAAACAGGACATTGATAGTTTAGCAGAATGGACAGACAGTCAGGATGATAGTAATTGACTGAAACAGGACATTGATAGTTTAGCAGAATGGACAGAGGATCAGGATGATAGTAATTGACTGAAACAGGACATTGATAGTTTAGCAGAATGGACAGACAGTCAGGATGATAGTAATTGACTGAAACAGGACATTGATAGTTTAGCAGAATGGACAGAGAGTCAGGATGATAGTAATTGACTGAAACAGGACATTGATAGTTTAGCAGAATGGATAGACAGTCAGGATGATAGTAATTGACTGAAACAGGACATTGATAATTAGAATGGATAGAGGATCAGGATGATAGTAATTGACTGAGACAGGACATTGATAGTTTAGCAGAATGGATAGACAGTCTTCTTTCTTTCTTTTGGGCCTCCTTATCTCGAGAGACAATGGATACGCGCCTGGAGGTGGTCAGTGGTTTGTGAAGCAGCGCCTGGAGTGGCTATAAAGGCCAATTCTGGAGTGACAGGCTCTTCCACAGGTGCTGCAGAGAAATTTGTTTGTTGGGGCTGTTGCACAGTTGGCTCTCCCCTTGCGCCTCTGTCTTTTTTCCTGCCAACTACTAAGTCTCTTCGACTCGCCACAATTTAGCCCTGTCTTTATGGCTGCCCGCCAGCTCTGGCGAATGCTGGCAACTGACTCCCACGACTTGTGATCAATGTCACACGATTTCATGTCGCGTTTGCAGACGTCTTTATAACGGAGACATGGACGGCCGGTGGGTCTGATACCAGTGGCGAGCTCGCTGTACAATGTGTCTTTGGGGATCCTGCCATCTTCCATGCGGCTCACATGGCCAAGCCATCTCAAGCGCCGCTGACTCAGTAGTGTGTATAAGCTGGGGATGTTGGCCGCTTCAAGGACTTCTGTGTTGGAGATATAGTCCTGCCACTTGATGCCAAGTATTCTCCGAAGGCAGCGAAGATGGAATGAATTGAGACGTCGCTCTTGGCTGGCATACGTTGTCCAGGCCTCGCTGCCGTAGAGCAAGGTACTGAGGACACAGGCCTGATACACTCGGACTTTTGTGTTCCGTGTCAGTGCGCCATTTTCCCACACTCTCTTGGCCAGTCTGGACATAGCAGTGGAAGCCTTTCCCATGCGCTTGTTGATTTCTGCATCTAGAGACAGGTTACTGGTGATAGTTGAGCCTAGGTAGGTGAACTCTTGAACCACTTCCAGAGCGTGGTCGCCAATATTGATGGATGGAGCATTTCTGACATCCTGCCCCATGATGTTCGTTTTCTTGAGGCTGATGGTTAGGCCAAATTCATTGCAGGCAGACGCAAACCTGTCGATGAGACTCTGCAGGCATTCTTCAGTGTGAGATGTTAAAGCAGCATCGTCAGCAAAGAGGAGTTCTCTGATGAGGACTTTCCGTACTTTGGACTTCGCTCTTAGACGGGCAAGGTTGAACAACCTGCCCCCTGATCTTGTGTGGAGGAAAATTCCTTCTTCAGAGGATTTGAACGCATGTGAAAGCAGCAGGGAGAAGAAAATCCCAAAAAGTGTGGGTGCGAGAACACAGCCCGGTTTCACACCACTCAGGATAGGAAAGGGCTCTGATGAGGAGCCACCATGTTGAATTGTGCCTTTCATATTGTCATGGAATGAGGTGATGATACTTAGTAGCTTTGGTGGACATCCGATCTTTTCTAGTAGTCTGAAGAGACCACGTCTGCTGACGAGGTCAAAGGCTTTGGTGAGATCAATGAAAGCAATGTAGAGGGGCATCTGTTGTTCACGGCATTTCTCCTGTATCTGACGAAGGGAGAACAGCATGTCAATAGTCGATCTCTCTGCACGAAAGCCACACTGTGCCTCAGGGTAGACGCGCTCGGCCAGCTTCTGGAGCCTGTTCAGAGCGACTCGAGCAAAGACTTTCCCCACTATGCTGAGCAGGGAGATTCCACGGTAGTTGTTGCAGTCACCGCGGTCACCTTTGTTTTTATAGAGGGTGATGATGTTGGCATCGCGCATGTCCTGGGGTACTGCTCCCTCGTCCCAGCACAGTTCTATGACCAGTTCTATGAACAACTCCATAACATCATTAGCAGCATCCCCAACACCGAACACCTATTCCTGCTGGGGGACTTTAATGCCAGGGTTGGGGCCGACCATGACTCATGGCCCTCCTGCCTTGGGCGCTATGGCGTTGGAAGGATGAATGAGAACGGGCAGAGACTGCTTGAGTTGTGTACCTATCATAACCTCTGCATCACCAACTCGTTCTTTCACACTAAACCCTGTCACCAGGTTTCATGGAGGCACCCAAGATCACGTCGTTGGCACCAGCTAGACCTCATTGTCACAAGGCGAGCCGCCTTAAACAGTGTTCAAATCACACGCAGCTTCCACAGTGCGGACTGCGACACCGACCACTCCCTGGTGTGCAGCAAGGTTAGACTCAGACCAAAGAAGTTGCATCATTCCAAGCAGAAGGGCCACCCGCGCATCAACACGAGCAGAATTTCTCACCCACAGCTGTTACAAAAATTTCTAAATTCACTTGTAACAGCCCTTCAAAACACTCCCACAGGGGATGCTGAGACCAAGTGGGCCCACATCAGAGACGCCATCTATGAGTCAGCTTTGACCACCTACGGCAAAAGTGCGAAGAGAAATGCAGACTGGTTTCAATCTCATAATGAAGAGCTGGAACCTGTCATAGCCGCTAAGCGCATTGCACTTTTGAACTACAAGAAAGCCCCCAGCGATTTAACATCCGCAGCACTTAAAGCAGCCAGAAGTACTGCACAAAGAACAGCTAGGCGTTGCGCAAACGACTACTGGCAACACCTATGCAGTCATATTCAGCTGGCCTCAGACACCGGAAACATCAGAGGAATGTATGATGGCATGAAGAGAGCTCTTGGGCCAACCATCAAGAAGATCACCCCCCTCAAATCTAAATCGGGGGACATAATCACTGACCAACGCAAACAGATGGACCGCTGGGTTGAGCACTACCTAGAACTGTACTCCAGGGAGAATGCTGTCACTGAGACTGCCCTCAATGCAGCCCAGCCTCTACCAGTCATGGATGAGCTGGACATACAGCCAACCAAATCGGAACTCAGTGATGCCATTGATTCCCTAGCCAGCGGAAAAGCCCCTGGGAAGGACAGCATTACCCCTGAAATAATCAAGAGTGCCAAGCCTGCTATACTCTCAGCACTACATGAACTGCTATGCCTGTGCTGGGACGAGGGAGCAGTACCCCAGGACATGCGCGATAGACAGTCAGAATGATAGTAATTGACTGAAACAGGACACGGATAGTTTAGCAGGATGGACAGACAGTCAGGATGATAGTAATTGACTGAAACAGGACATTGATAGTTTAGCAGAATGGATAGACAGTCAGGATGATATTAATTGACTGAAACAGGACATGGATAGTTCAGCAGAATGGACAGACAGTCAGGATGATAGTAATTGACTGAAACAGAACATTGATAGTTTAGCAGAATGGATAGACAGTCAGGATGATAGTAATTGACTGAAACAGGAGATTGATAGTTTAGCAGAATGGACAGAGGATCAGGATGATAGTAATTGACTGAAACAGGACATTGATAGTTTAGCAGAATGGACAGACAGTCAGGATGATAGTAATTGACTGAAACAGGACATTGATAGTTTAGCAGAATGGACAGACAGTCAGGATGATAGTAATTGACTGAAACAGGACATTGATAGTTTAGCAGAATGGATAGACAGTCAGGATGATAGTAATTGACTGAAACAGGACATTGATAGTTTAGCAGAATGGATAGACAGTCAGGATGATAGTAATTGACTGAAACAGGACATTGATAATTAGAATGGATAGAGGATCAGGATGATAGTAATTGACTGAAACAGGACATTGATAGTTTAGCAGAATGGACAGACAGTCAGGATGATAGTAATTGACTGAAACAGGACATTGATAGTTTAGCAGAATGGATAGACAGTCAGGATGATAGTAATTGACTGAAACAGGACATGGATAGTTTAGCAGAATGGACAGACAGTCAGGATGATCGTAATTGACTGAAACAGGACATTGATAGTTTAGCAGAATGGATAGAGAGTCAGGATGATAATAATTGACTGAAACAGGACATTGATAGTTTAGCAGAATGGACAGACAGTCAGGATGATAGTAATTGACTGAAACAGGACATGGATAGTTTAGCAGAATGGACAGACAGTCAGGATGATAGTAATTGACTGAAACAGGACATTGATAGTTTAGCAGAATGGACAGGCAGTCAGGATGATAGTAATTGACTGAAACAGGACATTGATAGTTTAGCAGAATGGATTGAGAGTCAGGATGATCGTAATTGACTGAAACAGGACATGGATAGTTTAGCAGAATTGACAGAGGATCAGGAGGATAGTAATTGACTGAAACAGGACATTGATAATTAGAATGGACAGAGGATCAGGATGATAGTAATTGACTGAAACAGGATATTGATAGTTTAGCAGAATGGACAGACAGTCAGGATGATAGTAATTGACTGAAACAGGACATTGATAGTTTAGCAGAATGGATAGACAGTCAGGATGATAGTAATTGACTGAAACCGGACATGGATAGTTTAGCAGAATGGACAGACAGTCAGGATGATAGTAATTGACTGAAACAGGACATTGATAGTTTAGCAGAATGGACAGAGGATCAGGATGATAGTAATTGACTGAAACAGGACATTGACAGTTTAGCAGAATGGACAGACAGTCAGGATGATAGTAATTGACTGAAACTGGACTTTGATAGTTTAGCAGAATGGACAGACAGTCAGGATGATAGTAATTGACTGTAAAAGGACATTGATAGTTTAGCAGAATGGACAGACAGTCAGGATGATAGTAATTGACTGAAACAGGACATTGATAGTTTAGCAGAATGGACAGACAGTCAGGATGATAGTAATTGACTGAAACAGGACATTGATAGTTTAGCAGAATGGATAGACAGTCAGGATGATCGTAATTGACTGAAACAGGACATAGATAGTTTATCAGAATGGACAGACAGTCAGGATCATAGTAATTGACTGAAACAGGACATTGATAGTTTAGCAGAATGGACAGAGGATCAGGATGATAGTAATTGACTGAAACAGGACATTGATAGTTTAGCAGAATGGACAGACAGTCAGGATGATAGTAATTGACTGAAACAGGACATTGATAGTTTAGCAGAATGGATAGACAGTCAGGATGATAGTAATTGACTGAAACAGGACATTGATAGTTTAGCAGAATGGATAGACTGTCAGGATGATAGTAATTGACTGAAACAGGACATTGATAATTAGAATGGATAGAGGATCAGGATGATAGTAATTGACTGAAACAGGACATTGATAGTTTAGCAGACTGGACAGACAGTCAGGATGATAGTAATTGACTGAAACAGGACATGGATAGTTTAGCAGAATGGACAGAGGATCAGGATGATAGTAATTGACTGAAACAGGACATTGATAGTTTAGCAGAATGGACAGACAGTCAGGATGATAGTAATTGACTGAAACAGGACATTGATAGTTTAGCAGAATGGACAGAGAGTCAGGATGATAGTAATTGACTGAAACAGGACATTGATAGTTTAGCAGAATGGATAGACTGTCAGGATGATAGTAATTGACTGAAACAGGACATTGATAATTAGAATGGATAGAGGATCAGGATGATAGTAATTGACTGAAACAGGACATTGATAGATTAGCAGACTGGACAGACAGTCAGGATGATAGTAATTGACTGAAACAGGACATTGATAGTTTAGCAGAATGGATAGACAGTCAGGATGATCGTAATTGACTGAAACAGGACATGGATAGTTTAGCAGAATGGACAGACAGTCATGATCATAGTAATTGACTGAAACAGGACATTGATAGTTTAGCAGAATGGACAGAGGATCAGGATGATGGTAATTGAATGAAACAGTACATTGATAGTTTAGCAGAATGGACAGACAGTCAGGATGATAGTAATTGACTGAAACAGGACATTGATAGTTTAGCAGAATGGATAGACAGTCAGGATGATAGTAATTGACTGAAACAGGACATTGATAGTTTAGCAGAATGGACAGACAGTCAGGATGATAGTAATTGACTGAAACAGGACATGGATAGTTTAGCAGAATGGACAGAGGATCAGGATGATAGTAATTGACTGAAACAGGACATTGATAGTTTAGCAGAATGGACAGACAGTCAGGATGATAGTAATTGACTGAAACAGGACATTGATAGTTTAGCAGAACGGACAGAGAGTCAGGATGATAGTAATTGACTGAAACAGGACATTGATAGTTTAGCAGAATGGATAGACTGTCAGGATGATAGTAATTGACTGAAACAGGACATTGATAATTAGAATGGATAGAGGATCAGGATGATAGTAATTGACTGAAACAGGACATTGATAGTTTAGCAGACTGGACAGACAGTCAGGATGATAGTAATTGACTGAAACAGGACATTGATAGTTTAGCAGAATGGATAGACATTCAGGATGATAGTAATTGACTGAAACAGGACATGGATAGTTTAGCAGAATGGACAGACAGTCAGGATGATAGTAATTGACTGAAACAGGACATTGATAGTTTAGCAGAATGGATAGACAGTCAGGATGATAGTAATTGAATGAAACAGGACATGGATAGTTCAGGAGAATGGACAGACAGTCAGGATGATAGTAATTGACTGAAACAGGACATTGATAGTTTAGCAGAATGGACAGAGGATCAGGATGATAGTAATTGACTGAAACAGGACATTGATAGTTTAGCAGAATGGACAGACAGTCAGGATGATAGTAATTGACTGAAACAGGACATTGATAGTTTAGCAGAATGGACAGACAGTCTGGATGATAGTAATTGACTGAAACAGGACATTGATAGTTTAGCAGAATGGATAGACAGTCAGGATGATAGTAATTGACTGAAACAGGACATGGATAGTTTAGCAGAATGGACAGAAAGTCAGGATGATAGTAATTGACTGAAACAGGACATGGATAGTTTAGCAGAATGGACAGAGGATCAGGATGATAGTAATTGACTGAAACAGGACATTGATAGTTTAGCAGAATGGACTGACAGTCAGGATGATAGTAATTGACTTAAACAGGACATTGATAGTTTAGCAGAATGGACAGAGAGTCAGGATGATAGTAATTGACTGAAACAGCACATTGATAGTTTAGCAGAATGGACAGAGAGCCAGGATGATAGTAATTGACTGAAACAGGACATTGATAGTTTAGCAGAAAGGACAGACAGTCAGGATGATAGTAATTGACTGAAACAGGACATTGATAGTTTAGCAGAATGGACAGAGAGCCAGGATGATAGTAATTGACTGAAACAGGACATTGATAGTTTAGCAGAAAGGACAGACAGTCAGGATGATCGTAATTGACTGAAACAGGACATGGATAGTTTAGCAGAATTGACAGAGGATCAGGAGGATAGTAATTGACTGAAACAGGACATTGATAATTAGAATGGACAGAGGATCAGGATGATAGTAATTGACTGAAACAGGATATTGATAGTTTAGCAGAATGGACAGACAGACAGGATGATAGTAATTGACTGAAACAGGACATTGATAGTTTAGCAGAATGGACAGAGGATCAGGATGATAGTAATTGAATGAAACAGGACATTGATAGTTTAGCAGAATGGACAGACAGTCAGGATGATAGTAATTGACTGATTAAGGACATTGATAGTTTAGCATAATGGACAGACAGTCAGGATGATAGTAATTGACTGAAACAGGACATTGATAGTTTCGCAGAATGGACAGAGAGTCAGGATGATAGTAATTGACTGAAACAGGACTTTGATAGTTTAGCAGAATGGACAGACAGTCAGGATGATAGTAATTGACTGAAACAGGACATTGATAGTTTAGCAGAATGGACAGACAGTCAGGATGATAGTAAATGACTGAAACAGTACATTGATAGTTTAGCAGAATGGACAGACAGTCAGGATGATAGTAATTGACTGAAACAGGACATTGATAGTTTAGCAGAATGGATTGAGAGTCAGGATGATCGTAATTGACTGAAACAGGACATGGATAGTTTAGCAGAATTGACAGAGGATCAGGAGGATAGTAATTGACTGAAACAGGACATTGATAATTAGAATGGACAGAGGATCAGGATGATAGTAATTGACTGAAACAGGATATTGATAGTTTAGCAGAATGGACAGACAGTCAGGATGATAGTAATTGACTGAAACAGGACATTGATCGTTTAGCAGAATGGTTGACAGTCAGGATGATAGTAATTGACTGAAACCGGACATGGATAGTTTAGCAGAATGGACAGACAGTCAGGATGATAGTAATTGACTGAAACAGGACATTGATAGTTTAGCAGAATGGACAGAGGATCAGGATGATAGTAATTGACTGAAACAGGACATTGACAGTTTAGCAGAATGGACAGACAGTCAGGATGATAGTAATTGACTGAAACTGGACTTTGATAGTTTAGCAGAATGGACAGACAGTCAGGATGATAGTAATTGACTGTAAAAGGACATTGATAGTTTAGCAGAATGGACAGACAGTCAGGATGATAGTAATTGACTGAAACAGGACATTGATAGTTTAGCAGAATGGACAGACAGTCAGGATGATAGTAATTGACTGAAACAGGACATTGATAGATTAGCAGAATGGACAGACAGTCAGGATGATAGTAATTGACTGAAACAGGACATTGATAGTTTAGCAGAATGGTTGGACAGTCAGGATGATCGTAATTGACTGAAACAGGACATGGATAGTTTAGCAGAATGGACAGACAGTCAGGATCATAGTAATTGACTGAAACAGGACATTGATAGTTTAGCAGAATGGAGAGAGGATCAGGATGATAGTAATTGACTGAAACAGGACATTGATAGTTTAGCAGAATGGACAGACAGTCAGGATGATAGTAATTGACTGAAACAGGACATTGATAGTTTAGCAGAATGGATAGACAGTCAGGATGATAGTAATTGACTGAAACAGGACATTGATAGTTTAGCAGAATGGACAGACAGTCAGGATGATAGTAATTGACTGAAACAGGACATGGATAGTTTAGCAGAATGGACAGAGGATCAGGATGATAGTAATTGACTGAAACAGGACATTGATAGTTTAGCAGAATGGACAGACAGTCAGGATGATAGTAATTGACTGAAACAGGACATTGATAGTTTAGCAGAATGGACAGAGAGTCAGGATGATAGTAATTGACTGAAACAGGACATTGATAGTTTAGCAGAATGGATAGACTGTCAGGATGATAGTAATTGACTGAAACAGGACATTGACAATTAGAATGGATAGAGGATCAGGATGATAGTAATTGACTGAAACAGGACATTGATAGTTTAGCAGACTGGACAGACAGTCAGGATGATAGTAATTGACTGAAACAGGACATTGATAGTTTAGCAGAATGGATAGACAGTCAGGATGATAGTAATTGACTGAAACAGGACATGGATAGTTTAGCAGAATGGACAGACAGTCAGGATGATAGTAATTGACTGAAACAGGACATTGATAGTTTAGCAGAATGGATAGACAGTCAGGATGATAGTAATTGAATGAAGCAGGACATGGATAGTTCAGCAGAATGGACAGACAGTCAGGATGATAGTAATTGACTGAAACAGGACATTGATAGTTTAGCAGAATGGACAGAGGATCAGGATGATAGTAATTGACTGAAACAGGACATTGATAGTTTAGCAGAATGGACAGACAGTCAGGATGATAGTAATTGACTGAAACAGGACATTGATAGTTTAGCAGAATGGACAGACAGTCAGGATGATAGTAATTGACTGAAACAGGACATTGATAGTTTAGCAGAATGGATAGACAGTCAGGATGATAGTAATTGACTGAAACAGGACATGGATAGTTTAGCAGAATGGACAGAAAGTCAGGATGATAGTAATTGACTGAAACAGGACATGGATAGTTTAGCAGAATGGACAGAGGATCAGGATGATAGTAATTGACTGAAACAGGACATTGATAGTTTAGCATAATGGACTGACAGTCAGGATGATAGTAATTGACTGAAACAGGACATTGATAGTTTAGCAGAATGGACAGAGAGTCAGGATGATAGTAATTGACTGAAACAGGACATTGATAGTTTAGCAGAATGGACAGAGAGTCAGGATGATAGTAATTGACTGAAACAGGACATTGATAGTTTAGCAGAATGGACAGACAGTCAGGATGATAGTAATTGACTGAAACAGGACATTGATAGTTTAGCAGAATGGACAGAGGATCAGGATGATAGTAATTGACTGAAACACGACATTGATAGTTTAGCAGAATGGACAGACAGACAGGATGATAGTAATTGACTGAAACAGGACATTGATAGTTTAGCAGAATGGACAGAGGATCAGGATGATAGTAATTGAATGAAACAGGACATTGATAGTTTAGCAGAATGGACAGACAGTCAGGATGATAGTAATTGACTGAAAAAGGACATTGATAGTTTAGCATAATGGACAGACAGTCAGGATGATAGTAATTGACTGAAACAGGACATTGATAGTTTCGCAGAATGGACAGACAGTCAGGATGATAGTAATTGACTGAAACAGGACTTTGATAGTTTAGCAGAATGGACAGACAGTCAGGATGATAGTAATTGACTGAAACAGGACATTGATAGTTTAGCAGAATGGACAGACAGTCAGGATGATAGTAAATGACTGAAACAGTACATTGATAGTTTAGCAGAATGGATAGACAGTCAGGATGATAGTAATTGACTGAAACAGGACATTGATAGTTTAGCAGAATGGACAGACAGTCAGGATGATAGTAATTGACTGAAACAGGACATTGATAGTTTAGCAGAATGGACAGACAGTCAGGATGATCGTAATTGACTGAAACAGGACATGGATAGTTTAGCAGAATGGATAGAAAGTCAGGATGGTAGTAATTGACTGAAACAGGACATTGATAGTTTAGCAGAATGGACAGACAGTGAGGATGATAGTAATTGACTGAAACAGGATATGGATAGTTTAGCAGAATGGACAGACAGTCAGGATGATAGTAATTGACTGAAACAGGACATGGATAGTTTAGCAGAATGGACAGAGGATCAGGATGATAGTAATTGACTGAAACAGGACATGGATAGTTTAGCAGAATGGACTGACAGTCAGGATGATAGTAATTGACTGAAACAGGACATTGATAGTTTAGCAGAATGGATAGACAGTCAGGATGATAGTAATTGACTGAAACAGGACATTGATAGTTTAGCAGAACGGACAGAGAGTCAGGATGATAGTAATTGACTGAAACAGGACATTGATAGTTTAGCAGAATGGACAGACAGTCAGGATGATAGTAATTGACTGAAACAGGACATTGATAGTTTAGCAGAATGGACAGAGGATCAGGATGATAGTAATTGACTGAAACAGGACATTGATAGTTTAGCAGAATGGACAGACAGTCAGGATGATAGTAATTGACTGAAACAGGACATTGATAGTTTAGCAGAATGGACAGAGGATCAGGCTGATAGTAATTGACTGAAACAGGACATTGATAGTTTAGCAGAATGGACAGACAGTCAGGATGATAGTAATTGACTGAAACAGGACATGGATAGTTTAGCAGAATGGACAGACAGTCAGGATGATAGTAATTGACTGAAACAGGACTTTGATAGTTTAGCAGAAAGGACAGACAGTCAGGATGATAGTAATTGACTGAAACAGGACATTGATAGTTTAGCAGAATGGACAGACAGTCAGGATGATAGTAAATGACTGAAACAGGGCATTGATAGTTTAGCAGAATGGATAGACAGTCAGGATGATAGTAATTGACTGAAACAGGACATTGATAGTTTAGCAGAATGGACAGACAGTCAGGATGATAGTAATTGACTGAAACAGGACATTGATAGTTTAGCAGAATGGACAGTCAGTCAGGATGATAGTAATTGACTGAAACAGGACATTGATAGTTTAGCAGAATGGATAGACAGTCAGGATGATCGTAATTGACTGAAACAGGACATGGATAGTTTAGCAGAATTGATAGAAAGTCAGGATGGTAGTAATTGACTGAAACAGGACATTGATAGTTTAGCAGAATGGACAGACAGTGAGGATGATAGTAATTGACTGAAACAGGACATGGATAGTATAGCAGAATGGACAGACAGTCAGGATGATCGTAATTGACTGAAACAGGACATGGATAGTTTAGCAGAATGGACAGAGGATCAGAAGGATAGTAATTGACTGAAACAGGACATTGATAATTAGAATGGACAGAGGATCAGGATGATAGTAATTGACTGAAACAGGACATTGATAGTTTAGCAGAATGGACAGACAGTCAGGATGATAGTAATTGACTGAAACAGGACATTGATAGTTTAGCAGAATGGACAGACAGTCAGCATGATAGTAATTGACTGAAACAGGACATGGATAGTTTAGCACAATGGACAGACAGTCAGGATGATAGTAATTGACTGAAACAGGACATGGATAGTTTAGCAGAATGGACAGACAGTCAGGATGATAGTAATTGACTGAAACAGGACATGGATAGTTTAGCAGAATGGACAGAGGATCAGGATGATAGTAATTGACTGAAACAGGACATTGATAGTTTAGCAGAATGGACAGACAGTCAGGATGATAGTAATTGACTGAAACAGGATATGGATAGTTTAGCAGAATGGACAGAAAGTCAGGATGATAGTAATTGACTGAAACAGGACATGGATAGTTTAGCAGAATGGACAGAGGATCAGGATGATAGTAATTGACTGAAACAGGACATGGATAGTTTAGCAGAATGGACTGACAGTCAGGATGATAGTAATTGACTGAAACAGGACATTGATAGTTTTGCAGAATGGACAGAGAGTCAGGATGATAGTAATTGACTGAAACAGGACATTGATAGTTTAGCAGAATGGACAGAGAGTCAGGATGATAATAATTGACTGAAACAGGACATTGATAGTTTAGCAGAATGGACAGACAGTCAGGATGATAGTAATTGACTGAAACAGGACATGGATAGTTTAGCAGAATGGACAGAGGATCAGAAGGATAGTAATTGACTGAAACAGGACATTGATAATTAGAATGGACAGAGGATCAGGATGATAGTAATTGACTGAAACAGGACATTGATAGTTTAGCAGAATGGACAGACAGTCAGGATGATAGTAATTGACTGAAACAGGACATTGATAGTTTAGCAGAATGGACAGACAGTCAGCATGATAGTAATTGACTGAAACAGGACATGGATAGTTTCGCAGAATGGACAGACAGTCAGGATGATAGTAATTGACTGAAACAGGACATTGATAGTTTAGCAGAATGGACAGACAGTCAGGATGATAGTAATTGACTGAAACAGGACATTGATAGTTTAGCAGAATGGACAGAGAGTCAGGATGATAGTAATTGACTGAAACAGGACATTGATAGTTTAGCAGAATGGATAGACAGTCAGGATGATAGTAATTGACTGAAACAGGACATTGATAATTAGAGTGGATAGAGGATCAGGATGATAGTAATTGACTGAAACAGGACATTGATAGATTAGCAGAATGGACAGACAGTCAGGATGATAGTAATTGACTGAAACAGGACATTGATAGTTTAGCAGAATGGATAGACAGTCAGGATGATAGTAATTGACTGAAACAGGAAATGGATAGTTTAGCAGAATGGACAGACAGTCAGGATGATAGTAATTGACTGAAACAGGATATGGATAGTTTAGCAGAATGGACAGAAAGTCAGGATGATAGTAATTGACTGAAACAGGACATGGATAGTTTAGCAGAATGGACAGAGGATCAGGATGATAGTAATTGACTGAAACAGGACATTGATAGTTTAGCAGAATGGACTGACAGTCAGGATGATAGTAATTGACTGAAACAGGACATTGATAGTTTAGCAGAATGGACAGAGAGTCAGGATGATAGTAATTGACTGAAACAGGACATTGATAGTTTAGCAGAATGGACAGAGAGTCAGGATGATAATAATTGACTGAAACAGGACATTGATAGTTTAGCAGAATGGACAGACAGTCAGGATGATAGTAATTGACTGAAACAGGACATTGATAGTTTAGCAGACTGGACAGAGGATCAGGATGATAGTAATTGACTGAAACAGGACATTGATAGTTTAGCAGAATGGACAGAGAGTCAGGATGATAGTAATTGACTGAAACAGGACATTGATAGTTTAGCAGAATGGACAGAGGATCAGGCTGATAGTAATTGACTGAAACAGGACATTGATAGTTTAGCAGAATGGACAGACAGTCAGGATGATAGTAATTGACTGAAACAGGACATTGATAGTTTAGCAGAATGGATTGACAGTCAGGATGATCGTAATTGACTGAAACAGGACATTGATAGTTTAGCAGAATGGACAGACAGTCAGGATGATAGTAATTGACTGAAACAGGACATTGATAGTTTAGCAGAATGGACAGACAGTCAGGATGATAGTAATTGACTGAAACAAGACATTGATAGTTTAGCAGAATGGATTGACAGCCAGGATGATCGTCATTGACTGAAACAGGACATGGATAGTTTAGCAGAATGGATAGAAAGTCAGGATGGTAGTAATTGACTGAAACAGGACATTGATTGTTTAGCAGAATGGACAGACAGTCAGGATGATAGTAATTGACTGAAACAGGACATTGATAATTAGAATGGACAGAGGATCAGGATGATAGTAATTGACTGAAACAGGACATTGATAGTTTAGCAGAATGGACAGAAAGTCAGGATGATAGTAATTGACTGAAACAGGACATTGATAGTTTAGCAGAATGGACAGACAGTCAGGATGATAGTAATTGACTGAAACAGGACATTGATAGTTTAGCAGAATGGACAGAGGATCAGGATGATAGTAATTGACTGAAACAGGACATTGATAGTTTAGCAGAATGGACAGACAGTCAGGATGATAGTAATTGACTGAAACAGGACATTGATAGTTTAGCAGAATGGACAGACAGTCAGGATGATAGTAATTGACTGAAACAGGACATTGATAGTTTAGCAGAATGGACAGACAGTCAGGATGATAGTAATTGACTGAAACAGAGACATTGATAGTTTAGCAGAATGGACAGACAGTCAGCATGATAGTAATTGACTGAAACAGGACATTCATAGTTTAGCAGAATGGACAGACAGTCAGGATGATAGTAATTGACTGAAACAGGACATTGATAGTTTAGCAGAATGGACAGAGGATCAGGAGGATAGTAATTGACTGAAACAGGACATTGATAATTACAATGGACAGAGGATCAGGATGATAGTAATTGACTGAAACAGGACATTGATAGTTTAGCAGAATGGATAGGCAGTCAGGATGATAGTAATTGACTGAAACAGGACATGGATAGTTTAGCAGAATGGACAGACAGTCAGGATGATAGTAATTGACTGAAACAGGACATTGATAGTTTAGCAGAATGGACAGACAGTCAGGATGATAGTAATTGACTGAAACAGGACATTGATAGTTTAGCAGAATGGATAGACAGTCAGGATGATAGTAATTGACTGAAACAGGACATGGATAGTTTAGCAGAATGGACAGAGATTCAGGATGATAGTAATTGACTGAAACAGGACATTGATAGTTTAGCAGAATGCACAGAGGATCAGGTTGATAGTAATTGACTGAAACAGGACATTGATAGTTTAGCAGAATGGACAGACAGTCAGGATGATAGTAATTGACAGAAACAGGACATTGATAGTTTAGCAGAGTGGACAGAGGATCAGGATGATAGTAATTGACTGAAACAGGACATTGATAGTTTAGCAGAATGGACAGACAGTCAGAATGATAGCAATTGACTGAAACAGGACATTGATAGTTTAGCAGAATGGATAGACAGTCAGGATGATAGTAATTGACTGAAACAGGACATTGATAGTTTAGCAGAATGGACAGACAGTCAGGATGATAGTAATTGACTGAAACAAGACATTGATAGTTTAGCAGAATGGATAGAAAGTCAGGATGGTAGTAATTGACTGAAACAGGACATTGACAGTTTAACAGAATGGATAGACAGTCAGGATGATAGTAATTGACTGAAACAGGACATGGATAGTTTAGCAGAATGGACAGAGGATCAAGATGATAGTAATTGACTGAAACAGGACATTGATAATTAGAATGGACAGACAGTCAGGATGATAGTAATTGACTGAAACAGGACATTGATAGTTTAGCAGAATGGACAGACAGTCAGGATGATAGTAATTGACTGAAACAGAGACATTGATAGTTTAGCAGAATGGACAGACAGTCAGCATGATAGTAATTGACTGAAACAGGACATTCATAGTTTAGCAGAATGGACAGACAGTCAGGATGATAGTAATTGACTGAAACAGGACATTGATAGTTTAGCAGAATGGACAGAGGATCAGGAGGATAGTAATTGACTGAAACAGGACATTGATAATTACAATGGACAGAGGATCAGGATGATAGTAATTGACTGAAACAGGACATTGATAGTTTAGCAGAATGGATAGACAGTCAGGATGATAGTAATTGACTGAAACAGGACATGGATAGTTTAGCAGAATGGACAGACAGTCAGGATGATAGTAATTGACTGAAACAGGACATTGATAGTTTAGCAGAATGGACAGACAGTCAGGATGATAGTAATTGACTGAAACAGGACATTGATAGTTTAGCAGAATGGATAGACAGTCAGGATGATAGTAATTGACTGAAACAGGACATGGATAGTTTAGCAGAATGGACAGAGATTCAGGATGATAGTAATTGACTGAAACAGGACATTGATAGTTTAGCAGAATGCACAGAGGATCAGGTTGATAGTAATTGACTGAAACAGGACATTGATAGTTTAGCAGAATGGACAGACAGTCAGGATGATAGTAATTGACAGAAACAGGACATTGATAGTTTAGCAGAGTGGACAGAGGATCAGGATGATAGTAATTGACTGAAACAGGACATTGATAGTTTAGCAGAATGGACAGACAGTCAGAATGATAGCAATTGACTGAAACAGGACATTGATAGTTTAGCAGAATGGATAGACAGTCAGGATGATAGTAATTGACTGAAACAGGACATTGATAGTTTAGCAGAATGGACAGACAGTCAGGATGATAGTAATTGACTGAAACAAGACATTGATAGTTTAGCAGAATGGATAGAAAGTCAGGATGGTAGTAATTGACTGAAACAGGACATTGACAGTTTAGCAGAATGGATAGACAGTCAGGATGATAGTAATTGACTGAAACAGGACATGGATAGTTTAGCAGAATGGACAGAGGATCAAGATGATAGTAATTGACTGAAACAGGACATTGATAATTAGAATGGACAGAGGATCAGGATGATAGTAATTGACTGAAACAGGACATTGATAGTTTAGCAGAATGGACAGACAGTCAGGATGATAGTAATTGACTGAAACAGGACATTGATAGTTTAGCAGAATGGACAGACAGTCAGGATGATAGTAATTGACTGAAACAGGACATTGATAGTTTAGCAGAATGGACAGAGGATCAGGATGATAGTAATTGACTGAAACAGGACATTGATAGTTTAGCAGAATGGACAGACAGTCAGGATGATAGTAATTGACTGAAACAGGACATTGATAGTTTAGCAGAATGGACAGACAGTCAGGATGATAGTAATTGACTGAAACAGAGACATTGATAGTTTAGCAGAATGGACAGACAGTCAGCATGATAGTAATTGACTGAAACAGGACATTCATAGTTTAGCAGAATGGACAGACAGTCAGGATGATAGTAATTGACTGAAACAGGACATGGATAGTTTAGCAGAATGGACAGACAGTCAGGATGATAGTAATTGACTGAAACAGGACATTGATAGTTTAGCAGAATGGACAGAGGATCAGGAGGATAGTAATTGACTGAAACAGGACATTGATAATTACAATGGACAGAGGATCAGGATGATAGTAATTGACTGAAACAGGACATTGATAGTTTAGCAGAATGGATAGACAGTCAGGATGATAGTAATTGACTGAAACAGGACATGGATAGTTTAGCAGAATGGACAGACAGTCAGGATGATAGTAATTGACTGAAACAGGACATTGATAGTTTAGCAGAATGGACAGACAGTCAGGATGATAGTAATTGACTGAAACAGGACATTGATAGTTTAGCAGAATGGATAGACAGTCAGGATGATAGTAATTGACTGAAACAGGACATGGATAGTTTAGCAGAATGGACAGAGATTCAGGATGATAGTAATTGACTGAAACAGGACATTGATAGTTTAGCAGAATGCACAGAGGATCAGGTTGATAGTAATTGACTGAAACAGGACATTGATAGTTTAGCAGAATGGACAGACAGTCAGGATGATAGTAATTGACAGAAACAGGACATTGATAGTTTAGCAGAGTGGACAGAGGATCAGGATGATAGTAATTGACTGAAACAGGACATTGATAGTTTAGCAGAATGGACAGACAGTCAGGATGATAGCAATTGACTGAAACAGGACATTGATAGTTTAGCAGAATGGATAGACAGTCAGGATGATAGTAATTGACTGAAACAGGACATTGATAGTTTAGCAGAATGGACAGACAGTCAGGATGATAGTAATTGACTGAAACAAGACATTGATAGTTTAGCAGAATGGATAGAAAGTCAGGATGGTAGTAATTGACTGAAACAGGACATTGACAGTTTAGCAGAATGGATAGACAGTCAGGATGATAGTAATTGACTGAAACAGGACATGGATAGTTTAGCAGAATGGACAGAGGATCAGGATGATAGTAATTGACTGAAACAGGACATTGATAATTAGAATGGACAGAGGATCAGGATGATAGTAATTGACTGAAACAGGACATTGATAGTTTAGCAGAATGGACAGACAGTCAGGATGATAGTAATTGACTGAAACAGGACATTGATAGTTTAGCAGAATGGACAGACAGTCAGGATGATAGTAATTGACTGAAACAGGACATTGATAGTTTAGCAGAATGGACAGAGGATCAGGATGATAGTAATTGACTGAAACAGGACATTGATAGTTTAGCAGAATGGACAGACAGTCAGGATGATAGTAATTGACTGAAACAGGACATTGATAGTTTAGCAGAATGGACAGTCAGTCAGGATGATAGTAATTGACTGAAACAGGACATTGATAGTTTAGCAGAATGGACAGACAGTCAGGATGATAGTAATTGACTGAAACAGGACATTGATAGTTTAGCAGAATGGACAGACAGTCAGGATGATAGTAATTGACTGAAACAGGACATGGATAGTTTCGCAGAATGGACAGACAGTCAGGATGATAGTAATTGACTGAAACAGGACATGGATAGTTTAGCAGAATGGACAGACAGTCAAGATGATAGTAATTGACTGAAACAGGACATAGCTAGTTTAGCAGAATGGACAGAGGATCAGGAGGATAGTAATTGACTGAAACAGGACATTGATAATTACAATGGACAGAGGATCAGGATGATAGTAATTGACTGAAACAGGACATTGATAGTTTAGCAGAATGGATAGACAGTCAGGATGATAGTAATTGACTGAAACAGGACATGGATAGTTTAGCAGAATGGACAGACAGTCAGGATGATAGTAATTGACTGAAACAGGACATTGATAGTTTAGCAGAATGGACAGACAGTCAGGATGATAGTAATTGACTGAAACAGGACATTGATAGTTTAGCAGAATGGATAGACAGTCAGGATGATAGTAATTGACTGAAACAGGACATGGATAGATTAGCAGAATGGACAGACAGTCAGGATGATAGTAATTGACTGAAACAGGACATTGATAGTTTAGCAGAATGGACAGAGGATCAGGATGATAGTAATTGACTGAAACAGGACATTGATAGTTTAGCAGAATGGACAGACAGTCAGGATGATAGTAATTGACTGAAACAGGACATTGATAGTTTAGCAGAATGGACAGACAGTCAGGATGATAGTAATTGACTGAAACAGGACATTGATAGTTTAGCAGAATGGACAGACAGTCAGGATGATAGTAATTGACTGAAACAGAGACATTGATAGTTTAGCAGAATGGACAGACAGTCAGCATGATAGTAATTGACTGAAACAGGACATTCATAGTTTAGCAGAATGGACAGACAGTCAGGATGATAGTAATTGACTGAAACAGGACATGGATAGTTTAGCAGAATGGACAGACAGTCAGGATGATAGTAATTGACTGAAACAGGACATTGATAGTTTAGCAGAATGGACAGAGGATCAGGAGGATAGTAATTGACTGAAACAGGACATTGATAATTACAATGGACAGAGGATCAGGATGATAGTAATTGACTGAAACAGGACATTGATAGTTTAGCAGAATGGATAGACAGTCAGGATGATAGTAATTGACTGAAACAGGACATGGATAGTTTAGCAGAATGGACAGACAGTCAGGATGATAGTAATTGACTGAAACAGGACATTGATAGTTTAGCAGAATGGACAGACAGTCAGGATGATAGTAATTGACTGAAACAGGACATTGATAGTTTAGCAGAATGGATAGACAGTCAGGATGATAGTAATTGACTGAAACAGGACATGGATAGTTAAGCAGAATGGACAGAGATTCAGGATGATAGTAATTGACTGAAACAGGACATTGATAGTTTAGCAGAATGCACAGAGGATCAGGTTGATAGTAATTGACTGAAACAGGACATTGATAGTTTAGCAGAATGGACAGACAGTCAGGATGATAGTAATTGACAGAAACAGGACATTGATAGTTTAGCAGAGTGGACAGAGGATCAGGATGATAGTAATTGACTGAAACAGGACATTGATAGTTTAGCAGAATGGACAGACAGTCAGGATGATAGCAATTGACTGAAACAGGACATTGATAGTTTAGCAGAATGGATAGACAGTCAGGATGATAGTAATTGACTGAAACAGGACATTGATATTTTAGCAGAATGGACAGACAGTCAGGATGATAGTAATTGACTGAAACAAGACATTGATAGTTTAGCAGAATGGATAGAAAGTCAGGATGGTAGTAATTGACTGAAACAGGACATTGACAGTTTGGCAGAATGGATAGACAGTCAGGATGATAGTAATTGACTGAAACAGGACATGGATAGTTTAGCAGGATGGACAGAGGATCAAGATGATAGTAATTGACTGAAACAGGACATTGATAATTAGAATGGACAGAGGATATGGATGATAGTAATTGACTGAAACAGGACATTGATAGTTTAGCAGAATGGACAGACAGTCAGGATGATAGTAATTGACTGAAACAGGACATTGATAGTTTAGCAGAATGGACAGACAGTCAGGATGATAGTAATTGACTGAAACAGGACATTGATAGTTTAGCAGAATGGACAGAGGATCAGGATGATAGTAATTGACTGAAACAGGACATTGATAGTTTAGCAGAATGGACAGACAGTCAGGATGATAGTAATTGACTGAAACAGGACATTGATAGTTTAGCAGAATGGACAGACAGTCAGGATGATAGTAATTGACTGAAACAGAGACATTGATAGTTTAGCAGAATGGACAGACAGTCAGCATGATAGTAATTGACTGAAACAGGACATTCATAGTTTAGCAGAATGGACAGACAGTCAGGATGATAGTAATTGACTGAAACAGGACATGGATAGTTTAGCAGAATGGACAGACAGTCAGGATGATAGTAATTGACTGAAACAGGACATGGATAGTTTAGCAGAATGGACAGAGGATCAGGAGGATAGTAATTGACTGAAACAGGACATTGATAATTACAATGGACAGAGGATCAGGATGATAGTAATTGACTGAAACAGGACATTGATAGTTTAGCAGAATGGATAGACAGTCAGGATGATAGTAATTGACTGAAACAGGACATGGATAGTTTAGCAGAATGGACAGACAGTCAGGATGATAGTAATTGACTGAAACAGGACATTGATAGTTTAGCAGAATGGACAGACAGTCAGGATGATAGTAATTGACTGAAACAGGACATTGATAGTTTAGCAGAATGGATAGACAGTCAGGATGATAGTAATTGACTGAAACAGGACATGGATAGTTTAGCAGAATGGACAGAGATTCAGGATGATAGTAATTGACTGAAACAGGACATTGATAGTTTAGCAGAATGCACAGAGGATCAGGTTGATAGTAATTGACTGAAACAGGACATTGATAGTTTAGCAGAATGGACAGACAGTCAGGATGATAGTAATTGACAGAAACAGGACATTGATAGTTTAGCAGAGTGGACAGAGGATCAGGATGATAGTAATTGACTGAAACAGGACATTGATAGTTTAGCAGAATGGACAGACAGTCAGGATGATAGCAATTGACTGAAACAGGACATTGATAGTTTAGCAGAATGGATAGACAGTCAGGATGATAGTAATTGACTGAAACAGGACATTGATAGTTTAGCAGAATGGACAGACAGTCAGGATGATAGTAATTGACTGAAACAAGACATTGATAGTTTAGCAGAATGGATAGAAAGTCAGGATGGTAGTAATTGACTGAAACAGGACATTGACAGTTTAGCAGAATGGATAGACAGTCAGGATGATAGTAATTGACTGAAACAGGACATGGATAGTTTAGCAGAATGGACAGAGGATCAGGATGATAGTAATTGACTGAAACAGGACATTGATAATTAGAATGGACAGAGGATCAGGATGATAGTAATTGACTGAAACAGGACATTGATAGTTTAGCAGAATGGACAGACAGTCTGGATGATAGTAATTGACTGAAACAGGACATTGATAGTTTAGCAGAATGGACAGACAGTCAGGATGATAGTAATTGACTGAAACAGGACATTGATAGTTTAGCAGAATGGACAGAGGATCAGGATGATAGTAATTGACTGAAACAGGACATTGATAGTTTAGCAGAATGGACAGACAGTCAGGATGATAGTAATTGACTGAAACAGGACATTGATAGTTTAGCAGAATGGACAGTCAGTCAGGATGATAGTAATTGACTGAAACAGGACATTGATAGTTTAGCAGAATGGACAGACAGTCAGGATGATAGTAATTGACTGAAACAGGACATTGATAGTTTAGCAGAATGGACAGACAGTCAGGATGATAGTAATTGACTGAAACAGGACATGGATAGTTTCGCAGAATGGACAGACAGTCAGGATGATAGTAATTGACTGAAACAGGACATGGATAGTTTAGCAGAATGGACAGACAGTCAAGATGATAGTAATTGACTGAAACAGGACATTGATAGTTTAGCAGAATGGACAGAGGATCAGGAGGATAGTAATTGACTGAAACAGGACATTGATAATTACAATGGACAGAGGATCAGGATGATAGTAATTGACTGAAACAGGACATTGATAGTTTAGCAGAATGGATAGACAGTCAGGATGATAGTAATTGACTGAAACAGGACATGGATAGTTTAGCAGAATGGACAGACAGTCAGGATGATAGTAATTGACTGAAACAGGACATTGATAGTTTAGCAGAATGGACAGACAGTCAGGATGATAGTAATTGACTGAAACAGGACATTGATAGTTTAGCAGAATGGATAGACAGTCAGGATGATAGTAATTGACTGAAACAGGACATGGATAGATTAGCAGAATGGACAGACAGTCAGGATGATAGTAATTGACTGAAACAGGACATTGATAGTTTAGCAGAATGGACAGAGGATCAGGATGATAGTAATTGACTGAAACAGGACATTGATAGTTTAGCAGAATGGACAGACAGTCAGGATGATAGTAATTGACTGAAACAGGGCATTGATACTTTAGCAGAATGGACAGACAGTCAGGATGATAGTAATTGACAGAAACAGGACATTGATAGTTTAGCAGAATGGACAGAGGATCAGGATGATAGTAATTGACTGAAACAGGACATTGATAGTTTAGCAGAATGGACAGACAGTCAGGATGATAGCAATTGACTGAAACAGGACATTGATAGTTTAGCAGAATGGATAGACAGTCAGGATGATAGTAATTGACTGAAACAGGACATGGATAGTTTAGCAGAATGGACAGACAATCAGGATGATAGTAATTCACTGAAACATGACATGGATAGTTTAGCAGAATGGATAGACAGTCAGGATGATAGTAATTGACTGAAACAGGACATTGATAGTTTAGCAGAATGGACAGACAGTCAGGATGATAGCAATTGACTGAAACAGGACATTGATAGTTTAGCAGAATGGATAGACAGTCAGGATGATAGTAATTGACTGAAACAGGACATTGATAGTTTAGCAGAATGGACAGACAGTCAGGATGATAGTAATTGACTGAAACAAGACATTGATAGTTTAGCAGAATGGATAGAAAGTCAGGATGGTAGTAATTGACTGAAACAGGACATTGACAGTTTAGCAGAATGGATAGACAGTCAGGATGATAGTAATTGACTGAAACAGGACATGGATAGTTTAGCAGAATGGACAGAGGATCAGGATGATAGTAATTGACTGAAACAGGACATTGATAATTAGAATGGACAGAGGATCAGGATGATAGTAATTGACTGAAACAGGACATTGATAGTTTAGCAGAATGGACAGACAGTCAGGATGATAGTAATTGACTGAAACAGGACATTGATAGTTTAGCAGAATGGACAGACAGTCAGGATGATACTAATTGACTGAAACAGGACATTGATAGTTTAGCAGAATGGACAGAGGATCAGGATGATAGTAATTGACTGAAACAGGACATTGATAGTTTAGCAGAATGGACAGTCAGTCAGGATGATAGTAATTGACTGAAACAGGACATTGATAGTTTAGCAGAATGGACAGACAGTCAGGATGATAGTAATTGACTGAAACAGGACATTGATAGTTTAGCAGAATGGACAGACAGTCAGGATGATAGTAATTGACTGAAACAGGACATGGATAGTTTCGCAGAATGGACAGACAGTCAGGATGATAGTAATTGACTGAAACAGGACATGGATAGTTTAGCAGAATGGACAGACAGTCAAGATGATAGTAATTGACTGAAACAGGACATTGATAGTTTAGCAGAATGGACAGAGGATCAGGAGGATAGTAATTGACTGAAACAGGACATTGATAATTACAATGGACAGAGGATCAGGATGATAGTAATTGACTGAAACAGGACATTGATAGTTTAGCAGAATGGATAGACAGTCAGGATGATAGTAATTGACTGAAACAGGACATGGATAGTTTAGCAGAATGGACAGACAGTCAGGATGATAGTAATTGACTGAAACAGGACATTGATAGTTTAGCAGAATGGACAGACAGTCAGGATGATAGTAATTGACTGAAACAGGACATTGATAGTTTAGCAGAATGGATAGACAGTCAGGATGATAGTAATTGACTGAAACAGGACATGGATAGATTAGCAGAATGGACAGACAGTCAGGATGATAGTAATTGACTGAAACAGGACATTGATAGTTTAGCAGAATGGACAGAGGATCAGGATGATAGTAATTGACTGAAACAGGACATTGATAGTTTAGCAGAATGGACAGACAGTCAGGATGATAGTAATTGACTGAAACAGGGCATTGATACTTTAGCAGAATGGACAGACAGTCAGGATGATAGTAATTGACAGAAACAGGACATTGATAGTTTAGCAGAATGGACAGAGGATCAGGATGATAGTAATTGACTGAAACAGGACATTGATAGTTTAGCAGAATGGACAGACAGTCAGGATGATAGCAATTGACTGAAACAGGACATTGATAGTTTAGCAGAATGGATAGACAGTCAGGATGATAGTAATTGACTGAAACAGGACATGGATAGTTTAGCAGAATGGACAGACAATCAGGATGATAGTAATTCACTGAAACATGACATGGATAGTTTAGCAGAATGGATAGACAGTCAGGATGATAGTAATTGACTGAAACAGGACATTGATAGTTTAGCAGAA